>NC_056072.1:42046323-42352076 GCF_016772045.2 Ovis aries | reverse complement strand
CCCATTCTGTAGGTTGCCATTTTGTTTTGCTGATGATTTCCTTCACTGTGCAAAAGGTTTAAGCTTGATTCAGTTCCATTTGTTTATTTTTGTCTTTGTTCCCCTTGCCTGGGGAGATGGATAAAAAAAAAAAAAAAGGACGAATATCAGTGCACATACTGGCTATGATTTCTTTAGGAGTTTTATGGTTTCAGATCTTACATTTAGGTATGTAATCTATTTTGAGTTTATTTGTGTTTATGGTGTGAGAAAATGTTATGAAAATGTTGTTTTTTTATAAGTAACTGTCCAATTTTACCAGCATCACTTTTATTAAAGAGACTGTCTTTTCCCATTACATATTCTTGCCTCCTGTGTTATAAAATTAAAAGATGCTTTTAATGAAATTAAAAGACAGTTGCTCCTTGGATGAAAAACTATGACCAACCTAGACAGCATATTAAAAAGCAGAGACATTACTTTGCCAACAAAGGTCCATCTAGTCAAAGCTATGGTTTTTCCAGTAGTCATGTATGGATGTGAGAGTTGGACCATAAAGAATGCTGAGTGCCAAAGAACTGATGCTTTTGAACTGTGGTGTTGAAGACTCTTGAGAGTCCCCTGGACTTCAAGGAGATCCAACCAGTCCATCCTAAAGGAAATCAGTCCTGAATATTCATTGGAAGGACTGATGTTGAAGCTGAAGCTCTAATACTTAAGCTACCTGATGCAAAGAACTGACTCACTGGGAAAGACCCTGATGCTGGGAAAGATTGAAGGCAGGAGGAGAAAGGGATGACAGAGGATAAGATGGTTGGACGCCGTCAGCAGCTTGATGGAAATGAGTGAGTAAGCTCCAGGAGTTGGTGATGAACAGGGAATCCTGGCGTGTTGCAGTCCATGGGGTTGCAAAGAGTTGGCCACATCTGAGTGACTGAACTGAATTTGTCGTAGGTTAATTGAGCATATGAGGGTTTCTTTTCTAGGCTATTTTGTTCCATTGATCTATGTATCTCTCTCTGTGCCAGTACCATGATGTTTAGATTAATGTAGCTTTGTAGTATACATTGAAGTTAGGGATCATGAGACTTCCAGGTTTATTTTTTTCTCAAGGAAGACCTTTTCCCACAGAACATATACAGATGGCCAACAGGGCCATTAAAAAGTGTTCAACATTACTAGCCATAGGGAAATGCACATCAAAACCACAATGAGATATCATCTCATAACAGTCAGAATGGCTATTCTCAAAAAGATTTAACAAACATTGTAGAGGATGTGGATGAAAAGTGTATTTGTATACAGTTTAAATTAGTACAGCCACTGTGGAAAACAGTGTGGAAAGTCTTCAAAAAGTCAAAAATAAAACTACCATACAACCCAGCAATGCCACTCCTGGGTATGTATCTGGAGAAAACAAAAGCAAATTTAAAAACATACATGCACGTTAATATTCATGGCATCATTATTTACCACAGCCAAGACATGGAAGCAACCTAAGCATTAATGAACAGATTCATGGATAAAGAAGATGGTATTCCACTGTAAATAGTGGCGTATTACTCAACCATAAAAAAGATGAGATTTTGCCATTTGTGAGAACATGGATGGACCTGGAGGGTATTATTTTTAGTGTAATAGTTCAGAAAAAGGTAAATGTTGTATGTTTCACTTATATGTGGACTCTAAAAAGTAAAACAAGCATGCAAATATAATAAGACAGAAACAGACCCATAGATACAGAGAACAATCTAGTGGTTACTGGAGGGGAGATGATTGGGTTACTGGAGGGGAGATGAGTAGGCACAAAATACGTGAAGGATAGAATATCAAATTACTGTTTTGTACACCTGAAACTAGTATAATATTATTTAAACTGTGCTTAGTAAAAACAAACACAAAACACGTGCTTACAGAATGCAAGTAATATAGGAACAGAATGGGCTGTGGAGATTGAGAGATTCAGGTTTGAATCTTTCCTTGCTTTGGCACTGGCTACCTCTTTGATATTGGAGAGTTTGGTTAGTTTCTCTAAGCCTCTTCAACTGTGAAATAGGGATAATCCTCATAAGTTTGTTGGGAGCATTAAATGATATAGTTTGCCAGTTACCATCACAATGTCTTGTACCTAGGAAATCTTGAGTATGTGGAAAGTTTAACCACAAGTAATTATTGATTTTAAACTCTTTTTACCTGCCAAACAGCTGTTTTATACCTATTAGACTTACTTACATGCCTAATATGACTGAACAGGTGAAAGTGTGTTTTTAGTCAGATTCTTCTATAAATATTTCTTTTATTTTTTTCTTGGTCTCTTTTCCTGACAATATAATATTTTCCTCCATTTTTGAAGACACATTTTGGTACAAAAGTCTTCTTAAATATACCTTAATTCTTTCTGTTAAATTAGTAACAATGGGCTTCTCTGGTGGCTCAAATGGAAAAGAATATGCCTTCAATGCAGGAGACCCGGGTTTAATTCCTGGGTTGGGAAGATCCTCTGGAGAAACGAATGACTGCCTACTTCAGTATTCTTGCCTGGAGAATTTCAAGGACAGAGGAGCCTGGCAGGCTACAGTTCATGGGGCACAAAGAGTCAGACACGACTGAGCAACTAACATTTTCAGTAATAGTAGTCACATTATTAAACTGAATCATCATAGTACTGTGAAGGAGTTACAATATCCTCCTTCCCAAGTATGGATTCTTGGAAAGTATATCCTTACCAAGTATGGATTCAAACTTTGATAACTTATGGTTCAATTGCACAGTTTATTATGGACTTGAAATCAGATTTTATGATATTCAATTAGCAAAAGAAGGTCACAAGTTTTCAAAAAAATTTTTTAGTCTTACTTTTTCATTTACTTTGAATCTAGACCTGAGGATCTAGTGTTTTTCTAAATATTTCTTTTGGTTTTAAACTTGCTTTGAGTAAGTGGTTTCATTTTTTTTTTTTTCACATTTAGGGTTAGTGGTATAATCCTTTGCAGCTTAGTTAGCTACTGTGTTGTGGTTAGTCACTCAGTCATGTCCAGCTCTTTGCAGCCCCATGGACTGTAGTCCACCACGTTCCTCTGTAGGCTCCTCTGTCCATGGGGATTCTCCAGGCAAGAATACTTGGGATTCTTCCCAACCCAGGGATCGAACCCAGAAGTCTCCCCCATTGCAGGCAGATTCTTTACCAGCTGGGCTACTATATCTATATCATTTCTGAGGGCTGAATGAAAACTATATTCTTGTTGTTAAGGAGTTTACAATCATTTATAAGTCTATATTGGACCAGGTTCTATTTTAAGCACAAGCAGTAGTGGTAGATAAGATAGATACCCTGGTTTTGATGAACTAAGAGTATGGTTGGAAAGAAACAGAAATCAACACATAAATAAGTGCATAAATAAGAATTTGAAGACAATATAGAGTAAGGTGGCATGAACTGAAGGCCTCTCTTTGAATTGAAACCTGAGTGATATGGAAGCTGGGAGGTGCTGACCCAGGAAAGAATATTCTAGGCAGAAGGGAAACACTGCAATGCTCTGAAGTGGACACAAGATAGTTGGTATGGGGATAAGATGAGCGTACAAACAACTCTCACCTAGACAAAATGTGAATGAGAACTGTGAGTGAGGAACTCAAAAAATGCATTTGTACCTTTAAAGTCCCACATACTCAAGGTTGATGAATTCCTGTTCAAGATTCCAATTAAAACATCAATTGGTATTCTATTTTCCATCCTAAGGGAAATTTTACAAGTGCAATAGAAGAAAGAGGTTGTCTTTTCAAAAAGGAAAGACTGATATGCTTACAGATGTGAAAACAGTTTCTAGGTCATATGTACCTTTAGCTTAATGAATTTCAACTGAAATTGAAAAGCCTGAATTTCAGGATTGACTCTTTATAGCTTAGACCTGTCAGTTTAGTCAAGCTGCATTTTGTCCTGCTACTAGGCAGGAAACGGTATACTTGGAATTATAGATCCTACAGAAAAATCCCTAAGAGTGTTGAATCTCTGTTTCCTTCTCTAAATTGGCATATTCTAAGATCATCAAATTTTGGTACCAGCCTCTATGAAAATAAAGCCAGAAATATTAAAAACATAACTATTTTTTCACTCTTTCTCCTCCCCTAATAAAAGACATGTGTTTTAACTAGGTTAATGTTTTTCCTGGTTCTCCAATTATAGTACATCTTCATTTTAAGTATGAATAGCTTACATTTTCATTTCCTGAATTATCAGAGCTGAAAAAAAAAAGCAGAGTTATGTAGTTCAACTGAGCCTCAGTTCTTTTTAAAGAAAGTTTTCCCCCAAGAGAGAAAAGAAAGCAGAAGACTTTGGGGTCTGTATGAACAGTGTCATTGGCAAACCTTGTAATGTGTCAAGTTTTGAACATAAAGAACTTATCACAAGTAATAATTTTTCTGTAGATTCCTTGAGCAGAAAGTTTTAACACCAAGACAGAATACAAACTAACTTTCCTCACCTATATTTCTTCCCCTACTCACCCAGGAAAAACACACCATATGTGAGAAAATAGTTGTCCTCCTACTTTTAAACATTAAAGCATTATTATCTCATTTTCTTTTTTTATTCTCAACATGAGCATTTCTCAGCAAGGTTGTAGAATAATTGGCATTAGCAGAGATTGAAATTAATATTAGATACTGTAGTAAATAATTATTTATTTTGGCTGAACATTTCTGAGGTAGATCATTTGTTATTACCAAAGAAATCCAGTTTGCCAAATGTATTTCCCTTAGAATTTAAAAAAAAAAAAAAGGGGCAGGTAGAATCAGAAACAGTAGTGAATTATATAGATCCCGAAAATCAGTGCATCTGTGATTTGCTCATGGCTGCAGTTGTGACCCAAGAACACAGAGCTGGTTTTCACTGGGTAGTTGAAAGTCTGATACAAACAGGTAGAACTACATTTTGCTTTTGCTGCTAACTGGCAGTTATAGAAGGTCACAGAAAATGAAGTCATGGTTGTAGAGCTGAATCTGTTAAGAGGGATTATTTATTATCAAAAATGTAAGAAATGACTGAGTATCATGCAAAACATCTAGCCCTGATGGATAGAGAGTAGATTTTAAGTTTGCTGGAAACCAATCAAAACAAATAAAGAGGTATAGTGAAAAATCTCACTCTTATATTCTCCCTTTATCCTTTTTTTCTCTCTTCTCCCTGGGCTAAGAAACTATACTATTTCCTACATATTTATTCTCCTAGTGTTTCTTTGTGCAAATTCAAGCAAATACACCTCTGTATTTATATTCCCCATTTCTTACTACTGTATTTTTATGAATGGTACAATTATATTGTATATGTTTATGAAATGTATAGACCTGGCATACCATCAGTATATTCTTAATGCTCACAACAATCATAAAGTAAATAATCTTTTCTCCATTTTGAAGAATGGAGAGACTGAGGGAGTTAAAACATGCCCCAAGTTCACATATCATTGTAGCTAGGATTCAAAGCCCCTCTCTTTGCACTAACGTACTTCTTGGTGTAACCTCAGCAGTTTAGCAGTTATGTATTGAAATGTCAGGATTCTGTATCTTTTGAACAACTAATTCTATTATTATTTTATTCAAAAACCTTTATGGAAAGTTTAATCTTTTAATTTACCACTTTAAAAATATTACTTAAAATGATAGTTTATTCATGTAAATTTTCCCTCATTTTGGGCTACAGGTGTTTTCTTTAACTTTTATTTTCCATTATACTTTCCATTCCAAACTATGTATTTAAATTTCTAAGTGACTCCCACATTCATAGTTGTACATCCTTTCTTTCTGCCTCTTGGCTCCAGCATCCTGAGACTTCAGCGTGTGGAATTCAGTTGTCCCCTATGCCAGGCATCACTGGAGCACCAATGAAAAGAGCACCAATAGAGAGAAGAAATTGATGGTCTCTTATCCACTTCTTGGTGATAAGATTCCATTTGTGGTTAGGCATAAGCCAAACAGGGTGACTAGACACTGGGCTATGAGTTTAGGCTTGGATGGGGTCAGAGGCAATAACTTATTCTTCACTGCCTGTAGTAAGTCAGGGTGGGCCTTGCCAGTGTGATTCCCAGAAACTTAGCTGGTTTGGGTGAACCATCTACCAAAAACACCGACGTGTCCATTTTACATGGCCATTTAGCATGTGCATTCAGGCAGGAGGAAGACACCAGTTCTTCCACCTTCTATGCAGTTCCACCCCAGAACAATCTACTGTTAATTCTAGGAGTATCTTTGGTTTCCTGGGAGTGAGGATATGTCATGGATTAGAACAGATCAGAGCCTCAAAGGGAGACTTCTTCAGAAGAAGGAAACTGATAGAAACTTGCTCTGTATATTTTGAGAGGAGAATTAGAAAACCGACAAAGAGTTAGGGCTTGAATTAGTGATGAATATATAGAATGTCAAATAAATGATGACAAGTAATATAATTATTAGCTCTAGAGAGAACAATATCATAGCAGAGAAACAGTGCAGTTCACTTCATACCACATCTGTGGATGTTACTTATATAGTCATAATATCAAAACACGTGATTATTGATCTTCCCCATTTATCTGCATTAGTAATAAGCAAGGGCTTCCCAGGTGGCACTAGCGGTAAAGAACCCGCCTGCTAATGCAGGAGACATAAGAGACGTGGGTTTGATCCCTGGGTCAGAAAGATCCCCTGGAGGAAGGGATGTCAACCCACTCCAGTATTTTTGCCTGGAGAAGCTCCATGGGCAGAGGAGCTTGTCAGGCTATAGTCCATAGTGTTACACAGAGTCAGGCACGACTGAGGCAACTTAGCACACACACACACATGTAGGGAGCAAAGGGACAAATGTCTGAGTGTGCAGCAGGAGTAGGAAAAGGTGCTAAATCTTCCATAGGAGGAAATTTAAAAAGGAAGATTGAAAATGATACATGTTATTTAGAGATATGGAGGCAAATTCTAAAATAATTGCCTAAAAGAGAAGCAAGTTATTATCTTCAAAAGGGGAAAAATCAGGATAGAAGGGCCCAAGAAACTGCTATTTTTCATAAGCAACTCCCCTCCATTAATAGTGTCATTTGATTCTTTCAACTATGTCTCAGGTATAACTTTCATAAACCCAACTAAAAGATAAAGATAATGTTTGCATGAAAAAGTTAATAAAGTAATGTTCAAATTAAAATTCCCCAGGTACATTTTGTCATATTTTAAGTTATATGAATGATTATTTTGATAACATTTAAAAATATTTTTTAAAGTAACATGAACTTTACCAACTCCAGCTTTCCTTAATAAGAGCACAGTTTCAATATTGAGCACAGGTTCTTAGATCACATGCATACGTCTTTCCCAACACACTAGGATGAGTATGTAAATACTCTGAGAAATGTAAATACGAGGTGGTGGTTCTGACATAGGAAATGATTCAGGTAAGTAGTTTTTCACTCTGGGTTCACTTTCAATTTGTGGAAACACATATAAAAAGCAAGCACACCTGCTCTATTTTTGTTCTTGTTCCATTGCTGGCCTCAAGCAAAAGTACTAAAAATTGATGAGCTATTCTGAGATTTCCAAGTGCCAGTGTTCAGATTCAAGACATTAATAAGCTCAAGTCAGTTTAGGGAAAGGCGGCTCAACTCTGATTCAGACTTCTGTCTTGGGAAGGTTGACTCTCTGCTTTTCATCTTCTCACATCTTTTAAAAAGATATTTTCTCTCTCTCTTATACAAGCCTGCTATTAGTTTATATCAAAGCCTTTTCCTTTTCTTTCAAAATGGATCTGTTCCATGAAGATTTCAGGGGTAAGTGACCAGCTACTATTTTATGCTGTCCCATTAAACGTGTCTCTGTGTCTTTATGCACTCTTGTAGGTTTTTAAATATAAAGACCCTCAACAATGGTGTCCTCGTTCCCTATTCTCTGAATGCCTCTTAACTATTGGGAAGCAGTGTTACAGAGAGGTGAAGGGATGGTATTAATTGATGTAATTCAGATTCGAGAAGTGTAATTCTGACGCATAAGTGGATAAAATGTGACTTAGGTAAATGTATATATCCTTTAATAACTGACAAATTGTAACATAATTTGGTTTCACATTTTGTTGATATCCTACATATGCTTTTTTCCCATTAGTTATCAGTTATGTCATAAAGCTTTGGACATTTTTGGACATGGTTATTTATGGTCTTATGGTTTGGTTCTCCTTCACCAGTCACTGCCTATGTGTTTGGTCAACTATGTATAAATATATAATACGTTACATAACTAGAGAGAAAGAATCAGGATCCCTGAAATTCACATACTTCTCTTTAACAATAACCATTGCTTGTTGAAAATATTTGCATCCACGCTGATAAATATGTGCAATTGAGTACACAAGTGAGTTTTAATATTGCTAAGTGAGTTCTTCTTCTTTCTTCTTCCTTGCTAAGGTAACTGGTGATAGCCCTAACAAGTATGGCTAAATGAATATTTTGTTTCAGTACAGATACTGTTCTCTATTTTCCTTTTCCAATTGGTCTGATTTACATTGTGATGCCCATTTCTTGCTTCCAGACCTTTATAGCTGAATATCGTTACCTGCTCTTGTACTCATTCAAAGTGTGGCTATTAAGTCCTGAGATTTTATCAGCTCATGTCTAGGTGAGGCTTTGCTCCTCCCATGTGTGCTCTGCAGATTGCTCTCAGGGTCACTAGAGTTCTGTGTCCTTTCCAGAACACCTCAAGTTTGTATTTTTTCCCCGTTTTCCTTTGATGCTGCACTCTCTCTGCAGGATTAGCATGCTAGTGTGCTTATGTCCTTTTTGCCGCCTGTGGCCATTGCAGAGGATATTGAACACTCCTTTGGTGGGAAGAGTCTTTTCCTACTTAGAGTCTTGTCTTAAAGCTCATCTGTTATTAATATTTATTCAAGCCTGAGCACTTCCTATGAGCCAACATTAGCTCTGGTCTGTACTGCTTAATTAATTAATATAGTATTAATTAATTAATATGATATTTTATCTGTTTGTGGGTCATGCATACACATACATGCATGTATTTTATAACTATGTGTGCATATTTGCTTGTGTGTTTGTTCAACCGCCCAGTTATGTTCGACTCTTTCCAACCCCATGGACTGCAGCACGCCAGGCCTCCCTGTCCCTCACCATCTCCTGGAATTTGCCCAGCTTCATGTTCATTGCATCGGTGATGCCATCCAGCCATCTCATCCTCTGACACCCTCTTCTCCTTCTACCCTCAATCTTTCCCAGCATCAGGGACTTTTCCAGTGAGTCATCTGTTCACATCAGATGACCAAAATACTGGAGCTTCCACTTCAGCATCAGTCCTCCCAGTGAATATTTAGGGTTGATCTCCCTTGAGATTGATTTGATCTCTTTGCTGTCCCGGGGACTTTCGGGAGTCTTTTCCAGCATCACAGTTCAAAGGCATCAATTCTATGAAGTTGTGCCTTCTTTACCATCCAGCTCTCACAACTGTACATGCCCATAGCCTTGGTTATACAGACCTTTCCTGGCAGAGTAATGTCTCTGCTTTTCAACACACTGTCTGCATTTGTCATCACTTTCCTTCCAAGAAGCAGTTGTCTTCTGATTTCAAGCTGCACTCACTGTCTGCAGTGATTTTGGAGCCCAAGAAGAGGAAATCTGTCACTGTTTCCACCTTTTCCCCTTCTATTTGCCATGCAGTAGTGGGGCCAGATATACATATTCAGTTCAGTTCAGTTCAATTCAGTTGCTCGGTCATGTCCGACTATCCACGACCCCATGAACCACAGCACACCAGGCCTCCCTGTCCATCGCCAACTCCTGGAGTTCACCCAAACTCATGTCCATTGAGTTGGTGATGCAATCCAGCCATCTCCTCCTGCCCCCAATCCTTCCCGGCATCAGGGTCTTTTCCAATGAGTCAACTCTTCGCATGAGGTGGCCAAACTATTGGAGTTTCAGCTTCAACATCAGTTCTTCCAATGAATACCCAGGACTGATCTCCTTGCAGTCCAAGGGACTCTCAAGAGTCTACTCTAACACCACAGTTCAAAAGCATCAATTCTTCGGCACTCAGCTTTCTTTATAGTCCAACTCTCACATCCATACATGACTACTGGAAAAACCATAGCCTTGACTAGATGGACCTTTGTTGGCAAAGTAATGTCTCTGTTTTTTAATACACTATCTAAATTCGTCATAACTTTCCTTCCAAGGAGTTAGCATCTTTTAATTTCATGGCTGCAATCACCATCTGCAGTGATTTTGGAGCCCCCCAAAATAAAGGCTGACACTGTTTCCACTGTTTCCCCGTCTATTTGCCATGAACTGATGGGACCAGATACCGTGATTTTAGTTTTCTGAATAATGAGCTTTAAGCCAACTTTTTCACTCTCCTCTTTCAGTTTCATCGAGAGGCTTTTTAGTTCCTCTTCACTTTCTGCCATATATATATATAAATATATATAATCATGAAAATTTGGAATATTATACTGAACATGCCAATGGTAATGGGTCTTCCAGCTCAGTATTCAATTTTCATGGCAAGAACTCTGAGGGGATTTTTTGGGAGACAATATAGGCTTTATTCTCACAGTTCTTGTCTCAAAATGGGCAGAACTTGTAGCTGTTCCTTAGTTATCTGTTATGAACCACCTCTCCCCACCATTATGCTCTCTATTAGTTTCTGAGGGCTGTAATAAAAAAAATAGCACAAACTGGGTGGCTTAAAATAACAGAAAGTATCCATTTCCAGTTGTGGAGACCAGAAGTCCAAAGTCAAGGTGTGGTCAGGGCCATACTCCTTCTGGAGGCTCTAGGGGAGGATTGACTCCACCTCCAGCTTCTGGTTGCTGTGAGTCTTCCCTGACTTGTGTCTGCATCACTGTGAATGCTGCCTACATACCCACATCGTCTCCTCTCTTCTGTAGGTGTTACCTCCTTTGGCCTTTTTCCTGGAGGATGCTTATGCTGTCATTTAGGGCCCACTCAGATTCTCCTCAACTCCAGATCATTTATTTAATTACACCTGTAAAGATCCTCTTTCCAAATAAGAAAACAAGTTCTAGCCATTAAGGCTTCATATCTTTGAGTGGCTATTATTCAACCCACTACATACTTTGTCATGCCCTTCTGACCAGATTCAGAATGCTTTTTTTAAACATAAAATTATATAGATATAGATATGTTGTGCAAGGAGGTCCAACCAGTTCATCCTAAAGAGATCAGTCCTGAGTGTTCATTGGAAGGACTGATGTTGAAGCTGAAACTCCAATACTTTGGCCACCTCATGTGAAGAGCTGACTCATTTGAAAAGACTCTGAATCTGGGAAAGATTGAAGGTAGAAGGAGAAGGGGATGACAGAGGATGAGAGGGTTGGATGGCATCACTGACTCGATGGACATGAGTTTGGGTAAACTCCGGGAGTTGGTGATGGACAGGGAGGCCTGGCGTGCTGTGGTCCATGGGGTCGCAAAGAGTCGGACACTACTGAGCAACTGAACTGAACTGAACTGAACTGAGGTATGTTGTTGTCAGTTTCCCTTAGACCAGCATTATCTAATACAATGAGAGCCACATATATAACTTAAATTTTTCTTGTGTTCATGCTAAAAAGTGAGAAGAAATACATGATATTAATTTTAATAGCATATTTTATTTTACTCAGTACATCCAAAATATTATCATTTCAACATGCAATCAACATAAAAATTATGTAATTATGAGGTAGTTTCCACTTTAAGTACAAAGTCTTTTAAATCTGATGTGTATTTTATACATCACAGCACATCTCTGTTTAGAGAAGCCACATTTCATGTGCTCAATAGCTGCGTGGCTAGTGGCTACTGTTGACTTGCACAGCCAACTTTAGACATGGAAAGTTGTCTTTTCAGGGCCAGCACAGTGCTTGGAACATTGGGAATGCATGATATACATATTTACTGGATGAACAGTTATTAAGTGAGTAAAAGGAGACCAGGAAAGTGTCATGTTAAGCTGTATCACAATCCCTGTAACTTAGAATTGATATGTATTTACAGAATCATATTTATCTGAATTTAACTGAGTAAAAAGTAGTAGTGATTATGATACGTCTTTGTTTCTAGAACAACTCACATTTTTGTTTGCATTGTTTCCTTGGATGATAAATTTTACAAATTTGTATTCTATAAGAATATTTGAATTTTAGAGGCATTTGTGAATGTTTAATATTCTGGGATTTGGTGAAATGGATCATAATATATATTTATTGCAATATTTTTTCTTAGTTATGGTGAATTCTATTAACCAAAATTGCTGTGAAATTCATCCTCTTAAATATTTATTGTCACATAATATTTTAGATTCAAGCAGAGAGGAAATAACAGCAGCTCATAGAGACATTAGAAGACTAATGAAATTCAATCTATAATAGTTTATACATCATTTGAACTGAGTAACGCTAGGCAAAGCATTCATATTCTGTTAAAAATATTAAAAGTTATTGAGGGAAAATTTTAATTTAATATTAAAATATAAAATCTCTTTAATCACTGAGAAGAATCCTCAGAAGTGAAAGGAAAACTCTACATCAGTTTAAACATTTCAAGACAACCAATTTTGCTAATTTAAAACAACTTCCAGAGCTAAGGATCTAAGCAAATGAACCATTTTCTTTAAAAATTCTGACTCATCTTGGGAGCATTAAAATTAATAGAACTTATGATCTTGAGTTCTACTCATTTATGAATGTGTTTTCAGTAAGTACACATAATTGGGGTTGGGATCTGACAGTCCCTTGTATATAACCATCATGAATACACATAGAGTTTTACACCATTAATATTTCAGGGGTTTGATTCACAACTTTATAAAATGAACATACCCATGAAATGAACTAGTGTGGAAAACAAATCTTTTCCAAGACCAGTGGAATGCACTATGCTCATAAAAGTTTAGGGTTATAAGTACTAAGGCAATCTATCAGCCCAGAGACTGACTCTTTTGTGTAGATGAATTGGGAGAGTAGCTTTGGCATATACGCACTACCATATGTAAAACAGATAGCTAGTGGGAAGCTGCTGTGTAGCACAAGTAGTGGTCTGTGATGACCTAGAGGAGTGGGTTGGGGAGTGGGAGGGAGGCTCAAAAGGGAGGGACATACATATGCACACAGTTGACTCCTGCTATTGTACAGCAGAAACCAGCACAACCTTGTAAAACAATTATCCTCCAATTAAAACAAACAAACCAACAGAGCAAGGACAGTGACAGAGGGGATCCAGTGAAGTGAAGGAAGAAAAGGTCAGGGAAATTGTATCTTCACATTTTGTAAGGATCTCACGGATGAGTAGGTCTGTAATTTACTTTTGGGAGGCAAGCTTGTAGCAGTGATTATCACCATATCTTTCTCTAGGCATGATTACTTTGTGTTCATTCCTCAGTCCTATCTCCTGGAGTTTCTGATACCTTCCTCCAGGAAGCCCAGGCTGGCTCAGATTCTGAGCAGTTTTGGTGAAAGCAGGAGGCATATTAATATACTGCACCTAAATTCTTCTAGTCAGCAGTGTGTGAATTTAGTTTTATTGCAACAGAATTATTGTGCCTAGGAGGATCTTGAAGGGTTGGATGAAGTCACCCAACATGGTACTTTGCTTAGCTGCTCTTCTTAGTACTCTGGTTCCCCAGTGGGACTCTGGTAGTCTGTCTTTGATAGAACCCTAGTCCCAGAGGAAATTCCCAAGGGATCACATTGCCAACATTTGCTGGGTCATAGAGAAGGTTAAGGAATTTAAAAAAAAAAAAAAAAAAAAACCATCCACCTCTGTTTCATCAACTATGACAAAGCCTTTGACTGTGTGGATCACAATAAACTGTGGAAAGCTCTTAAAGAGATGGGAACACCAGACCATGTTACATGTTTCCTGAGAAACCTGTATGCCAGTCAAGAAGCAACAGTTAGAACCCTGGATGGAACAACTGTTTGATTCAAGATTGAGAAAGAAGTATGGCAGGGCTGTCTGCTGTCACCATGTTTGTTTAATCTATATGATGAGCACATCATGAGAAAAGCCGGGCTGGATGAGTTATAAGCTGGAATCAAGACAGGTAGGAGAAACATCAACAACCTCAGATGAGGATGATAACACTCTAATAGCAGAAAGCAAAGAGGAACTAAAGAGCCTTTTGAGAAGGGTAAAGGAGGAGAGTGAAAGAGCCAGCCTAAAAGGAAACATCAAAAAAGCTAAGATCATGGCAACTGGCCCCATTACATCATGGCGAATAGAGGGGGAAAGGTGGAAGTAGTTCAATCAGAAGATTTTTACTTCTTGGCAGGAAAGCTGTGACAAACCTAGACTGCGTGCTGGAAAGCAGAGACATTATTCTACTGACAAAGGTCCGAATAGTCAAGGCTATGGTCTGCACAGCAGTCACATACAGTTGTGAGAGCTGGACCGTAAAGAAGGCAGAGTGCCAAAGAATTGATGCCTCTGAACTATGGTGCTGCAGAAGACTCCTAAGAATCCCTTGGACAGCAAGGAGATCAAACCAGTCAATCTTGAGGGAAATCAAGTCTGAATACTCATTGTAAAGTACTGATGCTGAAATTGAAACTCCAGTGTTTTGGTCATCTGATGAGAACAGCTGACTCATTGGAAAAGTCCCTGATGCTGGGAAAGGTTGAGGGTAGAAGGAGAAGAGGGTGTCAGAGGACAAGATGGCTGGATGGCATCACCAATGCAATGAATATGAACTTTGGCAAACTTCTGGAGATGGTGAGGGACAGGGAGGCCTGGCGTGCTGCAAATCCATGGGGTCCCAAAGAGTCGGACATGGCTGGGCGACTGAACAACAAATTCCCAAAGGTAAATATTACCCTCTAATTAAAACAAAAGGCAAACGGCACAAAAACCTTAGCCCTATTTTTTCAAGGTTTAACTCTTCTGTCTTTGTTTATTAACTCTGTGGTTTTTATGTTGCTAAAATGGACCTTCAGCAATTTATAAAAGCCATGTCTAATAACATAAATGTTAATATCAAAAGTTGAGAGGTAGAGAGTGACTGCTTTAAGAATCATATAAATTTCTGAGTAATAAGTGCAAATTTAACAGGTATCATATAATATGAACTTAATATAATATCTAAACAATTTATAAGAATTTAGTGTATTTATGAAGAAATTTTGCTAAAAGAATTTTAGAAACTTTCAGTATTTACTTATGTAGTCAAAGATTTAAAAGTTTTAAGAAATTTATAATGCTTAACCCTGAGAACTTCTGAGAATTTATAAAAGAAATGCTAATGAAACATTAAAGGAGAGATCAAACATATCAAATGTCAAAAATGAAAGTTCATCACACTGAATAAAAATATTTATGAAGAAAGAAAAATGACTGGGAATGAGAAGAAAAACTTCATAGGACTAAAGAAATAGAATGTGAAAGTTACTCAGTCAGGTACAACTCTCTGTGACCCCATGGAGTATACAGTCCATGGAATTCTCCAGGCCAGAATACTGGAGTGGGTAACCTTTCCCTTCTCCAGGGGATCTTCCCAATCCAGGGATTGAACCCGGCTCTCCCGCATTGCAGGCAGAGGCTTTACCAGCTGAGCGACAAGGGAAGCCCAAGAATATTGGAGTGAGTAGTCTATCCCTTCTCCAGCAGATCTTCCTGACCAAGGAACTGAACTGGGGTCTCCAGCACTGCAGGCAGATTCTTTACCAACTGAGCTATCAGGGAAGGGTATCCATAAATAATTATAAGCTGTAATTGTGCAGAATAGCATAAAAATAGAAAATTTGTGTTATAATGTGATTTTATTGTATACAGGAAATGGCAACCCACTCCAGTGTTCTTGCCTGGAGAATCTCAGGAATGGGGGAGCCTGGTGGGCTGTCGTCTCTGGGGTCACACAGAGTCAGACACAACTGAAGTGACTTAGCAGCATAGACTGTATACTGTATATTATATTACATTCAGTTCATTTCAGTCGCTTAGTCATGTCCAACTCTTTGTGACCCCATGGACTGCAGCATGCCAGGCTTCCCTGTCCATCACCAACTCCTGGAGCTTGCTCAAGCTCATGTCCATTGAGTTGGTGATGCCACCCAACCATCTCATCCTTTGTCATCCCCTTCTCCTCCCGCCTTCAATCTTTTCCGGCATCAGGATCTTTTCCAGTGAGTCAGTTCTTCGCATCAGGTAACCAAAGTATTGGAGCTTCAGCTTCAACATCAGTCCTTCCAATGAATACTTAGGACTGATTTCCTTTAGGCTGGACTGGTTGGATCTCCTTGCAGTGCAAGGGACTCTCAAGAGTCTTCTCCAACACCACAGTTCAAAAGCATCAATTTTTCAGTGCTTTATATAATATTGTATTACCTAGATACATATATGTCATAATACTTAATGATATAATTTTGGTAATAAATAATGAACCCTGACATATATGTTGCATTTACCTGATACAAATATATAGTCATATTAAGAAGAACATAGTTTTTCATATGATTAGCTGTTTCAGTGTCATTCAGAATAGTATAGTACTAATCACAATTTCCAGGGACAGACTTGACTTTGTCTGTTTTTAAAAACCCATGAATGTAGACAATTCAAATTTTGATTATTGAATTCAAATACTGTATTTAAGAAGAATTAGGTATTTAATATCCTAATAATAAACTTTATAAATATATAATTAAAATATATTCAAGTTTTGTTAGTAATTATTAGTATCTGCAAGAATGGTAAATATGTCAAGATGGTCAAATGTTCATAAATTCTGTCTACTGTTTGAAATCAAGAAGTGTTTGCTTTATAATTATCACAACTATGAAAACTAGTTGAAATTTGTATGTTATGTCCTTTTCCATCCTTTGTTGAAGCTCTCTCACAAAGTTAGACCTCCTTGGAATATGACATCTGCACGAAGTGGGTTCAAACTGACCAGAGTTATTTGCACTATTCATTGGTCTAAACTAGGACTAATCCTACAATAGCCAAATCAGTTTTGTTAGCTGTCCCATTTCTTCATATTTTCTGCTCATTCTTCTCCTAAATTCTAAGTTAATTAGGCAGTGGAAAAGACAAAGAATAATTTTTCTTTGTGTTCTTACAGATTCAGCTATTGTCCCTAATTGAATCCCCCAAGTTAGCAACTTGGTATCTCTCTGCACATCTCAAGACATGTTGCAAAATTCTCAAGACTCTTGTGCATGTGTGCTAAGTCACTTCAGTCATGTCTGACTCTTTGTAACCTTAGGGACCATGGCCCGCCAGGCTCCTCTGTCAAGGGGATTCTTCAGGAAAGAATACTTGAGTGGGTTACCATGCCCTTCTCCAGGGGATCTTCCCTAATCAGGGATCAAACCTGCATCTCCTGTGACTCCTACATTGCAGGTGGATTCTTTACCGCTTAAGACTCTCAAATCCCATTTAATTTTTATTTATTTTAATAATGAGGTGTCAGGGCTCCCAAAAGTCTGGAGCTCATGAATATTGACACTGTGAGTGGTGAATCTACCCAATAGCACAGTGGTTAAGACCTATTCATTTCCGGGAAGAGGAATAGTTGAGCTGCTTTTCCTCTAGTTTATACCACCCCCTGGGGCCTCTGACAGTGGGGTGTCATGTCATAGCCACCCTCTAGTGATGCATATTTTGGAAGGGCCTGCAGAGTTCACAGAGGCATCAACAATAAGTGCTGCCTGTGAAAGCTTCCCTGCTTCCCTAAGTGGATGGGTTGGGGTGGATCTAGACCTATGCTGAAAAAGGGACCTTTAAACTAATACTAAGATTTTACAAATTACAAAGTCATGTGTGCACTGGACATCTTCACTCCATTGTAACTTCCTCCTTATTCCACCCCCTCCGCTTCCCTGGTGGGTCAGACAATAAAGAATCTGCCTGCATTGCGGGAGACCTGGGTTCTATCCCTGGGTTGGGAAGATCCCCTGGAGAAAGCCATGGCAATCCACTCCAGTGTTCTTGCCTGGAGAATCCCCGTGGACAGAGGAGCCTGGAGGACAGTAGTCCACAACCCGCACTCTATCTCTGACTCTGCCCTTGAGCTTCATTCACTCCTTGTTCTCCATTCAACCCTGAGCCTGACTCCATGTTTTACTCCATCTCTGAGTGAGGGGCTAGACACTCAGTGATGGATGACGAATTAAGGGAGGATGAAGTTAGGGTGAGGGCCGAAGGGAGCCTCTCTTAAGGTAATCGATAGGGATATTATTGCAAGCATTGTTTGTAATTTTTCATAGTATTTTTACATTCTGACTCATATCACTCAATATGGCACTGTTGGAACAGCTGCATCAAAATATGCTGTCACTCAACCACACGAAAATGTCTTTCTTAGCCATCATTGACCTCAACACTTCATATTGAAAACTGATAGGAAAGAGAATATTGATGCTGTTAAACATTGCTTTATAAATTTATTACAAGAAATAAAGAAAATTGCTCTCCTTGGAATCTCTACCAGGATAATAGTTTACCTCTATATCGCTTCAACTGCCTTTGGCCTTTCGTCTCACATCTGCCCGCTGTGGACCTTTGAAACTGCTGCCAGCAGTGTCTGCTTTGTCAAAGACATCACCCCCAGGAGTAATTATTTACACATGGAAATTGGTACAAAATTAGGTGTCACTGAAAGGCTGCTTTACACACTGAGGTTGGATGAATGTGGTGGTGGTTTGGTCACTAAGTCATGTCTGACCACTGTGACCCCACGGACTGTAGCTCACCAGGCTCCGCTGGCCATGGGATTTTCCAGGCAAGAATACTGGGTGGGTTGCCATTGCCTTCTCCAGGGGATCTTCCCAACTCCGGAGATGAACTGGGGTCTCCTGCACTGCAGGTAGATTCTTTACCAACTGAACTACCAGGGAATTCCCTAGATGAATGTAAATATATCAATTCATATTGAACGAATGTAAAATACCAGCTTGGATGAGTGGTGAGTTGAGCTGGTCATCATCCAGAATTTCACAAGGTGGAGGGGGCCCTGAGAGGCAGAAAATGGTGCCTAAAATCTGAGCTCAAACTCATTTATAATGTCCTCAATAAACTGTAAGACACAGGTGACCAGGAATGCCTACCTCATAAGACAGAATACTCCATTTCCAGATGGTTCTAATTCAAGCTATTGCTTAGTTTGGGCTGAAATCCACTCTCCTCATCCTTCTTTTGGTCCAAATGTAGCTCTGCAACCATGAGTTGAGACTAACCGATCTCCCCCGTGACAGCTGTTCAAGTATTTGAACACAGATAGCCGATTTTTGGTTTAAATTAAAACTCCCCTTTAATTTGCACATTAGATGGCAGGTCAACAATAATAGAGTTTTCTGATCTTGATCAATCAAATGCTACAATTTTGATTTTTCTCAAAATTCACCACTCTATTCATTGCAGCAGAAATATCCACGAAGATGTTTGAAATCAAGTGATTGTTTCTAAAATTCCTGATGTGTGCCAATTCTTAGAGCATAGGGTTTCACTTATGCGTGAGTGTTCAGTTGTGTCTGACTCTGTGTGACCCCATGGACTGCAACCCGACAGGCTCTTCTGTCCTTGGAATTCTTTAACTAGTCAAATATTACATGCTGGTAGACAAGGGGAATTTCAAACAGTAAGCAAAAACTTTAGAAGACAGCTGCAGCTCCAGAGAAATGTGAGATTTTTTGAAAGGTAGTTTTCAAATATTTTGGTACTTAAAAAATAATATATAAATTAACAAATATTTAGGTGACTATTATCCAAGTAGTTCTAACTTCATTGTAATTCTGCATCAAGGGAATTGGGAATTTTGTCTCTTTTCATAGAAAATACTCAGTTAAAATAGATTTGTATTCTGTGTCCTAGATATTTTTATTAATTTCCTCTTTCTGAAATTTCTCATTTTTTGAGTATTAGCTGAGTTAAAATTCTTGAGACTTTGCCTCAATATTTTGTATTTTAATGTAAAGCTAAAAGTAATCCTTTTTGAAATTATGATGACAGTAAGCCATGATGAAATATTTATCAAACATATTCTTAACCTCTTTATTACGTGCCTTGTTTATTTAATAACTGAAACTTGTTTTAGATAGAAAAGGATAAGCTTAACTGTTCTATGAAGAGAAATGAGAAGGATACATGTATATGTACATAATTTGCTGCTACTTTTTGAGTTCTTAATTACCAAAGAAAAGCAGTGAAAATACTTGCAAGAAAATTGGAAAGACAACCTCTACATTTTGAGATGATGAAATGTTTTCTTCTTAGTTATCTGTAAGGATGAATAAATTACTTTCATAGAGTTAAACATATATTTCAAATTTTCACAAACTGAGTTAGGGGAACATTTTTAGGAAGAATTGAATCTTTGTAAGGGAACTGTGATGCTTATAGAAAAGTTTATACTATCTGCTTTTCATCATTTGTTCAATATTTATGATCACAACAAAATGTTATTTTAATGGTACTTAATCATATTTTGTCTTAGGATACACTGTATTTCTAATAATTTCTTTTTTTAATTTTTACTTTTACTTTATTTTACTTTACAATACTGTATTGGTTTTGCCATACATTGACATGAATCCGCCACGGGTGTACATGAGTTCCCAATCCTGAACCCCCCTCCCACCTCCCACCCCATATCATCTCTCTGGATCATCCCTGTGCACCAGCCCCAGGCATCCTGTATCCTGTATCAAACACAGACTGGTGGTTTGTTTCTTACATGATAGTATACATGTTTCAGTGCCATTCTCCCAAATCATCCCACCCTCTCCCTCTCCCTCAGAGTCCAAAAGTCCGTTCTATACATCTGTGTCTCTTTTGCTGTCTCGCATACAGGGTTATCATTACCATCTTTCTAAATTCCATATATATGTGTTAGTATACTGTATTGGTGTTTTTCTTTCTGGCTTACTTCACTCTGTATAATTGGCTTCAGTTTCATCCATCTCATTAGAACTGATTCAAATGTATTCTTTTTAATGGCTAATACTCCATTGTGTATACGTACTACTGCTTTCTTATCCATTCATCTGATGGTGGACATCTAGGTTGCTTCCATGTCCTGGCTATTATAAACAGTGCTGCAATGAACACTGGGGTACATGTGTCTCTTTCAATTCTGGTTTCCTCGGTGTGTATGCCCAGCAGTGGGATTGCTGGGTCATATGGCAGTTCTATTTGCAATTTTTTAAGGAATCTCCAGAATGTTCTCCATAGTGGCTAGTTTGCATTCCCACCGACAGTGTAAGAGGGTTCCTTTTTCTCCACACCCTCTCCAGCATTTATTGCTTGCAGACTTTTGGATTGCAGCCATTCTGACTGGTGTGAAATGGTACTTCATTGTGGTCTTGATTTGCATTTCTCTGATAATGAGTGATGTTGAGCATCTTTTCATGTGTTTGTTAGCCATCCGTATGTCTTCTTTCTTGATGCAGGGTCTATGTCTTGTTGACTTCCCTGATAGCTCAGCTGGTAAAGAATCCGCCTGCAATGCAGAAGACCCCAGTTTGATTCCTGGGTTAAGAAGTTCCCCTGGAGAAGGGATAGATTATCCATTCCAGTATTCTTGGGCTTCCATGGTGGCTCAGACTATAAAGAATCCGCCTGCAATATGGAAGACCTGGGTTCAATCCCTGGGTTGGGAAGATCCCCTGGGGGAGGGCATGGCAACCCACTCCAGTATTCTTGCCTGGATAATTCCCATGGACAGAGAAGCCTGGCAGGCTACAGTCTGTGGGTGGGAAAGAGTCAGTCACGACTGAGCAACTAAGCACAGCTATGTCTTGTGCATATTTTTGTTAGCTCTTTCATGTATGTTTTTAAGTTGAAATATAGTTGATTTACAGTATTGTGTTTTATATATACAGAAAAGTGACTCCGTTATACATACATACATACATATATATATATATATATATATATATATATATATATATATATATCAGTTCAGTTCAGTTGTGTCCAACTCTTTGCAACCCCATGGACTGATGCATGCCAGGCTTCCTGATCCATCACCAACTCCCAGAGCTTGCTCAAACTCATGTCCTTTGAGTCGGTGATGCCATCCAACTATCTCATCCTCTGTCGTCCCCTTCTCCTCTCGCCTTCAATCTTTCCCAGAATCAGGGTCTTTTGCAATGGGTCGGTTCTTCGCATCAGATGGCCAAAGTATTGGAGTTTCAGCTTCAGCATCAGTCCTTCCAATGAATATTCAGGACTGATTTCCTTTAGGATTGACTGGTTTGATCTCCTTGCAGTCCAAGGGATTCTCAAGAGTCTTCTCCAACACCACAGTTCAAAAACATCAATTCTTCGGTGCTCAGATTTCTTTATGGTCCAACTCTCACATCCATACATGACTACTGGAAAAACTATAGCTTTGACTAGATGGACCTTTGTTGGCAAAGTAATGTCTCTGCTTTTTAATATGCTATCTAGATTTGTCATAGGTTTTCTTCCAAGGAGCAAGCGAATTTTAATTTCATGGCTTCAGTCACCATCTGCAGTGATTTTGGAGCCCAAGAAATAAAGTCTCTCACTGCTCCATTGTTTCCCCATCTATTTGCCATGAAGTGATGGGACTGGATGCCATGATCTTAGTTTTTTGAATGTTGAGTTTTAAGCTAACTTTTTCACTCTACTCTTTCACTTTCATCAAGAGGCTTTTAGTTCCTCTTCACTTTCTGCCAAAAGGGTGGTATCGTCTGCATATCTGAGGTTATTGATATTTCTCCCAGCAATCTTGATTCCAGCTTGTGCTTCATCCAGTCTGGCATTTTGAATAAATGTACACAAAATTCTGGACTGGATTTCACATGTATTTCAGCATATATATATATATATATATACACACACACACATATGTATATACATATATATATATTTCCATTATAGGTTATTATAAGATATTGAATATAGTTTCCTGTGCTATACAGTACATCTTTGCTGTTTATCTGTTTTTTATATACTGATGTTGATCTGTTAATCCCACACTCCTAATTTATCCCTCTTCTGTCCTTTTCCCTTTGGTAAACATAAGGTTGTTTGCTGTATCCGTGAGTCTATTTTGGTTATGTGAATAAATTCATTTGTAACTTTTTTAGATTCCACATGTAAGTGACATCATATAATACTTTTCATTCTCTATCTAATTTACTTCTCTTGGTATGATAATCTTGAGGTCCATCCATGTGGCTGCAAATGACAATATTTCATTCTTTTAATGGTCAAATAATATTCCATTGTGTATGTATATATAATTATATATATACATATAAACACATATACCCATACCCCATCTTCTTTATCCATTCGTCTATTGACAGACACTGAGGTTGCTTCCATGTCTTGGCTATTATAAATAGTATTGTGTGAGTACTGGGGAATCATGTCTTTTCAAATTAAACTTTTCATATTTTCCAGATACGTGTCAGAAACAGGATTGCTGGATCATATGGTAACCCAATTTTTGTTTTGTTTTGTTTTTTTGAAATCTTCATACTGTTTTTCATTGTGGCTGCACCAAGTTTCATTCCCATAACAGTATAGGAAGATTCCCTTTTCTCCACACCTTTATTATTTATAGACTTTTTGATGATGCCTATTCTGACCAGTGTAAGGTGATACCTCACTGCAGTTTTGATTTGTGTTTCTCTAGCAAAATTGAGCATATTTTCACATACCTATTGGCCAACTTTATGTCTTCTTTGGAGAAATGTCTAAGTCTTAGGCCCTAATTTAATTTTGTTGTTTTCTGTGTGTGTCTGTATGTTTATATAGAGCCGTATGTGCTCTTTGTATATTTTTGAAATTGTCTGTGTCTGTTACATCATTTTCAAATATTTTCTCCCAGTTTGTAGGTTGTCTTTTTGCTTTGTTTATGGTTTCCTTTATCATGCAAAAGCTTATAAGTTTGATTGGTCCCATTTGTTTATTTTTGCTTTTATCTGTTCCCTATGGAGACTGACCTAAGAAAATATTGGTACAATTCATGTCTGAGAATATTTTGCCTATTTTATCTTGTGGGAGTTTTATGGTATCATGTCTCTTTACGTAACTCTTCAAGGAATTTTGAATTTATTTTTGTGTTTGCTGTGAGGGAGTGTTCTAACTTCATTGATTTACATGTGCTGCTCAGCTTTCCCAACATCACTTGCTAAAGAGACAGTTTTTTCTCCATTGTATGTTCTTGTTTCCTTTGCTGAAGGTTAGCTGACTGTAGGTTTGTGGGTTTGTTTCTGGACTGTCTCTGTTCTGTTCAATTTGTGTGTCTGTTTTTGTTTTGTTTTGTTTTTTTTTGAAATCTTCATACTGTTTTTCACTGTGGCTGCACCAAGTTTCATTCCCATAACAGTATAGGAAGATTCCCTTTTTGCTATTTCCCTTTTTCCCACCATGCTATTTTGATTACTGCAGCTTTGTAGTATTTTCTGAAGTCTGGGAGGGTTATAACTTCTGTTTTATTCTTTTTCCTTAGGGTTGCTTTGATAATTCTGGGTCTTTTGTGGTTCCATATAAATTTTAGGGTTATTTTTCTGGTTCTGTGAAAAATGTCATGGGTAATTTGATAGCAGTCATATTTAATCTGTAGATTGCTTTGGGTAATTTGGCCATGTTAATGGTATTAATTATACCAATCCAAGAGAATGTCTCTTCATTTCTTTGAATCATATTCAGTCTCCTTTGTCAGTGTTTCATAGTTCTTGTGCATAAGTCTTTCACCTCCTTGGTTAGGTTTATTCCTAATTTTTTTTTCCTTGATGAGATTTTAAATAGGATCTTTTTCTTTTTTTACTTTTCCCTTCTGATATTTCAATGTTAGTGTAAAGAAATGCAACAAATCTCTGTGTATTAATCTTATATCCTGATATCTTGCTGAATTTGTTGATCAGTTTTAGTAGTTTTTGTGTGAATTCTATAGGTTTTTTTTTATATAGAGTATCATGTCATCTCCATATAATGGCAATTTTATCTCTTCCCTTCCCATTTAGATACCTTTTGTTTCTTTTTCTTGTCTGATTGTTGTGGTCAGGATTTCCAATATTATGTTGTATAGAAGTGATCTTTTTCCAGAATTCAGTGGGAGGGCTTTCAGTTTTTCACCATTGATTATTATGTTTTCTGTGAGTTTATCATAAGTGGGTTTTATTATGTTGAGATATGTCCCATCTGTACCCATTTTGGAGAGAGTTTTTATCATGAATTGATGTTGAATTTTATAAAATTTTTTCCTGCATCTATTGAGATGATTGTGTGATTTTTCTCTTTTCTTTTGTTTAGTGTATCACACTGATTGATTTGCCTATGTTGAACCATCCTTGTGACCCTGGGATGACTCCAACTTGATCAAGGTGTATGATTTTTTTT
The DNA here is from genome assembly GCF_016772045.2 of Ovis aries. Classification (NCBI taxonomy): domain Eukaryota; kingdom Metazoa; phylum Chordata; class Mammalia; order Artiodactyla; family Bovidae; genus Ovis; species Ovis aries. The sequence continues at coordinate 42,326,763 of NC_056072.1, read as the reverse complement.
GTGTTGTTGAATTAGATTTGCTAATATTTTATCAATGATTTGCATCTATATTCAGCAAAAATATTCCTGTAATTTTCTTTTTTGGTGGTGTCTTTGTCTGATGTTGGTGTTAGAGTCATGGCGGCTTAATAGAGTGACTTCGGGAGTGTTTCCTCCTCTTCAGTCTTTTGGAAGAGTTCAAGGAGGATAGGTATAAATTCTTCTTTGTATATTTGGTAGAATTCCTCAGTGAAGACTTCTGGTCTTGAGCTTTTGTTTGCAGGGACTTCTTTTTTTATTATTATAGATCCATATTTTTATTACATATGAGGCTGAGTACATGGTACACATTCAGTGTGATTTCTATTTCCATGGATTTTTTATATTCCTACAAAAGTATGTTTTCAATATATTTTTACTGTATCATCAGTGATTATTAAAGGTAGACTGTTATTTACAATGTGTTTATTTAGCTGGAAGAAATTAAGTGATATATGTATTCTAGATTTCAAAACTCATAAGAGCCCTATGAAGAAGAGCACTTCAGGATGTGTTTAACTCATCTTTGTTTTCTGAGTGATGGACACTTGAAAAGGGTGTGGAGGCCTGACATTAAATATCCAAACCATAAAATGTGAATGATTCGTATGAAAATATAGACAGAACACAATATATGTCCTTTAGCTCCCAAGCTAAGTTTTTTGAATTTGTATCCCACCTCAGATTTTATATGCCTTGCAAATCTATTTCTCAATTTGGAACCATTAGCTGCCTGATTGGAGGCCATAGTGTTTACCCAACCAGATCCAATGAATTGAAAATTGGAGTGAATGAGTTTTAGATAGCAACATATGAACAGAGCTGCATTACAGAAATCACACCAACAAATGACAGAGTTGCTATACTAAAAAAAAGTCTTTGGAAGCTCTGGTGTAGATTTATTCATGACAGTGATTGGGGTTGGTTTTTATCCAGATTAATTGAAAAAAAGCAGATTTTAGGAAGTAGTAAAATTTTAATTCAATGAAATTGAATGGCAAGAAATCATTGAACTGAATCTTTTTACATATAATAGATGTGTTTTTAGATTTTAAGTAATATAATACATTCTATCCATGAATAGATACTTTTTTGATGGCATATTTAATTCTACAGGGTGCTAAACCATGACACAATTGTATAATTCAAATCAGTATTGATCAGAGAACAGCTTCAACCAAATTTATGCCACTGTATAGGGATATGGAAAACATGAATTTTTCAAGAATGATTTGAAGACCAAGAATTATTTGAAAGGCTGTTACAACAATGAATTTTCCATCTGCAATTCTGATAGCTCATTAGTTATTTCCAGATAAATCTTTTGCCAAAGAGAAGACAATCTGTTCCCTTTATGTGGAAGACTTAAAGGAGACAGTCAAATAAAAAACATGCTGTAAAAGAAATGGGTGTGTATAGATCATGAAATAAGTTAGAAAAGTTGTTTATGCAGAGTTCTGAAACATGGAGGTGTTGGGTCCTGCAGAAAGGACCAGAAGATATAAAATCACTGTTATCATGAAGTTGACATGTTAGTGCTGGTAGTAGTGAAATGACAAACAGAAAATAAGTGAATTGTATAATGTGTTTAGAGATAAAAGTTACATGGGGAAAAATTAAGTGGGGAAGAATGATGAGAGTAAGGGTAGAGGCAGGAGGAGGGATAGGGCTTGCTCTTTTCCATGGGATGATAAGTGAAAGCCCCAGATGAAAACGACATTTGGGCAAAACCTTGAAGGACTGAGGGAGCCGTGTAGATATCCAGGGGAGGCGTGCTCCGATTAGAGGGAAGAACAAGAGCGAAGGCCCTGAACCAGCAATGTGCTTATCCTACTGGGGAGAAAGGAAGGAGACCAAGGTCAATTGGCACACAGTAAGAGAGGTGGGGAAAGATGAAGGGGACAAAGCCTTAGTGATAAGGGGATGAGGGCAGATCATGTGGAATGTTCTAGGCCATTTTAATGACTTTGACTTCTACTGTGAATATCATTGGAAGATTTTGAGCCAAGGACTTCAATTTATGCATAATTTTTATTTTCAGTTTTAGTATAGAAATTCTGAACTATATATTACATTTGGAAATATTCCTGTGATTTTTAAAATGCACAGGTTGAATATCCTTTATGTGTGTAGATAGATGAAACAACTTGTTATTTAAAACCAAATATGTCTATAGTTCATTCTGCCTTCTAAAGCAAGTGACATAATTTGTATCTGTTGGTAAATATATCTTTATATTGCTTTTCCATTTTCAGAGGGCATGTAGGAAGAGAATTCTAACGTATTACTGAGTTGGAACTTGTCAGATGTTTTATTCAGAAAGATTTAATTTTTTTAAAAACTGCAGGGAAGTGCTCTTTTATTCTTTGTACTATATTTTAGACATTGTGTGTTCAGTGGGCAGTGGGCTTTATTAGCCACTTGGAAGCATTTGTTGAATCATTTCCATGAAAAAAATGCAATCTGAATTTCTATGTTGTTGACTTACATATGAACTTTAGGAACACAATTCATTAACAGTCTGGAAATTGCCTATAGAAATAGGTATAAGCAGGTAGATAATGCTACTGATTGACCTTCACTAGATCAAACTGTTTTAATAAATTTTTAAAATCATACATTCTTAGACATTGTGAAATGACTTTTGGTGTTTAGTATGTAATCTTGGATACACAAAAAAGTTTTTCTTGATTTGGATTGAAATTTAAACTGCCTCAGAGATTTCATCTTTAAACTGAAATCTAATGCCCAAGGTAAAGTTTGGTTCATAGAAATTAGGAACAGTAAAAGCCTTCCACTTCCTCCATCTTATCTATGCCATCTGTGAAACAGTTTCTGGTATCTTTTATGGAATTTTATTGAGATGGTGGCCTAGACTTTCAGGCAGCCTGATTGGAGGCTACAGTGTTTACCCAACCAGATCCAACAAACTGAAAATTGGAGTGAATGAGTATTACAATAGCAACATATGAGCAGAGCTTCTTTACAAAAATCACAACAACCAACAATGTGAGATCGCCTTGTAAGTCTTGAAATCAGGTGTTCTTCCATTTTGTTCTTCACTTTTCAAAGTTGGTTAAGTTATTTAAGAATCTTTGTATTTGTATATCAATTTTAGAAAATATTTTTCAATTTCTATAAAATAATCTGCAGGAATTTTAATTGGATTGGCATTGAACCTATAGATCAGTTTGGGGAGAATTGACATCTTATCAATATAGGGTCTTTTGACTCTTGAACATGGCTTATCTTCCATCTATCTCGGCATTCTTTAGTTTCTCTAACAGTGTTTTGCAGTTTTCAGTGCAGTGCTAGCAGTGTTCTGAGTTTTGATCTGGGTAGTGGTTATAAGTTACTACTTGTTGAAATATACATATGTGTCTTCACTTTTCTATATGTATGTTATATTTCTCACATATAGAAAAAATTAAAACAAGAATGCATCCTGATGAAGACATTCCCTCCCCTCCCAGGAATGCCTGGGTGAATTACTATTAGGAGATCTAGTAATAAAAATTATCATTAGATCTAAGGAGAAGAATCCTCTCGTCATTCTATAACTACTGAAAAGTAATTTGAGAAAATTCAGCAGACATTTGCAGTGAAAATCTGGTATAAAATAATACAAGATGAATTCTTCCTTAACATATAATAATTTTCTATCTCATCCCCAACGTCAGCATTTTTCTTAGAGGTAAAATTCTAGAGGTATTGCCACTGAGGTTAGAGACAGGACAATTTTGCCCATTATCACCGCTAATGTAATATCGTAGTTGGTTAAAGCAAAGCAGTTTTTTAAAGCTAAGTAAGTTGCTTTACTTAGTCAGAAAAAGAGAAGGCAAAACTATCAGTGTTTGCAGGTGATAGGATTCTATACCTGGAAAACTAGGAAACCAGCTGGAAAACTCCCACAAACAAAAAAGAGATTTTTAAAAAGTGTTGCAGGACAGAATGAATATTAAAAAATCAGTAGCTTTCTTGTATGCAAACAATGAACAGAACATATGATGGACAAAAGATGGAATAAATGATTATATCATATAAGAATATATGTATTAGGATAAAGAATGAAGAGACAACATACAAGAATAATCTTAAGAAATATTTGGATGAGTGAAAAAACATATAAAATAACCCTGAAAGGTATAAAATAAGCCTCAATAAAAGGAAAACTCAACGTATCATAAAGATTTCAATTCTCCCAAATTAAATTTTCAACTTATCAATTTTAAATACGTTATAGAGTTAGATATTTAATAAGATTCCAATAACAGATACCAATTTTTAATTTTATCTAGACAAGACAACTATAAATGTATATGGAAAAATAAACCAACATGAATAATAAGGAAAACTTTGATTCAATGAAATAAGACTAGCCTGTCGATTGTATTAATCATGGTTCTCCAAAGTACCAAAATCAACATGTATCAGTTCAGTTCAGTTGCTCAGTCATGTCCGACTCTTTGTGACCCCATGGACTGATGCACTCCAGGCTTCCTTGTCCATCACCAACTCCCAGAGCTTGCTCAAACTCATGTCCATCGAGTCGGTGATGCCATCCAACCATCTCATTCTCTATTGTCCCCTTCTCCTCCCGCCTTCAATATTTCCCAGCATGAGGGTATTTTCCAATGAGTCAGTTCTTTGCATCAGGTAGCCAAAGTATTGGAGTTTCAGCTTCAGTATCAGGGCTTCCAATGAATATTCAGGACTGATTTCCTTTACATTTGACTGGTTGGATCTCCTTGCAGTCCAAGGGACTCTCAAGAGTCTTTTCCAACACCACAGTTCAGAAGCACCAGTTCTTCAGCACTCAGTTTTCTTTATTGTCCAACTCTCACTCAGATACATGACTACTGGAAAAACCATACCTTTGACTAGATGGATTTTGTTGGCAAAGTAATGTCTCTGCTTTTTAATATGCTGTCTAGGTTTGTCATAGCTTTTCTTCCAAAGAGCATATATATCCATGCATGAACACACACACACAGCCCTAGGAACTCTTAGTGGTAAACTTATATAGGGAACCCCAGACTTGACCTATTTTATCCTATAACCCCCTCTCCCCTTTTCAAAGGAAGATGTTGGTTTTGAGCTGGAGACAAGTAATTCAGTCAAATATTTGTAGATATTCTAGAGGCTATTAACCAGATCAAGTGCTCAGCTCTTATTGATTTAAGTAAAATCTGCTTGTCAATGCTGTCCTTTAATATAAAGTCTAGATTACTTCTAGAAGGCTTTTTTTTTTTTTTTAAAAACTTCTTCTGTTTTGAGTCCTATTCCAGAAACTGGGGGAAGTTACACAAATGGAGAGCCCATGCTCTCCAATTCAAAGCATGCAGTTACTCATGTAACTGAAAAGAAAGGAGAGAGAGGAGGAGAGGGAGACAGAGGAAGGGGAGGGGGAGAAGGAAAAAAGGAGGAGGAAGGTAAGGAGGGAGAGGAGAAGGAAAAATATCACCAGTTGCTGCTCCAGCAAGCTTATCTGGCCTTCTAGTCCATGTACGAGGCTCACTCATCTGTCTCCTGAAATACCAAACCTCAGTGTTACTACTGTTAACATACCCTATTTCTGGAATTATTTTTCCCCCAGAAACATCCCATGTGTATATTTGTATATTAAAAAAAAAAAACAACACTCTTCTGAACCTTTTGTTTTTACTTAACAATGTATCTCAGAGATTTTTCCTTTTAAATAGTTCCTTGCCTTTCATATTGTGAGTTAATTGTGTCCTAGTGGCTGAGATCAGTTTGCACATCACTGGCATGGGCTGTGAGACCTTTATCTCTTTGTTTTACCCAAGGATGGAAGTGGAGATTTTACTCAAGAATGAAGATGGAAATGGGCATGGAGGTGGGATGAGGGATGGGGCAGTGGAGTGGAGGTGATGGTGGAATTGTTTCTTTTTTTTGAAAATTGTCAGCCACCAGAGGACACACTTTTCATAACTCACACAAGGGCAGTCTGCTAGTTGTAGCTTGTTTTCAACTCAACTCGCTAGCTGGTTGTGTCCAACTCTTTGCAACCCCATGGACTGTAGCCCGCTAGGCTCCTCTGTCCAAGGAATTTTCCAGGCAAGAATACTAGAGTGGGTTGCCATTTCTTCCTCTAGGAAATTTTCCTTACCCAGGGATCCAAGCTATGTCTTCTGTGCACTGCAGGCAGATTCTTTACCACTGAACTGTCTAGTCAAAGCTATGGTATTTCCAGTAGTCATGTATGGATGTGAGAGTTGGACCATAAAGAAAGCTGAGCGCCAAAGGAATTGATGCTTTTGAACTGTGGTTGTTGAAGAAGACTCTTGAGAGTCCCTTGGACTGCAAGGAGATCAAACCAGTCCATCCTAAAGTAAGTCAGTCTTGAATATTCATTGGAAGGACTGATGTTGAAGCTGAAGCTCCAATACTTTGGCCACCTGATGTGAAGAACTGACTCATTGGAAAAGACCCCGATGCTGGAAAAGATTGAAGGCAGGAGGAGAAGAGGGTAACAGAGGGCCACATGGTTGGATGGCATCCAACCGACTTAATGGACATGAGTTTGAGCAAGCTCTGGGAGTTGGTGATGGACAGGGAGGCCTGGTGTGATGCAGTACATGGGATTGCAAAGAACTGGACACGAACCGACTCTTTCATGTGGCTGAGTTGAACTGAACCATCTGAGAAGCCCCATAGCTTTTTTTGGATGTTCCATAACATATTTAATAGTTCTCTCATTGATTTATACTTTTTTGATCACGCATCCCTCCCCTCAATACAGCCAGTGCTGCAGTGAACAACCTTGTGAGATTTTTAATGCTGGGTGACACAGATTAACATGTGGTACATTTGCCAACGTGGCCTAAGTTATTTCCTGCTTTTAACAGGCTACAGTTTGGTCACATACCATTTCTTACTGAGCATTTCAGACGTCCCCCTAGACTTTAATCAGTTTCACTGGTCTAAGATCATTTCTCTAAGTTTCAGTGCTGCCCTTAACTCTGGCATTGGCTGCCGGGGTCCAGCCCCAGTGGATCCAGGGAATTCGAAGCAGGGACGGAGTCGGCGTCCTAGGAAAGAACTTATTTAATTATAGATATGAAGAGAGATTAGAAAAGGGTAGTGTAGTAGGAAACATTAGTGGAGAAAAGATGCCGAAAAACTTGGTTTATGTGGAAAGCCATAAAACTCCAAGACAAGGAGTTTGCACCACCTACACAGGCCACTGGTGCCTGCTTGAATAGCGGAGGGTGCCCCACCTTGGGCTCTCTCTCTCTCGTGGGTCTTAGAAGCCAGGGCAAGTAAGTAGGCATGGTGAGCCTCCATGTTCCAGATGGGAATTCATCCAGAAAAGAAGAGAACAAGAAAAGACCACAAGGGGGAAACCAGTCTTTCCAGGAACTGGTCCCGTTTCTTTATTTTCCAGGTCCACTTTTATACTTTTAGTTATACATGGAGATAAATGTAAGAAACAGAGTCACGCAGGGTCAGTAGACCTGACCCTTATCAAAATCAGGTGCTTTATACAAATGTATACAAAGGTCTTAGGGGCTTTACATCATCTTCTGGCTATGAGGCCTGCTAACATTTTATGACCCTTTCTTTCTGATAATGGTCAGTCAGCCAGAAAACCTATTTTTTCCAGGGGTGAATTTTCTTAAACCAGGGGCCACCCTCTGAAGGCACCAGATAAAGTTGTTTTCTTATAGGGTGAAGGTGCAGTGGGTTACAATTAAGAAAGGAATTTACTTAGCCTAAGGTTTAACATGATTAATCTTAAAGGTTAATACTTATTTCTCCTATATGCTAGTTGTATTCATTAATGTGTATAAGGGCAGGAGATATGGAGACTTAGCAGCAAATATTGGCCCAACAAATGAAAAACCCTTCACCAATATAATTCCTAATCAACCCGCTATACTATACTAATAATTTTCTAACTTCTCAAAAGAATCGTATTTAGAAAGTTTAAAGCATCTCATGCCTCTCACGGTTGGGAGGCTGTGAACAATCACATGTGGCCGGAGGAGCCTGTCAGGCAGGCTAGAGAACTTTCAGAGGAGTTTGTGAACTGAAACACTCTTGTCATGCCCAGGAATTTTATTAGCTGGAGCCCTAAGTTAACTCCTTCTCCGAGAGAGGTGGTGGGGGGCAGCCCCCCATATAGTCAGAGGTGTAGGTGAAAGCATAAAGCAGTAAGGTAGGCAGACTCTGGTTTTGGGGGTAGATGCTTGAGAATAGGGGGTCTCCTGAGGCTCGATCCCGCCTTTGCATATGCCGAGCCTCCTTCCTCATGACCTTTACCATGGGCAAAGTTCCTCACGCTGGCTCCCGGCAAGTGGCAAACAGGAAGCTGTGCCTGCACCAACGCCTCTCTCCATATGACTCAAGGAGAAAAATTAATAAAAGGAGAGGGGACTGGAAAAGCGTGACATGTGCAACGGGTGCTTTGGAAAGGAAGCAGCGTTTATTGACGAGGTGATGAAGACAAGGAAAAATGAAACGCTACCATCCGTATCTCCTTTTGAAGGGATGCTGGAAAGAACTCACAGACTCTACTGGACAGAACAGTCAAGGCAATGAAATCTGTCTGTTCTCCCTGCAGGAAGAAAGCATCCCATGCTTGGGAAATTGCAGTTAAATTAAATGTCAAAATACTTTCAACTGAGTTGCCTGACTGCTCTGCTTTAACTGGTGTCATGCACATCTTCATCCTTTCCTGGTGACTGCCGCTCCCATCAGATCAGAGGGAAAGAGCACAGATCTCCCACAGGCAGATCCTTCTTGTAGAGCGCAGGGTGCATCGTCTGAGGCATGTGGACTTCTTCTTGTCTTGTTAAACACTGTGGGAAAATGTACACAACATAAAATTTACCATTTAAAACCATCTTGAAGTGTACAGGTCAGTGGTATCAAGCCCACTCACCCTGCTGGGCTGCCACTACCAGTGTCCATCTCCCAAACTTGTTTATCCTATGAAACTAAAACTCTACACCCATTAAACAACTCCTCATTCCTTCCTCCCACTGGCCCCGGCAACCACTGAGATCTCTATGAATTTGATTATTCTAGGTGTCTCATTTGAGTGGAATCATACAATAGTTATTTTTTGTGACTGGCTTATGTATTTCACTTAGGATAATGTCTTCAGTGCTACATGTTGCAGCACGTACCATAATTTCCTTCCTTTCAAGGGCCGAGTAATATGAATGTGCCACATTTTGTTTACCCATTCATCCGTCTGTGAGAATTTGGGTTGTTTCAACCTTTTGGTTATGATGAATAATGCTGTGATAAACATTGGTATACAAAGATTTGTTTGAGTCCCCGCTTTCAGTTCTTTTAGTATATACCTGAAAGTAGAATTGCTCGGTCCTATGGTGACTTACTATTTGAATTTTGGGGAGACCGTCCACACTGTTCTCCACAGTAGTTGTCCCATTTTGCATTCCCAGCAGCAATGCAGAAAGGTTCCAGTTGCTCCACATCCTCATGCAGCACATGTACTTTGACCCTGCTGACAAATGGCCTTTTCCCATTTCTTTGCTTGAGTTGTATGATACTTAGAGATCTAACCAGTTGTTCTGAGGAGCTGTCTAGAGTTGTTCCTCAAAGTCCTTTATTCAGAAGTAGATAATGTATGGGGCTTTCCTGCTAGCTCAGTGGTAAAGAATCTGCCTGCCAATGCAGGTTCGATCCCTGGGTCAGGAAGATCCCCTGGAGAAGGAAATGGCAACTCACTCCAGTATTCTTGCCTGGAAAAATCCCATGGACAAAGGAACCGGATGGGCTACAGTCCTTTATGTCACGAAAGAGTCAGACATAACTTAGCGACTGAACAACAACAATAAGATAATGTCTAGACAGTGCCTAACAAAGGGACTTATAAGTAGAAAAAATGTAATTTCTCTATCCCACTTTAAATTCCTTCCTCTTGCCTTCTCTCTTTTTTGACACCATCACCATCTCTCTTATAATGAGCATCCATACCCCATATGACAGTGTGCAAAAAAAATACTTAAAACTCTTGGGCACTGCAAGAAATGTCATGGAATCTTCTTTTGTGCCTAATATATACTTTTCAACTTAGATTCTACTTGGCAGTTACTCTTTGTCAGAAAGTAAGGGAGGAGACATTTCATTTTCACAAGGCAAGGAATAAAGGTACAAAACTCAGAGGCAGATGGAGTGGCAAGAGAAATATAGCCAGGACAGAGAGAGAGAGAGAGGGGACCTGCCCCAGCTCATGAATAGAGGGTGATGATTCCAACTGGCATTTGGCAGGCTACATTGGAGCAAAGCCACACTTACTTAAATATACCATTTGACAATATTCTGTACCTAAGAGGAGACATTTCTGCAATAGTAATAAATTCTCTGACAATGGAAATCAGAGTGGGATTAAGAGCACCCTGTGACATGGAAGGGAGGGCAGCGGGACTTAAGCAAAAACAATAACAACAATAATGAAGGAGCTATTTATTGAACTCTATGTTCAAAGTACTTACTTATTATTATTTTGCACCATATTATTAGGTACCACCTGACAATGATAATATAAAAGCTTTTAATATATATAATCTTATCTAGTCGTCATTATATCCCTATTGTACCAACTAGGTTCATTTGTATTGTGCTCCAGTAATAAATAACCCCCAAGTCCCAATGGTTTAACAATTAAATGTTTATTTCTGTCTTATGTAAAGTCCACTAGAGGCCCAGGATAACGTTGTAGAGCAGCTGTCCTTTGTTTCAGCTCAGAACTCCAATCTGCTTCAATCATATACATTTGCATATCACTGCATCCTACTATGGCCACCAAGGGCTTCCCTGGTGGCTCAGATGGTAAAGAATCTGCCTGCAATGCAGGAGACCCAGGTTCAATCTCTAGGTTGGGAAGATTCCCTGGAGGAGGGCAGGGCAACCGACTCCAGATTCTTGCCTGGAGAATCCCCATGGGCAGAGGACCCCAGCAGGCTGCAAATACTCCATGGGGTCACAAAGAGCTGAATATGACTGAGTGACTAAGATGATGATGGCCACCAAGGCTGGGGAAAGGAGAGAGGTGGAAGGCCAATCATAAGCCATTAAGTGCTTCTTTCTGGAAGTAATGCATGTCAGAGCTGCTCACATTTTATTGGCCACAGCAAGCCACACAGTCAGGAGTAACTCCAAGAAGTTAGAGAAGTGTAATCCTCCCAATTACTGAGAATAAAAAGGAAACAGATATTGGAGAATATATATATTCCTCATCAGCGACATAAGTTCCATTACTGTCTTCATTTTACAGATCATGAAGCCAATACTCAGAGGAACTAAAATTACTCATCCAGGACCACTCTGCTATGGCCCGCACCAGGACTTTCATGGGCCCTGTGCACTTCTGCCTTCATGGGTCTTTTTCCTATCAAAAATACTTAAAATTTTATGAATGCGTTGGCATAAATATGAAAATAAGCCAGGCTTGACTCATTATCTTCCTTTTACCCTAATTTTAAAAGAAATTAAAACATTTTTTGTGGACTCCTAAAAGCACTGTTGGAGAAGGCAATGGCACCCCACTCCAGTACTGTTGCCTGGAAAATCCCATGGGCGGAGGAGCCTGGTAGGCTGCAGTCCATGGGGTCGCAAAGAGTCGGACACGACTGAGCAACTTCACTTTCACTTTTCACTTTCATGCATTGGAGAAGGAAACGGCAACCCACTCCAGTGTTCTTGCTTGGAGAATCCCAGGGACAGGGGAGCCTGGTGGGCTGCCGTCTATGGGGTCGCACAGAGTCAGACACGACTGTAGTGGCTTAGCAGCAGCAGCAGCAAAAGCACTGTGGGCTCCAGGCACTGAACCTATTGTGCTTAGTGGTTAAATCAGCCCTACTCAGATAGCTGGGGCTGGAATAAGTCTGTCTTACTCTGGAGCCTGTGCCTTTTGCCACAACACTAAGGTAAAAGTGAAGTCACTCAGTCATTTACTACTCTTTGTGACCCGTGGACTGTAGCCTATCATGCTCCTCTGTCCGTGGGACTTTCCAGGCAAGAGTACTGGAGTGGGTTGCCATTTCCTTCTCCAGAGGATCTTCCCAACCCAGAGATCGAACCTGGGTCTCCCACAATGTAGGCAGATGCTTTACCGTTTGAGCCACCAGGGAAGCCACAACATTAAAATGCCTATCGAATCAAAGAAAGCACATTGGAAGCAAAACTGAGTCAGCTCTCTTAATCACAGTTAGCTAAGTATATTTTCAACAGTTTCTAAGTAAGCATTGGCATTTAATATCAGAATCCATTGTACTACTGTTTGAAAATTAAGAGTATTTGTTTACATGTTCTGTGGGAGAAAGATAATTCAAAGCAAACACTGGCTGTAACCGTTCTTTTGGAGTTGCATAGCTCATCCTGGGGTTGATTTAACCAATGTAATGAGCTTATGCTGCTGTGGAAGAGTAAGATTCTAGGGTCTAGATCAACATTGTCCAATAGAACTAGGATGTCAGCCACATATGTAATTGAAAACTTTCTAACAGTCACATTACAAAGCACTAAAAGAAATGGATATATTTCAATGTGACTTTATTTAACTCAGTATATATTCATAATATTATCATTTCAATGTAAAATCAATATAAGATTATTAATAGGATATTTTATTACTTAATAAGTCTTTAAAAACAAAATACTATATCTTCAAAATCTGGCATGTGTTTTACTCTTACAGCACATCTTAATTTGGATTAGCCACTATTCGAATGGTCTTTGGACATTTGTGGCAAGTGACAACTGTACTGGACAATTCCAGGTCTGAGTTAAGAAGGCAGGAAAACAAAGAGGTCAGTTATTCTGCATTAGACAATGTATAGGAATGCTGAGTTTCCTGGCAGCTGGTGGTGGTGCCACCCATGGTACAGCCAGAGAGAATATGAGAATTTTAGAAAAGGAGGAGTGATAAGGAGAGTGTGAAGAGAAGGAGGCATCTGAAGAGAACAGGTGGCCGGTAGAAACAGCTCAGAGGTTGGAAACACTTGGAGTGTGTTGAGGCTTGAGTTTTAATTTGTCTGCCATGATGTGCTGTGGTCTCTCCCCATTGTTACTTTTGAATGGTAGAAGTGTTATACAAGAATGTCTATTATAGGTAGACTCTGAGGGGCATCCAAAAAAATGGCTGGTTTCCCCCCTTGGTTAATAGAGAGTTAGAGCAGTCAGCAGAGGAGAGCATGACTCAGTCCCAAAGAACAGTTCTGAAAACCAGCATAGGAAGGAGTACTGGGCATCTCACTAGGCCTGCAATGGGGCAGTGAACCACTTAACTGTAGGGTTAAAGAACAGGAACTCTCTCCACTCCAACTTGATTTCTATCCTCTAGGATATACTTAGCAGCCTTATTAGGTTTCAAGAGAAGTGTCACAACTTCAACACAATTAAGTATTTGATATTTTTCTGTTGTATTATGATACTTTGTCAGGTGCCAGGATTAAGAACAGGGATAAATACAACCCAATCCACAAGATACTATATCCTAAGAGACAGCTTTGTTGTTGTTCAGTCACTAAATCGTGTCTGACTCTTTGCAACCCCATGGACTGCAGCATACCAGGCCTCTCTGTCCTCCACTGTCTCCCAGAATTTATTCAGATTTATGTCTGTTGAATCAATGATGCTATTTGACTATGTCATCCTCTGTTGCCCTCTTCACTTTTTGCCTTCAATCTTTCCCAGCATCAGGTTCTTTTCCAATGAGTCAGTTCTTTGCATCAGGTGGCCAAAGTATTGGAGCTTCAGCTTCAGCATCAGTCCTTGCAATGAATATTCAGTGTTGATTTCCTTTGGGATTGACTGGTTTAATCTCCTTTCAATCTAAAAGACTCTCAGGAGTCCTTTTCAGCACCACAATTTGGCAGATATCCAAAATACAGTGAAATTTGTTCAGTTGTGTCTGACTCTTTGCGATCCCCCATGGAATTCTCCAGGCCAGAATACTGAAGTGGGTAGCCTATCCCTTCTCCAGGGGATCTTCCCAACTCAGGTCTCGAACCCAGGTCTCCTGCATTGCAGGCAGATTCTTTACCAACCTAACCACAGGGTAAGTCCATCCAAAATATACCGTGGTCCCCAAATTGCCCTGCAAGTGTAACAATTTTGAAAATAAAGTGTAATTTTAATGACTTTTTCACTAAAATGAAAGGAAAAGCCTATGTTTATGTCATTTTAGGAGTATTTAAATGCCTTGTAATATAATTTAAAGGCTAATTCTATACCTCTGAACAAAGCACATTGCTTTATGTAAAATGAGTGTTGCTGCTGCTGCTGCTAAGTTGCTTCAGTCGGGTCTGACTCTGTGTGACTCCACAGATGACAGCCCACCAGGCTCTCCCATCCCTGGGATACTCCAGACAAGAGTACTGGAGAGAGGTGCCATTGCCTTCTCCGAAATGGGTGTTGGATAGACACTAATCTTCTGAGTATTTTCCGAATTAATATTTCTGTGATATCTTTTCTCATCCCAGTCATTTATTTTTTCCTTCAAACTTCTAATAATTTTTAAATTTGGAAATGTTTCTTTTTCCTTGAAGACCATAACTTTGACATTTATGTACTGTTACCTGAAATAAAAAAATCTGGATTAGGAAGAATAAATAAGGTTTATTAGGAGATGAAAGATGTCAGCGCTGTCAAGTTCGATTAACTAGTGACCCTTTGCTTTTGTGTGGTGCCTGATCAGTGTAGGTTAGGTTGCCTCACAAGGAAAACCAAAATGAAAGAAAGAAAAGAAGGAAACAAGGATGAAAAATAGAGGGAGAAACCATTTTTATGAGAGAAAATTTGAAAAAAAGAAACATATTTCCCAATGAAATAAAGCTAAAAATACTATGTAGCAATTCTATTTGATAAGACATTCCCAGAGAAAAGATGTTAATAAATGATGTTATCTATTTTTATTTGAGGTTTGCATTAAATTTTTGTTCACTTCTAAGTAAAATTTTGTGCCATTTCATCTGCCAGCTTTTGATCATGAATCAGAAGGCTTAGCGATGTCTTTTTTTATCTGGATATTTTAGAGCCTTGAAGATTACTTGTTTTAAAGAGAGAGAGGAAAGAACACGAACTTTGGTGACTGGTAAGCTGGCCAGTAAGTCAAGTATAAAGATGAGTCTTTGGTCTCTACATCCATAGCTGATTTGGGGGGATAAATTCTCTGAGGTAGGATGGGTGGCCCTATTGTTCTTTCTGCTGAAATTCTTTCTTCCCGTTGAGAGACCATGAGAAAAATACAGCTTTATATTCAGACAGTCCTGTCAGTTAATTTTAGCTCAATTTTTAAAAAGCCTATTTTCACGTGAATTTTTTTTACACCTTTCTTGTACTCTGGCATTCATCTGCAATGACCCAGAGAAAACCAGCAAGAAAGGGTCCAAGTGCTTGAGGCCCTACCACTTCTCTAAGGCCAAATATATTGCCCTTTGGGTATGTCTTATGAACTTTTGTAAGAAAGAGAAATGAAGGAAAATCTGTTCACCTTTTATCTTAATAAAGTATCAAGTCAAAAAGAAAGAAAGCTCCGGAGAGACACAGAAAGATCATAGTGCTTTGTTTCAACTAACAAAATCATGCTAAAAAAAAGAATAAAAATATTTCTGGAGGCATATTGTGCCCACCAGGCATTTTGTTATAATTAGGGAAAGTCATACAAGGCCACTGGAGTGAATAAAACTTTAGCTGTATTGGCTTCTCTCTTTGATGAATTTTCTATCTTTGAAATTGGTTTGGGGTGTACATGTGTGTGTGAGTGATCATAATAAACAGTGATCTGACAATGAATGATCTGTTTATGCAAATAATCAGAGTTGAAGAGAAAGCAAATTTGCCTCAAAAGATTAAAAAAAACTCATGGAAAAGAACAAATGAAAGCTTATTTCTTAAAGGGCTTTGATTTTGCTTTGATTTCACTTTTTTTTTTTCCTCATGAAGAATGATCTTTAAGTGAGAAGGACAGACAAAAACACAATAATAAAGAATTAAAGTCCAAGAGAAATCTGGAGAAAAGTGCAGGGCTTTTATAAGAGCCCAGATCTAATGTAATAGGCAGCTCCTATTTCATGACCCTGATTAAAGAACTGTGGTTGTTGGTGATACTGTTTGAGAAATCATGGAGTATGGGAGAATTTCCAGAATCCTAGAGAGGGGTTAGTGTCTCAGTTTTCAAAAGAAGAGGATAAAAAAGAATGGTTAATAAGCTTGACCTGGATCAGAAGTAATTAAAAATGACTATTTCTGAATGACTGGGAAAAAGTTGTGATGACTCATTCTTTAACTATATAATATACATAATAATATATAAATATATTAACATATATTATAAATTATAGTATATATAATAATATACATTCAATTATATATAAATATATAATGTATATATAAATTAGATTATATATAATTTTTAAATTTTATTTTTTGACTGTGGTAGGACTTTGTTGCTGAGTGGGTTTTTCTCTAGTTGTGAGCAGGGGCTACTCTCAAGTTGCAATGCAATGCACAGACTTCTCATTTTGGTGGCTTCTCTTCTTGCATAGCACAGGCTTTAGGGTGCATGGGCTTCAGTAGTTGTGGCCTGTGGGTTCAGTATTTGTGACTCTCGGACTCTTGAGCACAGGCTCAATAATTGCAGTACACAGGCTTACCTGCTCCACAAAATATGGAATCTTCCTGGATCAGGGATCAAACCCATGTCTCCTGCATTGGCAGGTGGATTCTTTACCACTGAGCCCCCACGGAACCCTGATGACTTATTTTTAACTTAGAGTGTTCAAGTCAGGCCAAATTAGTATTGTTTTCTCTTTTGATTTTTCACTAGACCAGTGGACTAAGGCAGTACCATAGACAGGGTTTAGTCTCACCATCTGAGGCAGCAGGCGGACGGTCACCTCTTCAGAAAGGCTATTCCTAAGTACCTGGTCTTAAGCGGGTGCCAGGTAATTGCCATAAAAGATTACATCATTTTTTATATTTAAGACATTTATTGATATGGAGAAAATTATATTGTAATGACCTTATTTGTTTACTGTCTGGTCCCTTTCTCACTGGAGTACAGATTCCATGGGGTTGAGAATCACGCTTGTGTTGACCTTCGCTGTATTCCTACCACCTTAAATTGTGCCCTGGCTCAACAAGTGCCCATTGAATTAATGAATGTTGCTTAAATACATTTTTTTTTTTTTGGTGCAAATGCTTTCTTAAATATGAGGCATGGTGATTTTTTTTTTTTTTGGCAAAGCATTAGACCAGGTTGTCTATTATTTCCCTGATGATGATGTTACCAGCCTGGATCCTTGGACTCTTTAATTAGTAGAAATTGATAAGAGGACAAGTAAGGAATTCAGGCAAGGTTTTATTGGTACTCCAGCATGAGGGAGCAAGAACAAGTAACAGATTCCCTTGGTCACTCCCCAGAAGGGGTGAATTGGTCCCTTAAGTGAGGTGAGGATAGGGGCAAAATGGTGGGTTGGGCCGGAGGGATGGGTTGTGTCTTCTGCCCACCTCTTTGGAGGTGTCTTGTGCATGGACCATGCATACTACCCTCCTTTTGCTCCCAGTATCTCAGAAGAGACAGTTGGGCTTTTGCCTTTTTGTACCTCGTTGTTCATCATTTGCCCCAACTGCGCATGTTATGTAGTTATTTTCAGTCCCTTATAGTTTCTTTGTATTTTGTTGCTCAAAGAGACTTTTGTCCAGGTACACACACTGCTATAAAGGGTCCCAGGTCCCAGATCCAAGCCTGTCTTAATAAGATGGATAAATTTATTGACTGGATTTATAGCTGCCAATTTTGTATAGCTGCCAGCTATTCTAGGCATTTCAGACCAAGACAGTAAAGAATCCACCTACAATGCAGGAAGTCTCAGGTTCCATCCCTGGGTGGGAAAGATCCCCTAGAGGAGGAAATGGGAACCCAATCCCGTATTCTTGCCTGGAGAATCCTATGGACAGAGGAGCCTGGCAGGCTACAGTCCATGGGGTCGCAGAAGTCAGACATGATTTAGAGACTAAACCAACCAACCAGGGATAATATATATAATACAGAAAAATGTATCAATGTATAATATATGTATTTTAGTAGAATTTTAAATGTTTCTTACTATGATTTCTGCCCATTTCTTTTCTAAATTTATTCTTCAATCTTTAGATGTTTTCTATTTTCTGTAATTATTGTCAATGGGGTTATAATTAGGTTTAATGTATCCGAGTTACTTACTGTACTGCATATACCAGAGGTTGGCAAACTACAGCTCTTGGGCCAAATCTGACCTGCAATGTCTTGGTGAATAAAGCTTTATTGCAACACAGCCTTGCCTATTTAATTATACATTGCTTATGGCTACTTTTGTGCTCCTAAGGCAAAGTTGAGTATTTGCAAAAGAGACCCCAGGGTCTGCAGAAGCTAAGTAAAAGTAGTAAAGTCACTCAGTCGTGTCCAACTCTTTGTGACCCCGTGGACTGCAGCCCACCAGGCTCAGTCCATGGGATTCTCCAGGCAGGAATACTGGAGTGGGTTGCCATTTCCTTCTCCAGGGAATCTTCCTGACCCAGGGATAGAACCCGGGTCTCCCGCATTGGAGGTAGACGCTTTAACCCCTGAGCCACCAGGGAAGCCCTGTAGAAGCTAAACTACTTACTATCCGGTTCATTACAGGGAAAAAAAAAAAAAATCCTAACCCCTGCTGTTCAGTTCCTTCTTTGAGGACTTATTTAATTCTTTAACTATTCAACTCTTTGTAAACACACATAGTCAGTACTCTGAATAGTACAGAGTTTGTTTAGTTGAGTAAAGCAAACCTTAAGCATTTGCTGATCATTTGATATATACATAATCTTCTCCTAAGTGATGCTGGCATATATTTCACAAATATTTACTGGACATCTCCTATATGCCTTGCACTGTGGTGCTGTGGATATAGCAATTAACAAAGTACATAAAAATTCCTATCTTCATAAAGTCACTGGACATGGACAATTCTGATTTCACTTGTAAATAAGAATTACATTTCAACCTAGTACTATTGTCTAAATAATCATTATTAATATGTAATAATCCTATAGTCATTTGTTGATTAGTTGTTGTTAAAATCAATTTGTTAAATATGACATTTTAAACATTAATTTAATAGCATCATTAATCTTCTATATGTGCAGTGTTCAGTAAGGTAGCCACTAGTTACATGTAAAACAAACGCTGAATTTTGAAGGTTTATTACAAAAATATATTTCTTTAGTTATTTTATTCTGATTCTATGTTGAAGAAATATTTTGGATAGATTGACTGAAATGAAAAAGGTTAAACTAATCTCAACTCTTTTTTTATATTTACATGGCTATAAGAAAATTTAAAATTACCCACATGGCTTACATTATATCTTTATTGTATCTTGTATTCCAGATACCACCTTTATGGTTAGCTGGTGTTTCTCAAATATGGATTTTTAGTAAATGGGAACACCACATTAAGCAAAGATTTGCATGGTTATTTCTGGGTTCAGAGTCTTTAATGTATTAATTTGCAATATGAATTTCCATGGGGATAGAAGTTGTTTATCAGTTCAGTTCAGTCACTCAGTCGTGTCCGACTATTTGCGACCCCATGAATCGCAGCATGCCAGGCCTCCCTGTCTATCACTAACTCCCGGAGTTCTCTCAGACTCACGTCCATTGAGTCAGTGATGCCATCCAGCCATTTCATCCTCTGTCGTCCCCTTCTCCTCCTGCCCCTAATCCCTCCCAACATCAGAGTCTTTTCCAATGAGTTAACTCTTTGCATGAGGTGGCCGAAGTACTGGAGTTTCAGCTTTAGCATCATTCCTTCCAAAGGACACCCAGGGCTGATCTCCTTTAGAATGGACTGGTTGATCTCTCTGCAGTCCAAGGGACTCTCAAGAGTCTTCTCCAACACCACAGTTCAAAAGCATCAATTCTTCAGCACTCAGCTTTCTTCACAGTCCGACTCTCACATCCATACATGACCACAGGAAAAACCATAGCCTTGACTAGACTGACTTTAGTCGGCAAAGTAATGCCTCTGCTTTTGAATATGCTATCTAGGTTGGTCATAACTTTTCTTCCAAGGAGTAAGCGTCTTTTAATTTCATGGCTGCAGTCACCATCTGCAGTGATTTTGGAGTCCCCAAAAATAAAGTCTGACACTGTTTCCACTGTTTCCCCATCTATTTCCCATGAAGTCATGGGACCAGATGCCATGATCTTTGCTTTCTGAGTGTTGAGCTTTAAGCCAACTTTTTCACTCTCCTCTTTCACTTTCATCAAGAGGCTTTTTAGCTCCTCTTCACTTTCTGCCATAAGGGTGGTGTCATCTGCATATCTGAGGTTATTGATATTTCTCCCGGCAATCTTGATTCCAGCTTGTGTTTCTTCCAGTCCAGTGTTTCTCAGGATGTACTCTGCATATAAGTTAAACAAACAGGGTGACAATATACAGCCTTGACGTACTCCTTTTCCTCTTTGGAACCAGTCTGTTGTTCCATGTCCAGTTCTAACTGTTGCTTCCTGACCTGCATACAGATTTCTCAAGAGGCAGGTCAGGTGGTCTGTATTCCCATCTCTTTTAGAATTTTCCACAGTTTATTGTGATCCACACAGTCAAAGGCTTTGGCATAGTCAATAAAGCAGAAATAGATGTTTTTCTGGAACTCTCTTGCTTTTTCCATGATCCAGCGGATGTTGGCAATTTGATCTCTGGTTCCTCTGCCTTTTCTAAAACCAGCTTGAACATCAGGGAGTTCACGGTTCATGTATTGCTGAAGTCTGGCTTGGAGAATTTTGAGAATTACTTTACTAGCATGTGAGATGAGTGCAATTGTGTGGTAGTTTGAGCATTCTTTGGCATTGCCTTTCTTTGGGATTGGAATGAAAACTGACCTTTTCCAGTCCTGTGGCCACTGCTGAGTTTTCCAAACTTGCTGGCATATTGAGTGCAGCACTTTCACAGAATCATCTTTCAGGATTTGAAACAGCTCAACTGGAATTCCATCACCTCCAGTAGCTTTGTTCATAGTGATGCTTTCTAAGGCCCACTTGACTTCACATTCCAAGATGTCTGGCTCTAGATTAGTGATCACATCATCATGATTATCTTGGTCGTGAAGATCTTTTTTGTACAGTTCTTCCATGTATTCTTGCCACCTCTTCTGAATATCTTCTGCTTCTGTTAGGTCCAGACCATTTCTGTCCTTTATCGAGCCCATCTTTGCATGAAATGTTCCCTTGGTATCTCTAATTTTCTTGAAGAGATCTCTAGTCTTTCCCATTCTGTTGTTTTCCTCTATTTCTTTGCATTGATCGCTGAAGAAGGCTTTCTTATCTCTTCTTGCTATTCTTTGGAACTCTGCATTCAGATGCTTATATCTTTCCTTTTCTCCTTTGCTTTTCGCCTCTCTTCTTTTCACAGCTATTTGTAAGGCCTCCCCAGACAGCCATTTTGCTTTTTTGCATTTCTTTTCCATGGGGATGGTCTTGATTCCTGTCTCCTGTACAATGTCACGAACCTCATTCCATAGTTCATCAGGCACTCTATCTATCAGATCTAGACCCTTAAATCTATTTCTCACTTCCACTGTATAATCATAAGGGATTTGATTTAGGTCATTCCTGAATGGTCTAGTGGTTTTCCCTACTTTCTTCAATTTGAGTCTGAATTTGGCAATAAGGAGTTCATGATCTGAGCCACAGTCAGCTCCTGGTCTTGTTTTTGTTGACTGTATAGAGCTTCTCCATCTTTGGCTGCAAAGCATATAATCAATCTGATTTTGGTGTTGACCATCTGGTGATGTCCATGTGTAGAGTCTTCTCTTGTGTTATTGGAAGAGGGTATTTGCTATGACCAGTGCATTTTCTTGGCAAAACTCTATTAGCCTTTGCCCTGCTTCATTCCGCATTCCAAGGCCAAATTTTCCTGTTACTCCAGGTGTTTCTTGACTTCCTACTTTTGCATTCCAGTCCCCTATAATGAAAAGGACATGTTTTTTGGGTGTCAGTTCTAAAAGGTCTTGTAGGTCTTCATAAAACCATTCAACTTCAGTTCTTCAGCATTACTGGTTGGGGCATAGACTTGGATAACTGTGATATTGAATGGTTTGGAGACTAACAGAGATCATTCTGTCATCTTAGAGACTGCATCCAAGTACTGCATTTCGGACTCTTTTGTTGACTATGATAGCTACTGGTGGCTGAACAGGCCTTAATTCACAAGGCCAGTCTTCAGTTCATTTTCTGGATTTTTCTAAATGAAAATCAATACTAAGTATTTTTTAATGTAATTATATAGTTTGAATATAATTCACCAAATTTTGGAAAGTTCAGTTGATTAAAAAAATTGGGATCAACTGAACTTGCAAAATTGATTCATTTTCACAAAGTGTAGTTCTAAATGTGCTTGTCCATTTGACTGGTTATACAGAGAGAAATCCAGACTTATTACCCAATAAGTCATATTTTTGACAGAAGACTATACCGGTCATAAGACCTACACAGTAGGAAATGATAAATTCCCAAATGCAGTTGAAGTGGGAATTACTTCACTGACAAAGGTCATCATGTATTATATTCAGAACTTGTTCTTATAGAGGCACCCAGGAGATTTCCAGGTGTAAGCCACAGTGTCATAAGCCTTGAATGAGCTTTCTGTCATTCAACCCATTTTGCAGTATGAGAGTCTCTTCTCTGAAGACATCAATATCACACTTTCAGATCAAGAGGCTTGCAGCCCTGCACTTCTAGTAACTCAGAATGGTTCTCAGGCCTTTCTTAAAACATGTCCACCAGCCTGAAATCCAGTAGTTACGTGGCCCAGGGACATATTGCATTGTTGGCATTTTGGTAAAGACTACATAGACTTTTTTTGTTACTGTGTTGAACATGGATTTTGGTTTCTGGCAGAAACTAAATAGAGTGGACACTGTCTGTCTTAATGAGTCCCCAATGGTAGCCATTCCCCACAGTGAAAGAGAAGAATCAATTGCCCTGTTAAAATCTCCCTTTTGATCCATCTTTGTGTTGTCAAGTTCTTGTAATTGAACTTAAAGAAAGTGTAATTCCCTTCTTTCCACTCTTGGTTTTTCTCCTTTGTGGAAGAAAGCTTACCAAGTAGAATAAATAAAGGATAGTGTAAGAAAGTAAAACTGTGCAGAAGCTCAACAAGTGAGCTCTTCTTGCCAAAAGCAGTGTCGTGGCAACGCCTGCAAATTGGACATGCAGAGTCGATCTGATTGTTGGTCCTCCTGGATGATGAAGTTTTGCACAGACAGTGGACTCAGCACAGCAATGCCCTGAACTGACGCTTAAAGTGGACCAACCCCACTAACCTGGGCCTGTCCTTCGGTCCACTGTTTTCCAACTGCAATCAAATTAAATCAAATAATCATCCAATTAATAAACAAATCAAAACAAACCAGCAAAGTATAAAATGAATAACATAGCTGAAATATTCTTTTCCCATTTGATGCTCACATGGTAGATCCTGATGAGGTAGTTTTTGTTTGTTTGTTTGTTTGTTTTTTAATTTATTTTAATTCCGTTAATGGGCTGGTTGTGCACTGATGTGGACTTATAGACACTGGGAACTTATTTTCAAGGTTTCATTGAAACTGTAATCTAAAATTGGAATTTATTGCCTTGTTATGAAGACTGTCACTTCACTGTATTCATATATATGTGACCTTGTGCATGTGTAAACACATCCATTTAATGAAAACTGAAAATGCCATCTCATACACTAATAATTAGGATGTGATAAAACTGATCCATGATGACACTTTTCGCTTTCATAGGGAAAAACTTGTTTTTGAATTGCCTCCATGTCTTGGGTACTGGAAATGGTGCTGCGATGAATATTGGGGTTCAGGTGTCCTTTCAAATTAAGATTTTCTTTGTATCATAGGGCGGCTAGATTTTTACTTTATTAAGGAACTTTTATATTCAGACCTGGGTGTTCATTGGAAGGACTGATGTTGAAGCTAAAGCGCCAATACTTTGGCCACCTGATGCGAGGAGTTGACTCATTTGAAAAGACCCTGATGTTGGGAAAGATTGAGGGCAGGAGGAGAAGGGGATGACAGAGGATGAGATGGTTGGATGGCATCACCGACTTGATGGACATGAGTTTGGGTGAACTCTGGGAGTTGGTGATGGACAGGGAGGCCTGGCATGCTGCAGTCCATGGGGTCGCAAAGAGTCAGACATGACTGAGTGACTGAACTGAACTGAGCTGAACTGGTACTGTTCTCCATAGTGTCTGTTAGCAATTTATGTTCCCACCAACAGTGTTGGAGGGTTCCCTTTTCTCCACGCTCTATCCTATTGTCTATAGACTTTGTGATGAAAGCCACTCTGACTCGTGAGAGGTGGTGCATAGCTTTAGTTTTGATTTGCATGTCTCTGCTTGTTAGTGATGTGGAATACATTTTTTGTGTGTGTTTTCTCTTTTTTTGATAATTATAGTAAAATTTACCTCTTGAAATTGTCTTCTTCAAAATCTGCCTGCTTGCGAATTCCTATTCAGTGACCTAACCTGGGATATTTCTTGGGGTAAGATCTATTTATTTACCACCCTGCAGTCCTTATGAATATTTAAGTGCCCTTAAGAGCCAACTTGAAAGTTGCAGTTGCGGGAAACAGCTGCAAGACAGTAGGATTTCTTTGTGGGGATCTGGTTACTGGGGCAACCAGGACCTTAGCAAACGCTGTGTTCCTGGGTTGTAAATTAGATAGCACAGAGCCAGAACAACACCCAAAGGCTTGTGTCTCACTACTTCTGACCCCGCCCTTCACCTGTCCCCCATCCCAGAGCAATCCCAAGACCTGCAGAGGTGCTATGCTGAGGGTGAGGGTGCTGTGGTCAGTAGCGGGGGCGACTCTAAGGAAGCCAGCTCTAAGTGAGGACCCCACAGACCAGGAGCCATGGAGACGAGGAGACTTTTCAGAGCTTTTCCTGCCTAACAGTTCCACCACCCTTTGGGTGCACTAGGCTAGGCTCAGTTGATAGAGGATCACCTACATCCAGAGGGGACCAGGCACTACAGATCCAAGGGTAGCTCATTTGCTGACACATCCCCCCAGTTCCCTCAGCTCCACCCCAGTCCAGCCGTGGGACCCAAGGCTGCTCAGGCTCCAGGGATGTGACGGCAGCCCAGCTCACCTAGGCCTGGGGGGAATATGGTGCCCTTTCTTTTCTTTTCTTCTCTTTTCAAAGTTACTTTTTATTGTATATTGGAATGCAATGAATTTATGTCTAGTTAATTTTCAGTGTACAGTCACCTGTTTCAGTTAAACATACAGATATATCTATTCTTCTTCAGACAGTTTTCTATATAGGTGATTACAGTGTTGAGTAGAATTCCCTATGCTATACTGTAGGTCTTTGTAGGTTATCTGTTGTCTGTGTGTATGTGTGTGTAACACGCTGTATTAAAAAGCAAGGATATCACATTGCCAACAAAGACACCTATAGTCAAAGCTATGGTTTTTCCAGTAGTCATGTACAGATGTGAGAATTGGACCATAATGAAGGCTGAGCACTGAAAAATTGATGCTTTTGAAGTGTAGTGCTGGAGAAGACTCTTGAGAGTCCCTTGGACAGCAAGGAGATCAAGTCAGTCAACCCTAAAGGAAATCAACCCTGAATATTCATTGGAAGGACAGATGCTGAAACTGAAGCTTCAGTACTTTGGCCACTTGATGTGAAAAATCTGACTCATTGGAAACAACCCTGATGCTGGGAAAGATTGCAGGCAGGAGGAGAGGGCAGGAGAGGATGAGATGGTTGGATGGCATCACTGACTCAATGGACACGAGTTTGAGCATACTCAGGAAGATAGTCAAGGACAGGGAAGCCTGGCATGCTGCAGTCCATGGGATGGCAAAGAATCAGACGGGACTTGGTAACTGAACAACAGTAACCAATATATGGATATATATTATTATGGATATGTTAATCCCAGCTGACTAATTTATCCCTCATTCTGACCCACCTTTCCCCTTTGGTAACTGAAAGTTTGTTCTAGAAGTTCATGAATCTGTTCCTGTTTTGTAGATGAATTCCTTTGTATTAGTTTTCAGATTCCACACATAAGTGATGTCATAGGCATTTTATTTTTCTCTATCTGACTTCCATCATTTCCTGTGATCATCTCCAGGTCTGTCCATGTTGCTGACAAAGGCATTAGTTCATTCTTTTTTATAGCTCAGTTATATTCCATTATGTATATATTATAACTCACCTTCTATACCCATCCATCCTCCATGGACATTTTGCATACTTCCTGTTTGGATAATGTAAATAGTGCTGCGGAAGATGTTGGGGTGCATCTTTTTGAAGTATGGTTTTTCTCTCATTAGAGGGACAGCAGTGAGAAGGCCAGATCATGCAGTTGCTAATATTAAGACTTTAAGGAACCTCCATCTTTTCTCCAGTGTGACTGTAACCAATTTGAATTGTCTAAAACAGCTTAAGAGGATCCTTTTCCTTTTTGCCCTCTCCTACATGTACTGCTGGTAGTATTTTTTCTCTAACCTTTTACTTTATGTTGGATTATAGCCAATTAAAAATGTTGAGATAGTTTCACAACGGAGAGACTCAGTCATACATTTCCATGTGTCCATTCTCTCCCAAACTACTATTTGTGTTATGTTTGAGGATGTGCATTCCAACTGGTGTGAGGTGATACTTTGTTGAAGTTTCCATTTTAATTTCTCCCATAGTAAGTGATGTGGAACACCTTCTCTGGTGGTTTCAAAACAAAACAGTATACTCTAAATGTACCTCTTGAGATTACATTCTTGAAGATCCACCATGTTTTGACTTGTTCTTTGATTATGGCACGGCATTGCTTGAGGTCAGATATCCTTTACAGCACCACAGGCTTTGTGAATATTGTTGTTCAGTCACCCAGTTGTGTCCAACTCTTTGCAACCCCATGGACTGCAGCATTCCAGGCCTCCTTGTCTCTCACCATCTCCTGAAGTTTGCCCAAGTTCATGTCCATTGAATCGGTAATGCCAGTCAGCCATCTCACCCTCTGACACCCTCTTTTCTGCCCTCAATCCTTCCCCATCACTGGGGACTTTTCCAGTGGGCCAGCTGTTTGCAGGTGACTGAAATACTGGAGCTTCAGCATCCGTCCTTCCAATGAGAATTCAGGGTTGATTTCCCTTAAGATTGACTAATTTGATCTCCTTACTGTCCAGGGGCTCTCAGGAGTCTTCTCCAGCACCACAGTTCAAAGCATCAATTCCTTGGTGCTCTGCCGTTTTTATGGTCCAGCTCTCACAACCATATGTGACCGCTGGGAAGACCATAGCCTTGACTATACGGACCTTTGTCAGCAGAGTACTGTCTCTGCCTTTCATGAGAAGTGACATAAAAGCTCAGGTTTTCAAGTCGTTACAGAAAACATCTCCAAGGCGGCAGCGCTTCCTCATGCTGCATGTGGTTTCCTCTGGCAACTGGAGTCCTAGAGAAAGCTGTGGTCCTGGCGATGCTGAAGGTGTTGTACTTCTCTGCTGCTGCTGCTACTAAGTCGTTTCAGTCATGTCCGACTCTATGCGACCCCATAGACGGCCTCTTACTAGGCTCCCCTGTCCCTGGGATTCTCCAGGTAAGAACACTGGAGTGGGTTGCCATTTCCTTCTCCAATGCATGAAAGTGAAAAGCGAAAGTGAAGTCACTCAGTCGTGTCCGACCCTCAGCGATCCCATGGACTGCAGCCAACCAGGCTCCTCCATCCATGGGATTTTCCAAGCAAGAGTACTGGAGTGGGGTGCCATTGCCTTCTCTGGTTGTACTTCTCAGGTGGGGGCAGTTTTCAAAGCTCATCCAGCCCAGCCAGTCCACCTTCCCTTAAGTGCAGTAGAGCAGTAGGAGGGCCTGGCTGGCTGTGGAGACCGAGGTTCCATCCACAGAGGACCAGACACTCCACGTGCAAGGCTCCATTGCTGGCACATCCTTCCCAGCTCCTTGAGCCCCACTCCAGGCCAGCCTTGGGACTCAACATGCTAACTTATCCCTCCCCCATCCACCTTTCCCCTTTGGTAATCAGAAGTTTCTTTTTTAAGACCATGAGTCTGTTTCTGTTTCCTGGATGCATTCACTTGTACTGATGTTTCCATTCGACCCATAAGTGATATGCTAGACTTTGTGTTCCTTTCTGTATTAATTCTTTCCATTAGGATGATCATCTCCAGGTCCATCAATGTTGCTAACAAGGCATTAGTTCATTCTATTTAATGGCCGAGTCACATTCCATTGTATAGACACACTACAGCTTCTTGAGCCATCGTCTGTCCTCTATGGACACTTTGGATGTTCTGTTTTTTTTTTTTTTTTTTGGCTAATGTAAATAGTGTGCAGTGAATTTTGGCATGTACGTGTGTTGGCTAA
Organism: Ovis aries; assembly: GCF_016772045.2. Taxonomy (NCBI): domain Eukaryota; kingdom Metazoa; phylum Chordata; class Mammalia; order Artiodactyla; family Bovidae; genus Ovis; species Ovis aries. The sequence goes on along the minus strand of NC_056072.1, from coordinate 42,298,334 downwards.
GTATGGTTTTTCATCCTCGTAGAGATCCAGGAGTGAGAAGGCCAGATCATGCTGTCACTCTATTTGTAGTGTTTTAAGGGATGTCCATACTGTTGTTCGTGGGGACTGTTATCAATTTACATTCTCCCCCAAAAGTATAAGAGGTTTTTCATTTTCTCCGTGCTGTCTCCTTCATTTACTTTCTGTAGTCTTTTTTTTTTTTAAACTTTTTACTTTATACCGGAGTTTAGCTGATTAGCAATACTGTGATAGTTTCAGATGTACAGCAGAGAGACTCAGCCACACATTTCCATATTCATTCTCCACCGAAACAACTCTTTGTGGTCTTTTTGAGGATGTGCCTTCCGACTGGTCTCAGGTGATACCTCGTTGAAGTTTCTATTTTCATTCCTCCCATAATAAGTGATGTGGAGCATCTTTTCAGGGTTGTTGTTTTTTTTTTTTTTAAGGAAAGGTGTGCATTAAATTTGGAGAAGGCAATGGCACCCCACTCCAGTACTCTTGCCTGGAAAATCCCATGGACGGAGGAGCCTGGTAGACTGCAGTTCATGGGGGTCGCTAAGAGTCAGGGATGACTGAGCAACTTCACTTTCACTTTTCACTGTCATGCATTGGAAAAGGAAATGGCAGCCCACTCCAGTGTTCTTGCCTGGAGAATCCCAGGGACAGGGGAGCCTGGTGGGCTGCCGTCTAAAGGGTTGCATAGAGTCGGACACGACTGAAGCGACTTAGCAGCAGCAGCAGCAGTGCATTAAATTGACCTCTTCACAATGGCTTCTTGAAGGTCTGCCGTGTTCTGACCATTTTTTGATTGCCTATGACAGGGCATTGCTTGAGGTCAGGTGTCCTTGCAACCCCACAGACTTTGTGAATATGAAGTGACCCTAAGCGCTGGTTTTCAGGTGGTTGTTACACAATGCCTCCACAAAGCGCCAGCACTTCCTCACGCCCCAGGAGGTTTCCTCTGGCAACAGGAGTCCTAGAGAACAGTGTGTTCCTGGTTTGGAGATTAGAGTGGGAAACGCCAGGGCTCCTGTATCATTACTTCTTACCCCTCTCCCTGCACCTGCCAGACAAATCCCAAGTTCTGCTGAAACAGTGACGCTGAGGGTGCTGTTCTACTTCGATGGGGGCACTTTTCAGAACTCTTTCAGGCTCCAGTGTCCAAAATCCTTTAAGTAGAGTAGGCTTGAGCTGTAGGAGGGCCCGCCTGGATCTGGAGATTGGGGTCCCATCCCCAGGGGACCAGGCATTCCACCTCCAAGGAGGGCTCCTTTGCTGGCACATCCTCCACAGCTCCCTCAATTCAGCCCCAGTCCAGTCCATCCTTGGGACCCAATACTGCTCAGGCTCCAGGGATGTGACCCCAGCCCAGGTCAACAAGGCCTGGGGGGAATGCCACTGGCATTTTTTTTCTGTTGTTTTCTCTTTAAAATCATGTTTTACTGTATACTGAAACAGAGTTAATTTACAATGTGGTGTTTGTTTTGCTTGTTGAGCAGTGTGTTTCAGTTACATGGATGCATGTAAGTATCTGTATCTTTCAATTCCTTTCCCATCTAGGCTATTACAGAGCGTTGAGTAGAGTCCCTGTGTTATACAGTAAGTCACTGTGGACCATCTATTTTACATATTTTACTGTGTATATGTTAAACCCAACCTCCTAACTTATCCCTCCCTCCACATCACCTTTCCCCCTTTTTAACCAGAAAAAAAGTTTTTTCTAAGTCTGTGAGTTTTTCTGTTTTGTAGATGCATTCATTTGAATGGGTTTTTCAGTTCTACCCTAGGCTTTTCTTCCTGCTCTGTATGACTTCCTTCACTTAGTACAGTCATCTCCAGGTCCATCGATGTTGCTGACAAAGTTAGTTCATTCTGTTTTATAGACACACCACATCTTGTTCCATCTATCTTTTGTGGACACTTTGGGTGCTCCAATTTTTGGCTAATGTAAATAGGACTGCAGGGAATGTTGGGGTGCATGTGTGTTTTCGAGGTACGGTTTTTACTCCTCATTGACACCCATGAGTGAGAAGACCTGACCATGTGGTCACTCTATTTTTTTTTTTGAGAACCTGCATACCATTGTGCACTGGGACTGTTACCAGTTTACATTTCTCCTAGAATCAATTGAGGTTTCTCTTTTCTCCAGCCGTCTCACCCACCCATTTACTTTTTGTAGTATTTTTTAAAAAATTGTTATTGACTCTTTATACTGGAGTATATATGAATGACAATGTTGTGATCATTTTAGGTGCACAGCGGAGAGACTCAACCATACATTTCCATGCGTCCATTCTCTCCCAAACTCCTCTTTGCGGTCTTTTTGAGGATGTGCCTTCCAACTGGTGTGAGGTGGTATCTCACTGAAATTTCCGTTTGCAGTTATCCCATAATAAACGATGTGGAATGTTTTTTTAAGTGGTCAAAAAACAAAAGCAAAGTGTGTTAAACTGACGTCTTGAGATTGGGTTCTTGAAGGTCTGCTGTGTTTTGAATTGTTTTTTGATTGCATGTGGCAGGACACTGCTTGAGCCATGTGTCCGTTACAGGCTTTGTGAATATGAAATGACCATAAGCTCCAGTTTTCAGGTTGTTGTTACAGAAAATGCCCAGAAGGAAGCAGCACTTCATCATGCCCCAGGCGGTTTCCTTGGGCAACAGGAGCCTTAGACAAAGTCCTGGCTCAGAAATTGCAGTGGAAAATGCCAGCACTCCGGTGTCATTACTTTCCCCTGCTCCCCTGTACCTCCCAGACACATCCCAAGTCATGCTGAACAGCCTGTACTGAGGGTTGTCGGAGCGCTTGAGGGCAGGAGGCAGTAGCTCAGTACTCTTGCTTGAGCTATAGGAGGGCCCGCCTGGGTCTGGAGTTTGGGGTCCCATCCACAGGGAATCAGGCATTCCACACCCAAGTGGGGCTCCGTCGCTGGCACATCCTCTAGCTCCCTCAGCTCAGCCGCACTCTAGTTCAACCTTGGGACCCAAGACTGCTCAGGCTCCAGGGATGTGACACCAATCCAGGTCATCGAGGCCTGAGGCAAATACTGTCAGCATTTCTTTTCTGTTGTTTCCTCTTTAAACTTAATTATTATTGTGTACTGGAGTAGAGTAGATTTTCAAAGTGGTGTTTATTTTGGCTGTTGAGCAGCCTGATTCAGTTAAACAGACACATACATGCATCTGCATTATTACAGAGTATTGAGTAGAGTTCCCTGTGCTATCCAGTAGGTCCTTGTGGATTATCTATTTTCCACATATTACTGCATGTATGTGAAACCCAGCCTCCTTCCCTGTCCTCCCCAGCCCACCTTTCCCCTTTGATAACGAGAAGTTTCTTCCCTTAAGTCTATGAATCTGTTTCTGTTTTCTGGATGCATTCACTTGTACTGAGCTTTTGATTTGACCCATAAGTGACATCCAAGGTTTCCGAACTTCTCTGTCTGACTTCCTTCACTTAATACAATCATCTCCAGGTCCAACGATGTCGCTGACAAAGGTATTAGCTTCTGCCTTTAGTTTTATGGCTGAGTCATATTCCATTGTATAGACACATCACACCTTCTTGATCCATCTATCTTCCATGGACATTTTGGGTGTCCTTTTTTTGACTAATGTAAGTAGTGCTTCTGGGAACACTGGGGTTCACATGTGTTTTCAGAGTACAGGTTTTCCTCTCCATAGAGATCCAGGAGAGAGAAGGCTGGATCACGTGCTCTATTGCTCTATTTTCAGTGTTTTAAGGAACCTCCATACTGTTGTCCATCGTGACTGTTACCAATTTACATTTCCCCTGAAATCAAAGAAGGCTTCTCTTTTCTCCAGGCTGTCTCCCCATTTACTCTTCGTAGTCTTTGTTTAAAAAACCTTCTTGTTTATATACTGGACTGCAGCTGACTCACAATGTGATGGTTTCAGGTGCATGGCAGACTCAGCCGCACATTTCCATGTGTCGGCTCTCCCCAAACTGCCCTTTGCGGTCTTTTTGAGCAGGCGCCTTCTGACTGGTGTGAGGTGCTCCCTCATTGTGGATCTCATTTTCATTTCTCGCTTAATAAGTGATGTGGAACCTCTTTTCAGGTGTTTCAAACAAGCAAAATAACACTGTGGGTTATATATATTGGCTTCCTGAAGGTCTGCTGTGTTTTAATTAAAAAAAAAAAAAAATTTACTCCAGGACATTGTTTTAGGGTCAACTGATTTTTTTAGTTCTTCTTTTTACTGTTCCTTTTCACTTTTTTATATTTGTGTTTGGTTTTTGTGTATATATTTTATGTTTTCGATTTGTGGTTATCCTGTTTTCAAAGTATGTTAAGTTATTACTATATCTTCTTGTGTTAAAGTGGTAGACCCTCAAACACATTATAAAACATCCACCTTACTCTCCTGTTAATATTTTATGATTTTTTGCTGTCTTTTGCATCTCATGTTTATCTTTTGTCATTTATTATAGTTATCATTACTTTCTCCCCCCAGTTTTTTGTTTCTTTTTCAAACTGGTTTATTTAGGAGATTTACTTGCCAAGCTTGTTTCTCTTTTTCCTATAGACTCTTGTTTCTTTTGTGTATAGACACAACCATAAATATTTGTTTTAATATGCATTTAATATTGCTGTATTCTCTTAGTTTTTGCTTGTCTGAGAAATGCTTTGTCTGTCCTTATATTCTAACCCATAATCTTAAGGGTAGAGTATCCTATGTTGAAGTTTGTTTGTTTTTTTTTTTCTTTCTGGACTTTGGATGTGTTGGGACCTGACCTGAGCCATGACAAGCTCGACGGGCCATACTAGGCTTAGGCCTCAGGTTCTTGTAAGCATGAGTCATAATTCTAGGAAGCCCCACCAAGGTCCCCAATGACACCAAGGTCCCCGATGATGCCAAGTGCCGGGGTCCAGCCCCGGTGGATCCAGGGAATTCGAAGGTGGGGACGGCATCGGCGTCTTTGGAAAAATACATATTTAATTACAGATATATAGAGAGATTAGAAACGGATAGTGTAGTAGGAGATAGTGTAGTGGAGAAAAGGAGGCTGAGTAATTTGGTCTACGTGGAATAGCATCCATGATCCAGATGGGAATTCAGCCAGAAAAACAGGAGCAAGAAAGAAGCGACATGGGGGAATCAGTCTTTCCGGAAACTGATCCATTTTCTTTATTTTTAGGTTTGCTTATATACCTTTTGTTACACATAGGGATGAATACAGAGTCACGTGGGGGTCAGCAGTCCTGACCTTTATCAAAATCAGGTGCTTCACATAAAAAGGTCTTAGGGATTTTATGATCCTTTCTTTCTGATAACCAAAAACTTATTTTTTCCAAGGGTGTTTTTTCTTAAACCAGGCACCACCCTCCAAATAAAGTTACATTCCTATAGGATGAGGGTGTAGTGAGTTACAATCAAGAAAGGAATTTATTTAACCCAAGGTTAACATGATTAATCTTAAAGGTTAATGCTTATTTCTCCTATATGCTTAAAGGTTAATACTTACTTCTTCCTATATGCTAGTTATATTCATTATAAGGGTAGGGAACATGGAGATTTAGCAGCAAACACCAGCCCAACAAATGAAAATCCTTTCACCAATGCTCCCCTTAAGATCTGTTTAGTCTTAAGATAGTGATAAAGTTACATTTTTACATAACAAGGACACAGTGATTTATAACAAAGCACAGTGATCTATTACAAAAGAGAAAATCCATTAACTCAAAAAGTCTAGTATTGCTAACCTTAAAAACTACTATATTTCCTTCGCTATATTCCAAATACACTGATTAATATATTCCCAGGTGCCTAAGGATATGGAGTCCTGGCGGCAATCATTGACTCAACAAGAAGAAAAAGCCCTATGCTAATTAAGACTCTCAAAATACTCCAAAACTCTCTGTGCTGTTTATGGTTAAGAGGTAGTAAACAATCATGTGCGTAGTGGCAGGAGTATGGATAATCCTGTCACACAGGCTAGTCTGTCAGCAGAGAGGTTTGACCTGAGACATCCTTGTCCCACCCAGAGCACGGAATTAGCAGCAATTATTGACACAACAAATGAAAAACCCTTCACCAATATAATTCCTAACCAACCCACTCTACTAATAATTTCTAACTCCTCTAAAGAATTTGCCTTTAGTAAGTCTAAAACATCTCATGCCTCTCAGGTTGGGAGGCTGTAAACAATCACATATGGCCTGACGAACCTATACAGGCGGGCTAGGTAACCTTCAGAGGAGTCCGTAAGCTGAAACACTCTTGTCACGCCCAAGAATTTTTATTGCCTTGGAGCTGCATGTTTACTCTTTCTCTGAGAGAAACGGTTATGGGGGAGAGCCCCCTGTAAAGTCTGAGGTGTAGGTGAGAGCATAAAACAGACTCTGGTTTAGGGGTAGATGCTCGGGAACAGGGGGTTTCCTGAGGCTTGATCACGCCTTTGCGTATGCCAAGCCTCCTTCCTCATGACCTTTGCCATGGGCGGAGTTCCTCACGCTAGCCCCCGGCAGCCAAGGTTAAGTCAATCACCGTGATGACCCAAGGTTGAGTCAATCACCACACGCCAACTACACTATTGCTGAGACAAAAGACCGCCTGTATATAAGCAGCTGTGATTCAGAGCTCAGGGCTCTTGTCAAGACTCCACTGTGCTGGATGAGACTTGAGCCCTAGCTCGAGCTAGCAATAAACCCCTTTATGCTTTTGCATTGCTGTGGACGTCTTATTCTCTCAGTTTTGGGGACCCGGACACTGGGCATAACATTTGGGGACTCGTCTGGGATTCCTTTTAGCTGAGGGGAATAACACCTTCCCGGCAGAAGGGGTTCCTTAACCTGAAAGAGGTCGACCTAGCCACCGTGAGGCTGAGGCCCGGCATCATGCTGGGAAGGCAGCTGGCTCTGTGGACACCTTGTTGGTAAGATAACCTCAAGGGAAGGGAAGTTTCAAGGGGGGCCCAAGAAGACCTAGTGCTGTGTTCTCAGCCGATGTGTATTTGTTATCTGTTTGTTGTGTCTGTGTGAGTGCCAGCATTGTCTTTGCTCTTTGTGTGTTCATTTTGTCTCCTGTGTTCTTCTCTGTAATCATGGGGCAAGCAACTTCTACTCCTGACCACTTTTCTGATTTTAAGTCTAGAACACAAAATCTATTGGTGTTAATGAAGAAGAACAAACTAATGATTTTTTGTTCCACCGAGTGGCCTGCCTTAATATCGGCTGGCCGCGAGAGGGAACCTTCAGCCTGTCAATTATTCAAGCAGTTGGAGAGAAAGTGCTTGCTGCTGGCCCATCTGGACACCCAGACCAAACTCCCTATATTTTGGTCTGGCAGGATTTGGTAGAAAATCCACCGGCCTGGCTGAGACCTTTTATTCCCCAGCCCTTTACCTCCCCTTCCCCCACTTCGTCTATCCCACAGGTACTTGTTGTGGAAACATCCAAAGAGGAAGAATACAAAGAGCGCAACGAGTATTCCAAGAATCCTCACTATATCCTAACCTAACTGACCTAGAAACCGATCTCTCCCCACCCCGCTATGCGCATCCACCTTTGCCCTCTCAGGTACCTCAGATTTTGTCTGGAGGAACGTGAAGGGATACCGAAACTTCGGCCCCAACCCAGGAAGGGGGCGCCACCCAGGGAACTCAAGGAAGAACTAGGGGAGTCCCCAGTATGGCAGATGAAGATAACCCGGAAGCTCCCACCTCCATGGTCTGGGCACTTCCTGTTCGAGCGGGGCCAGCCCGCCTGGACGGGGAACGAGCATACCAATACTGGCCCTTTTCCACTAGTGATTTATATAATTGGAAAACTCAAACCCCTTCATTCTCAGAAAAGCCTCAGGGCCTCACTGACCTTTTAGAATCCATTCTTTTCACCCATAACCCCACTTGGGATGATTGTCAGCAGCTATTGCAAGCGCTTTTCAGCACAGAGGAACGCGAACAGATATTGTCAGAAGCATGGAAGAATGTTCCAGGGGTAGATGGGAGACCTACAACGCAACCTAATCTGATTGATGAGGGATTCCCCCTGACGCGGCCCCTATGGGACTTTGAGCGTGCTAAAGGTAGGGAGCGTCTCCGAGTGTAACACCAGACTCTTGGCTGGTCTCCGAGCAGCTGCCAGAAAACCAACAAATTTGGCTAAGGTAAATCTGGTTAGACAGGAGCCAAATGAGAGCCCAGCAGCCTTCCTTGAGAGATTAATGGAAGCTTTTAGGCAGTATACCCCCATGGACCCACAGGACGATGAGTCACGCGCAGCAGTTATGCTAGCATTTGTGAATCAAGCAGCTCTGGATATCAGGAAAAAACTGTAGAAAATAGAGAGGTTAGGGGAACAATCCATACAAGACCTGGTGAGGGCAGCAGAGAGGGTTTTTAACCATAGGGAAACTCCAGAAGAAAGAAAAGAATGTGTTAGATGGAAAGAGAAAGAGTTCAGGGCCGAGGAAAACTGCAGGAATCAGAAAGAATTAGCCCAGATATTCTTTGCAGGGGTGAGACAGGGAGCTAATTCTCAGGGAGCTAGTAAAGTCAGGCCGAGAGACAAAGGAAAGCAAGTTGGACAGAGACTAAGAAAGGACCAATGTGCATATTGTCAGGAGCGAGGACACTGGAGAAGAGAGTGCCCTAAAAGAAAACCGGGAGAAAAGCCCACCAGGGAAGAAGCACCTTCCCCGGGGGCCCACATCTTATATGCAGGAGATGATAACGATTAGGGAGGTCAGGGCTCAGCCCCCCTCCCTGAGTCCTGGGTAACTATACATGTGGAGGCAAAACTGGTCAGCTTCATGGTGAACACGGGGGCCCAATACTCAGTCCTTACTCCTTGTCAAGTGAGAGAATTTCTCGGGACTGTTGGGTATTGCAGGCTATGGATCTTGGGGTTTGCTGAAAAGGCCCGGCCGTTATATGAAGGGAGCAGAGAGAATAAAAACTGGACTTGGACTGAGCCAATGAGACAGGCATTTCAAGAACTTTGGCAGGCTCTGCTGAAAGCCCTGGCCCTTGCTCTCCCTAACCCGTCTAAGCCCTTCCAACTGTTTGTGGATAAAAAACAGGGAGTAAGAAAGGGAGTCTTGACGCAGCAATGGGGGCCTTGAAAGCGACCTGTAGCCTACCTCTCTAAAAGACTGGACCCAGTGGCCATGGGGTGGCCACCCTGCCTCCAAATCATTGCAGCCACTGCTCTCCTGGTCCATGATACCGACAAGTTGATGTATGGACAACAGCTCCTGGTCTACACTCCCCATGCCATTAAAGGGATTCTCAAGCAGACCTTGGAGACTATAAAACCCCCATATTGACTGTGGGATTGCCACCCCCGGGAATGGGAACCCTGACCCCAACCCCCAAGTTTTCCTCTTCTGATCTAAGCTGAATTCAAGAGAATGCCAACTGTCCGGAGGACAAGGACGGATGGTATCGAGACCAAAATGACAACTTGTTGCTTCCGGCTAACTTGGGTCGACACCTTTGCACACACCTACATCAGACCACCCATCTGGGAGAGGAAAAGACTCTAGCACTTTTACAGACAGCATGTCTGCAGTTTCCCCGACAAAAGGCAAATATACAAGACATAGTCCGTGCCTGTAAGGCGTGCCAAATGATGAGACCAGAAAAAAGACAGCACACAGGTATAAGGTACCGGGGAGAAAGACCGGGACAACACTGGGAGATAGATTTTACAGAGGTAAGGCCAGGCAAGTATGGGTACCGTTATCTGTTAGTTCTGGTCGATACTTTCTCTGGGTGGGTAGAAGCATATCCCACTAAGAGGGAAACAGCAACAATGGTAGCTAAAAAACTCCTAGAAGAGATAGTGCCTAGGTTTGGGCTGCCGGTAACCATTGGCTCTGATGATGGACCTGCTTTTGTGAGTCAAGTTGTTCAGGGACTGGCCTTAGCTCTGGGGACCAAATAGACAATCCCCAGACAATCCCCAAATAGACAATTCCTCAGGACAGGTAGAAAGAATGAATCGGACTCTAAAAGAAACTTTGGCAAAACTGGCAGTAGAGACTGGTGGGGACTGGGTGACTCTCCTTCCCTTCGCTCTCTTCCGAGCGCATAATACCCCCTACAAGTTAAACCTAACCCCCTTTAAAATTGTTTATGGGGGGCCCCCTCCAGTGTGTCCTATCTTTGAGGAAAGAATCCAGCCACCTCCTTCATTGCGGCAGTTCCAAAAAGCTCTATTGGCCTTAAGCAAGGTGCATGTGCATATCTGGATTTTACTCAAAGAAATCCATAAAGGCCAAGAGAAGGGAACAATTCCTTCACACAACATTGGTCCGGGGGGACTGGGTTTTGGTCAAACGGCATCAAGTTAAGACATTAGAGCCCAGTTGGAAGGGCCCTTACGATGTTCTTCTTACTACCCCTACTGCCCTGAAGGTCGACTGCATTGGACCTTGGGTGCACTGTAACCACATATGCTGTGCCACTTCAGAAGAACAGGAAAAGGCCCAGAGAGAATAGAAGGTGACACCACATCCCTCCAACCCTTTAAAGATGAAACTTACCCGTCAACAGGACCCAGACGAATCACCCTGGACCTTCAGATAGAGGAAGATTCCTCTGTATGATCAAAAGACAGGGGGGAATGTTGGGACCTGACCTGAGCCATGACAGGCTCGACGGGCCACATTGGGCCTAGGCCTCAGGTTCTTGTAAGCATGAGTCATAATTCTGGGAAGCCCCACCAAGTTCCCTGATGACACCAAGGTCCCCGATGATGCCAAGGTTAAGTCAGTCACCACGATGACCCAAGGTTGAGTCAATCACCACACGCCAACTACACTATTGCTGAGACAAGAGACTGCCTGTATATAAGCAGCTGTGATTCAGAGCTCGGGGCTCTTGTCAAGACTCCACTGCGCTGGATGAGACTTGGGCCCTAGCTCAAGCTAGCAATAAACCCCTTTATGCTTTTGCATTGCTGTGGATGTCTTATTCTCTCAGTTTTGGGGACTTGGACACTGGGCATAACAGATGTATCTTGCTGTTCCTTCTAGCCTGGAATATTTCTGTAGAGAAATCAACTGATAGCCTTATGGGATTTCATTTGTAGTTTCAGTTCAGTTCAGTTCAGTCACTCAGCCTTATACTGTACACCTTAAACTTACACAATGCTATATGTCAATTATATCTCAGTAAACCAGGAAGAAAAAATAGGAGGGTAATTCATTCTAATGGTTTATTGCCTTACTTATATGTTTTATCCTAGAATAATGTCTCTTAAGGCTTCCTCCTGCTTTAACATGACAAAAGTTATGAAATTAAAATATAATTTAGATCTGCATCAGTTCAGCAGAGAAGACAATGGCACCCCACTCCAGTACTCTTGCCTGGAAAATCCCATGGATGGAGGAGCCTGGTGGGTTGAAGTCCATAGGGTCGCTAAGAGTCGGAATGACTGAGCGACTTCACTTTCACTCTTCACTTTCATGCATTGGAGAAGGAAATGGTAACCCACTCCAGTGTTCTTGCCTGAAGAATCCCAGGGACTGGGGAGCCTGGTGGGCTGCCATCTATGGGGTCACATAGAGTCGGACACTACTGAAATGACTTAGCAGCAGCAGCAGCAGCGTCAGTTCAGTTCAGTTCAGTTGCTCAGTCGTGTCTGACTCTTCGCGACCCATGGACCACAGCATGCCAGGCCTCCCTGTCGATCACCAGCTCCCAGTCTACTCAATGTCCATTGAGTCGGTGATGCCATCCAACCATCTCATCCTCTGTCATCCCCTTCTCCTCCTGCCTTCAATCTTTCACAGCATCAGGGTTTTTTCCAATGAGTCAGCTCTTCACATCAGGTGGCCAAAGTATTGGAGTTTCAGCTTCAACATCAGTCCTTCCGACGAACACTCAGGACTGATCTCCTTTAGGATGGACTTGTTGGATCTCCTTGCAGTCCAAGGGACTCTCAAGAGTCTTCTCCAACACTACAGTTCAAAAGCATCAATTCTTCAGCTCTCAGCTTTCTTTATAGTCCAACTCTCACATCCACACATGACCACTGGAAAAACCATAGTCTTAACGAGATGGATCTTTGTTGGTGAAGTAATGTCTACTTTTTAATATGCTGTCTAGGTTGGTCATAACTTTCTTTCCAAAGAGTAAGCGTCTTTTAATTTCATGGCTGCAGTCACCATCTGCAGTGATTTTGGAGCCCCCCAAAATAAAGTCTGCCACTGTTTCCACTGTTCCCACACCTATTTGCAAAGAAGTGATGGGACCAGATGCCATGATCTTAGTTTCCTGAATGTTGATCTTTAAGCCAACTCTTTCACTCTGGTCTTTAACTTTCATCAAGAGGCTCTTTAGTTCTTCTTTACTTTCTGCCGTAAGAGTGGTGTCATCTGCATATCTGAGGTTATTGATATTTCTCTTGGCAATCTTGATTCCAGCTTGTGCTTCATCCAGCCCAGTGTTTTCCATGATGTACTCTGCATATAAGTTAAATAAGCAGGGTGACAATATACAGCCTTGACGTACTCCTTTTCCAATTTGGAACCAGTCTGTTGTTCCATGTCCAGTTCTAACTGTTACTTCCTGACCTGTATACAGGTTTCTTAAGAGGCAGGTCAGGTGGTCAGGTATTCCCATCCTCTCTTTCAGAATTTCCCACAGTTTATTGTGATCCACACAGTCTGAGGCTTTGGCATAGTCAGTAAAGCAGAAATAGATGTTTTTCTGGAACACAGCATTATCTTTTAGGGTTTGAAATAGCTCAACTGGAGTTCCATCACCTCCACCAACTTTGTTCATAGTGATGCTTCCTAAGGCCCACTTGACTTCACATTTCAGGATGTCTGGCTCTAGGTGAGTGATCATAATCATCGTGATTATCTGGGTCATGAAGATCTTTTTTTGTACAGTTCTTTTGTGTATTCTTGCCACCTCTTCTTAATATCTTCTGCTTATGTTAGGTCTATATTATTTCTGTCTTTTATTGAGCTCATCTTTGCATGAAATGTTCCCTTGGGATCCCTAGTTTTCTTGACGATATCTCTGTTTTTTCCCATTCTATTGTTTTCCTCTATTTCTGTGCATTGATTACTGAGGAAGGCTTTCTTATCTTTCCTTGCTATTCTTTGGAACTCTGCATTCAAATGGGTATATCTTTCCTTATCTCCTTTGCTTTTCACTTCTTTTCTTTTCACAGCTATTTGTAAGGCCTCTTCAGACAGCCATTTTTCTATTTTGCATTTCTTTCCCATGGGGATAGTCTTGATCCCTGTCTCCTGTACAATGTCACAAACCTCTGTCCATAGTTTTTCAGGCACTCTATCAGATCTAGTCCTTTAAATATATTTGTCACTTCCACTGTATAATCGTAAGGGATTTGTTTTAGGTCATACCTGAATGGTCTAGTCATTTCCCCTACTCTCTTCAATTGAAGTCTGAATTTGGCAATAAGAAGTTCATGATCTCAGCCACAGTCAGCTCCCGGTCTTGTTTCTGCTGACTGTTAGAGCTTCTCCATCTTTGGCTACAAAGAATATAATCAATTTGATTTTAGTGTTGGCCATCTGGTGATATCCATGTGTAGAGTCTTTTCTTGTGTTGTTGGAAGAGGGTGTTTACTATGACCAGTGTGTTCTCTTGGCAAAACACTATTAGCCTTTGTCCTGCTTCTTTCTGTACTCCAAGGCCAAATTTACCTGTTACTCCAGGTGTTTCTTCGCTTCCTACTTTTGCATTCCATTCCCCTGTAATGAAAAGGACATATTTTGGGGGCATTAGTTCTAAAATGTCTTGTAGGTAGAACTGTTCAACTTCAGCTACTTCAGCGTTACTGGTTTTGGCATAGACTTGGATTACTGTGATATTGAATGATTTGCCTTGAAAACAAACAGAGATCATTCTGTCGTTTTTGAGACTGCATCCAAGTACTGCATTTTGGATTCTTTTGTTGACTATGATAACTACTCCATTTCTTCTAAGGGACGTTTGTCCACATTAGTAGATATAATGGTCATCTGAATTAAATTCACCCATTCCAGTCCATTTTAGTTAGCTGATTCCTAAAATATCAGCGTTCCACTCTTGCCATCTCCTGTTTGACCACTTCCAATTTGCCTTGATTCATGGACCTAACATTCCAGGTTCCTATGCAATATTTCTCTTTACAGCATTGGACCTTGCCTCTATCACCAGTCACATCCACAACTGGGTGTTGGTTTTTCTTTGGCTCCATCTCTTCGTTCTTTCTGGAGTTACTTCTCCACTGATCTCCAGTAGCATACTGGGCACTACCGACCTGGGGAGTTCATCTTTCAGGGTCCTGTCTTTTTGCCTTTTCATACTGTTCATGAGGTTCTCAAGGCAAGCATACTGAAGTGGTTTGTCATTCCCTTCTCCAGGGGACCACATTTTGTCAGACTTCTCCACCAAGATACCTCCATTTTGGGTGGCCCTACATGGCATGGCTTAGTTTCATTGAGTTAGACAAGGCTGTGGTCCATGTGATTAGATTGGTTAGTTTCTATGATTGTGGTTTTAGTCTGTCTGCCCTCTGACGCCCTCTCTGAGTGCTTACCATCCTACTGGGGTTTCACAGAGTGTATTTACTAAGGGCTCATGAAGAAGCTTGGAGAATTCATTTATCACATATATTATCTAGACATACATATTTATTTTATATATCTTACAAATTCTAAATAGAATGTAAGTTCTGAGAGGACAGAATGTACCTCAAGTGTCCAGTACTGACTGTATCTTGTGTATAAAAGGCATTCCATGAGTATTTTTGTTTTTGTTTTTTTTAAAGTTAATTTATTTATTTTAATTGGAGTCCAATTACTTTATAATATTGTAGTGGTTTTTGCCATATATTGACATGAATCACCCATGGGTGTACATGTGTCCCCCATCCTGGATCCTCCTCCCACCTCCCTCCCTATCCCATCCCTCAGGGTCATCCCAGTGCTCCATGAGAATTTTTGTATGAATGAGTAAATGAATAATTCATGAATTTCTAATGCTCTGTCATTATGAATACAACATTTGGTTTTTAGTGATGATAGTATACATACACATACAGATATTTGAGAACTTTCTTTTTGTTCTTATCGCTTTCATTTAGGCTCTGTTTCTCCAGATTATAATTTTTCAGTGAAGTATTCGTTGCTGATGATATTTTTAATTAGTTCTCTATAGAAATATGTTCACACATCATAAAGAGGAGTAATATGACATTTTCTTACTCACGTGGAAAGAGGAATTATCTTGAACTAAGCCAAACATTTAATACCTCTGTATCTCTCGGATGGTTCTCATGAATCATTCACTATAATTTGGTTGCTTTATTTGTTCTTATACTGGGAAAGGAGAGAAAAGTAACATTTATGGAGAGCCTACTATGTGATAAGTGCTTGCCATGTATTTACCTATGTCTATTTCATTAACCTCTACAACAACCCAGTGAAGAAAATACTGTTTGTATCCCCATTTTAGTAGACCAGGTAATTGAGGCTCAAAGGGAAGAGATAAGATAATCCCAGCTGCCGGTGGTGAGTCTAGCCCTGAAGCCCCAGAATGCCTCTCAGCCACACTGGACTCAACTCCAGGTCACGCTCACTGCCCCCCATCCATTGCCTCTGCCTCACGCTCATCTTTTTCAGGTCTCCCTTATAGTACACTGCTTTTATTCCTTTATTCAGTTGATAAGGGACTGTTTTCAGTTATTTGACAGGAATGCCAGGCTAAGCCATTTGGTGTTGAGTGAGTGGTTTTGTCACTGAGGATTTTTAGCAGAGGACTGGTTATCTGGGCAATGGAAAGGAGGGTGTATTATAGGCCCCTGGAGCTGGGCATATATAGGCCAGGTGAGAGATGCCAGGTTGGCAAAATAACACCCCTCTAAGTGTCCATATCCTAACCTCCAGAACCCGTGAATATTTCCCTACATGGCAGAGGGCTTTGCTAATATAATCTATGTTAAGGACCTTAACTACAGGAGAGAGTATCCAGCTGCATCCAGGTGGGCACAATCTAATCACACGAATCCTTGAAAGAAGACAGAGGGGTGACTACAGAAGAATGACTAGAGAGATGCAACATGGCTGGCTTTCAAGATGAAGCAAGGGACCCAGGGGCCAAAGTATGCAGACAGCCTCTAGAAACTGGAAAAGACAAGGAAAGGAATTCCTCCGTAGAGTCTCCAGAAAGGATGTCAGCCCTACTGACCCTTTAACGTGACCAGTAAGGCCTGTGTCTGCAGAATTGTGACATAATAAATTGATGTTTTATTGAACCCATCCTATCTTTGTTACAGCAGCCATCAGTTCAGTTCACTCACTCATTTGTGTCCAACTCTTTGCGACTCCATAGACTGTAGCATGCCAGGTATCCCTGTCCATCGCCAACTCCTGGGGCTTGCTCAAACTCATGTCCATCAAGTCAGTGATGCTATCCAACCATTTCATCCTCTGTCATCCCCTTCTTCTCCTGCCTTCAATCTTTCTCAGCATCAGTGTCTTTTCTAAGGAGTCAGCTTTTTGCATCAAGTGGCCAAAGTATTGCAGTTTCAGCTTCAGCATCAGCCCTTCCAGTGAATATTCAGGGTTGATTTCCTTAAGTATTGACTGGTTTGATCTTGCAGACCAAGGGACTCTCAAGAGTCTTCTCCAACACCACAGTTCAAAAGCATCAGTTGTTTAGCATTCAGCTTTCTTTATGGTCCAACTCTCACATACATCTATCCATACTGGAAAAACCATAGATTTGACAAGGTGGAGCTTTGTCGGCAAAGTAATGTCTCTACTTTTTAATATGCTGTCTAGGTTGGTCATAGCTCTTCTTCCAAGGAGCAAGTGTCTTTTAATTTCATGGCTGCAGTCACCATCTGCAGTGATTTTGGAGCCCCAGAGAGGAAAGTCTGTTACTGTTTCCATTGTTTCCCATCTATTTGCCATGAAGTGATGGGACCAGATGCCATTATCTTCATCTTTTGAATGTTGAGTTTTAAGTAAGCTTTTTCACTTTCCTCTTTCACTTTCATCAATAGGCTGTTTAGTTCCTCTCTGCTTTCTGCCATAAGGATGGTGTCATCTGCATATCTGAGGTTATTGATATTTTCCCCAGAAATCTTGATTCCAGCTTGTGCTTCATCCAGCCTGGTATTTTCCATGATGTACTCTGCATATAAGTTAAATAAACAGGGTTACAGTATACAGCCTTGATGTACTCCTTTCCTGATTTGGAACCAGTCTGCTGTTCCATGTCTGATTCTAACTTGCTTCTTGACCTGAATACTGATTTCTCAGGAGGCAGGTAAGACAGTCTGGTATTCCCATCTCTTTAAAAATTTTCCACAGGTTGTTGTGATCCACACAGTCAAAGGCTTTGGCATAGTCAATAAAGTAGAAGTAGATGTTTTTCTGGAAATCTCTTGCTTTTTCAATTATCCAACGGTTGCTGGCCGTTTGATGTATGGTTCCTCTGCCTTTTCTAAAACCAGCTTGAAAATCTGGAAGTTCTTGGTTCTCATACTATTGAAACCTAGCTTGGAGAATTTTGAGCGTTACTTTGCTAGCGTGTGAGATGAGTGCACTTGTGCGGTAGTTTGAGCATTCTTTGGCATTGCCTTTCTTTGGGACTGAAATGAAAACTGACCTTTTTCAGTCCTGTGGCCACTGCTGAGTTTTCCAAATTTGCTGGCATATTGAGTGCAGCACTTGAACAGCATCATCTTTCAGGATTTGAAATAGATCAGCTGGAATTCCATCACCTCCACTAGCTTTGTTTGTAGTGATGCTTCCTAAGGCCCACTTGACCTTGCATTCTGGGATGTCTGGCTCTAGGTGAGTGATCACACCATCATGGTCATCTGGGTCATTAAGATCTTTTTTGTATACATCTTCTCTATACTCTTGCCACCTCTTCTTAATATCTTCTGCTTCTGTTAGGTCTATATTGTATCCTTTATTATGCTGATCTTTGCATGAAATTTTGTTCTGGTATCTCCAATATTCTTGAAAAGATCTCTTTAAGAAGAGCCATAAAGAACTGTTAATAGTATAAGGAGAGATTTAGACAGTAGTTGGGAAGTAGGGCTTTCATGCTTCTGCTCAGAAATCTTTAGCAGCCCCCTTTCTCATCACTTTAAATCTCACCTGTCTTATAAAAATCTCCAGGTTCTGTATGACCTGCCCGTGTTGTGTATTTCTCAATAACGGCCCCTCCTTGCTCAACTCTGGTCAGGCTTCATCAACTGACTGTGCTCAGTCTCCTATCTGCACATGATGGCTACATGTATGCAATGAAATATTACTCAGCCATAGAAAGGAACAAAACTGGGTCATTTGTAGAGATGTGGATGGGTGTACCTAGAGACTGCCATATGGTGTGAAGTAAGTCAGAAAAACAACCACCTTGTATTAATGCATATATGTGGAATCTGAAAAAATTGGTATAGATGATCTTTACAAACCAGAAATAGAGACACATAGAAAACAGATGTATGGATACCCAAAGGGGGAAGAGGGGTGGGATGAATTTGGAGGTTGGGATTGCCATATATACACTACTATGTATATAGTACATACAATAACTAATCAATAACTAATCAATAACTAATGAGAACCTATTGTATAACATGGAAACTCTTCTCAGTGCTCTGTGGTGACCTAAATGGGAAGGAAATCCAGAAAAGAGGGCATGTATGTATAGCTGGTTCACTTTGCTATACAGTAGAAACTATTTACGGAGAAGGCGATGGCACCCCACTCCAGTACTTTTGCCTGGAAAATCCCATGGACGGAGGAGCCTGATAGGCTGCAGTCCATGGGGTCACGAAGAGTCTGACACGACTGAGCGACTTCACTTTCACTTTCCACTTTCATGCATTGGAGAAGGAAATGGCAGTCCACTCCAGTGTTCTTGCCTGGAGAATCCCAGGGACGGGGGAGCCTGGTGGGCTGCCATCTACGGGGTCGCACAGAGTTGGTCACGACTGAAGTGACTTAGCAGCAGCAGCAGCAGAAACTGTTTCATAATACAACATTGTAAAGCAACTATATCCCAATAAAAATAAGAAAAAATACAACATTCTAAAACTGTTAGTTCCTATGCTCCCAGAGGGCACAGGCAGCATCTTATTTCTCCGTGTGCTATAGACGCCCACCACAGTGCTTAGGCTTACAGTAGGCCTGAAGACTAACCTCAGCATGTTGTCAAAGTTTTGCCTCTTGTTATAGACTTTGCCATCATTTCTGTACTGTATACTCACTGTGAACCTTTTATACAGCCCTCTACAATGGCTGTCTTATTGTATCATCTGTTTAACTTCTGACAGTCCTCTAAATTAATTTTACAAAATATTTACTGAGCTCGACCTCCTCCAGTTAAATCTTCCTCACCTGTCCATGACTGCTGCTCTTCAAGTGACTCATATCATTTCCTTATCACAACAGTCTAACTACACAAAGCCAGCCTGCTATTTCTTGCTGCTCACTTTAGCTTTCATTTGATACCCGGTGCCATTTGGGGTTTACTGCCCATGGATCCTGGTGTTTCTGTGATAGGCAGGGTGTTTTATAATACGAGTACTTTCACTGCCTGTGATCTCGAGATTTGGGGGAGCAGGTTATCTGCTCAGGAAACCTTTGCTTTTCATGGTTCTCAATCTCATCTCTATTTCAAGAAGCATTAACCCCTGGCTCTTCTCTTGGGCTCCTTTTTTTCAGTTTTAAATGTGCTTCTTCTATTGCCCTGAGGAGCTGGTGAGCAAAGGCTTTCCTTTCTTCAGGAAGTCTCTGTCCTTCCCTCTTCTCTGCTTACATCCTGCTGATAGTCCTATCAAGTCTGGATCTTTTGTGGATGAACTTTTCTTCATACCATTGTACTGCGATCAATTTTTGTGCTAGCATTATACTGGCTGATATTTGCCTAGCTTGAACTTGTTGGAAGAAAGCTGTATAGACAAGATGACTTATTGCTAAAAATTGAATTCCAAATGTGTCTTAGGAAACCTTTTTTTGGGGAGGTGCAGATTTTAGGACAGACCTTCTTTTCATCTTTCATTGACTTCCTGTGGCTGGGCGAGTTTTACAGAGTTTCAGACTAATACCTGTTTTTGGAAATCAGCATTCATATTTGTGTTGGATTATTTTTAGCTCTACAATGTCTAATAATTCTTCTCCTCTGTATATATGGTAAGTATAGTTATTCTTAAGTGTTATGCCTGGGAAGTAGTATATAGCAGGACCCTTATAGGAATGTTCCTCAACTTTGATCAGTGTATAAAATTTATTTTTTTTTGGCACTGAATCATAGAGTTATGCTTTTAGGATATTGTCTGTCAGATTAATCATTTACTTGAGCAGACCATGTAATGCACTCCATTTTGGGATAGAGCTTGTGGCAAATATTCATTTATAAGTATAACATGATGTCAACCTAGTGCCAAGGAAAGTAAACCCATTTACTAAAACATTATTTCTTAGTCTCATTAATTCTGAGAGATTGTGGTCAAGGCAGAAAACAGTTTTCAAAGACACAGAGTGCTGCAAGGTGACTAAGTGTAGTAAGACAACCATGGATACTTCTATAGAGATGGAAAACATAGCTTTATTGTGATAATTAATACTTTGTGAATGTTGCATACATTTTTATAATGCTATTTTGAGTCTTTTGATAGTTTCAAATATGTAATTGTGGAACTATAAGATGTGAAGACATACTCTGAACATAACAGGTTCTAATATGAGCATATCTAAAGGGAAGGAGGCTTTGCTAGGTTGTATATTTTGTGTTAAGGAAGGAGTGTCATTTTGCATTTTCAGTTACTCTTCAAGAATTCTATTCTGATTACCCTTTAACTTTTTGAAAACAGGTGGCAATATACTTATAATTATTTCCAAGAATGGTACTAAGACTTTCTTAGGCATCTTCACACTTGTTTTTCCACTCCACAATACTTTGGGCTTCCCTTTATTGAAACTTCCAGAGCTATTGCACTTGTGATATAATATAATTGGTTTTTGAATTTTATTGAGGGCCAGAGTTTCAGAAATGTACTTGATTAATTTATTCATTAAATATTTAGTAAGTGGTCATCACTCAAGTCCTGATAGGAAAGCTCCAAAAAGCCAAGATAATAAAACGCCAGATACCCATATAAATATTAAATAAACAAAGCAACAAAGATCTTTACAATGTTCTTTATAATCTAAATGCTCATCTTATTCAGAATGACAAAATTCCCTCCTGGAAACGAGTCTTATGCTGGAAAATCTCTTGCATCTGTCACTTAAAAAAAAAATCTCCTAGTGAGGTCATTGCTATGAACTCTCACACTTAATGAGGCAACCAGGAACAAACCCATTTGAAGATTATTCCCAAGGAACCAGAGAAAGAATGTTGACTAGGCTTTCATCTGTACATTAGTTTTCTTTCTTTTTTTTTGACCAGAAGGGTGCACTATTGTATTTTATTTATTGCTTTGGGTGGGGGGAGAAAAAGAACACAATGAGGTTCTTTACACAACTTAATTTATATATCCTTGTAATTTACTCTTTTTTTTTTTTTTAAATTTTATTAGCATTCTAGTTTCCATTCCTGACTTCCTGGAATGTTTTTTTAGCCCTTTCTTGGTACCAGTTAGCTAACAGAAGGTTCACAGGTGGAATGGTACTGGCTTCTAAAAACCTGACTAAGCAATATTGTTTTACATTTTCTGATTTCCTCTCCTCTGAGGGAGGAATTTATCACCTTTGTTACAGATGGGACTGGTTTGGCAGTAGATGCCTCCAGATGCAGCGGTCTGGAATGTTCCCAGCCTTAACATCTGGGGTTCAGTTGGCTCATTCTCAATTTTCTTTCCTGCTTTCCTGGTCTGAGGTTATTGTTATGGGTGTTAATTACACTCTGGTTCTGATGAGGAAGAGATAGTCATCCTCTACTTGTCATTTAGGTCCTCCAAATTGTTACTATGATAGTAGATTTTCATAGGAAAGTGGGTGTGTGTTATATTTTTCCTAACCGGCTCTTTTTTAAAAAACAAATAAACATAAAAAAAAAATCCTTTATTCTGTGAGCTTATTGCTAATGAATCACTTTAAATAGACCATGCAAGAAAATAGCAGGACACACAAATTTTTTTCTGAAACTTCTTTGGAGATAAAATTTCTGGTCCTAGTTGCACAGATATAGAAATTCATGCATGATGTCAGGTTTCCAAACTTGGAATTTACACAGTAGTCTTCTGGCAGTGCATTTTCAGTTCTTGGTGAGCAACATTCTCTCATAGTTCTTCCAAGAATTTTTCCAAGTGTGCAATATCATGATTTTTAGCTAATAACATATAAAAATATGAAGGAATTGCTTTTAAAATAAGGACAAAGAAAATGGTAGTATCAAACCACAGGGACAATGTAGCAATAGGCTACCATAGTCTTAACTGTAAGATGTAAAGAAGACTTCTGAATGGGAGAAAATAATAGCAAATGAAGCAACTGACAAACAACTAATCTCAAAAATATACAAGCAACTTATGCAGCTCAATTCAAGAAAAATAAACGACCCAATCAAAAAATGGGCCAAAGAACTAAATAGACATTTCTCCAAAGAAGACATACGGATGGCTAACAAACACATGAAAAGATGCTCAACATCACTCATTATTAGAGAAATGCAAATCAAAACCACAATGAGGTACCACTTCACACCAGTCAGAATGGCTGCAATCCAAAAGTCTGCAAGCAATAAATGCTGGAGAGGGTGTGGAGAAAAGGGAACCCTCCTACACTGTTGGTGGGAATGCAAACTAGTACAGCCACTATGGAGAACAGTGTGGAGATTCCTTAAAAAATTGCAAATAGAACTGCCTTATGACCCAGCAATCCCACTGCTGGGCATACACACTGAGGAAACCAGAATTGAAAGAGACACATGTACCCCAATGTTTATCGCAGCACTGTTTATAATAGCCAGGACATGGAAACAACCTAGATGTCCATCAGCAGATGAATGGCTAAGAAAGCTGTGGTACATATACACAATGGAGTATTACTCAGCCGTTAAAAAGAATTCATTTGAATCAGTTCTGATGAGATGGATGAAACTGGAGCCGACTATACAGAGTGAAGTAAGCCAGAAAGAAAAACACCAATACAGTATACTAACACATATATATGGAATTTAGAAAGATGGCAATGATGACCCTGTATGCAAGACAGCAAAAAAGACACAGCTGTGTATAACGGACTTTTGGACTCAGAGGGAGAGGGAGAGGGTGGGATGATTTGGGAGAATGGCATTCTAACATGTATACTATCACGTAAGAATTGAATCGCCAGTCTATGTCTGACGCAGGATACAGCATGCTTGGGGCTGGTGCATGGGGATGACCCAGAGAGATGCTATGGGGAGGGAGGTGGGAGGGGGGTTCATGTTTGGGAATACATGTAAGAATTAAAGATTTTAAAATTAAAAAAAAATAAAAAATAAAAATTAAAAAAAAAGATGTAAAGAAGAAAATTAGAAGAAAACATTATCTAGATGAACCATATTGTTGCCTCAGGGTGGTAGTGTTAAAGGAGATTTCTTTGTGCTTTTTGACGCTTCTGTTGTATTCAAGTTATCTATATGAACATGTGTTAAAATCATCATTTGAAAAGAGAAAGAAGAATAACTTTTCCTGCACAAACCAAAATAGTCAAAGCGATTTAATAGAAAGCCTCCCAACATCTCTCGTTACAAATACCACATTTTAACATTTAAAGGCAAAAGTTTAAGAATGTAAATAGTCATATGTATTTATGGATTTAACATTTCAAAACCAGCTTAAATTCACCCATGTCCAATTTCTGCGGGAGGTTTTGCTCTGGGCACGTGGATATTGATTTGACACCTGAAGTTACCATTTTCACAGTAGCCTCTGTCGTTGTTCAGTATTCTGTAACTACAGCTAGAGGGCTGACACTTATCTGACTACAGTTCAATACCATAGCAGATGTCACTTTTTTGTTTTTCTTTCTCTTTTAGAACTTTTGGTCAACTCTTGAACTAAATTAACCCAATCAACTGATGACCCTGCAACCCTTTCATTGCAAGACGAATTCTTAATCACTGGACCACTGGAAACCCCAGAGTCTCTAACACTCTTGATTCTGTTTGTTTCTATTATTTTATTTTATATTTTTTTAGGGTAAATGCGAGAGGTTTAAGTGTCTGCATCTAGACAAGAGCAGCAATCCTTATTACTGGATTGCCACCAGGTAGATAGAGGGTAGAAATTTGATTTTCACAGTATGTGGACCCACTAAGTAGGGGTTTCCTAACTGGGACTAAGGTGAGGTGAGGAAGGTATTTGTCTCACTCTGGTCCCCAACCTATGGATAACTTTGAGAAAAGTTAACTTTTTTTTTGCCATGAAAATATGATTTTAGTTAATAGCTTGAGCTTGTGCTTATGTTTAAATACCAAAATAGATTGTAATAACAACTAACTCATCTAACCTGGAAGCTGACTTTTACATTTGGCAATTCAGGACACAGCCAAAGGTCTCCAGGGCCACTCAATTCACTGTGACATAGGTCATGCACTTTTCTCTATAGGGAAAACCCCTCATGCTGTATTATGTAATTTGGCATGTGGCTCTATGTACATAGTTTGAATATCCTTAAGACTTTTACATGTGTTAATGGGTTGGTGGTTAGTTTTCATGCTCTATTGGAAATATAACCATGGCCTCTAAGTCACAGGAGTAAAAATTCAAAATGATGGAACTGTATACATTTAACACCATATTTTTTCTATATTGCTACATTGTACTTCATATGAAACTCCAATGTACCATTAATATATGTGCATTTAACCAGAAAATAATTTACATGACTGAAATTGTCACCAGTTTTTAGCTCTAACAAGTTTGAGGGGTACGAAGCTCTTCCATTAAAGGCAGTGTGGCAATATTTCTCCCCATCTTTTGCTTGGAGGTGGGAGTACAGTGGGCATATGAGACTCTAGGGAAATATGTTTGGGTTAAAAAAATAAATGGCACATACCTTTCTTCACTCTAAGTTGAAAATCCTGAGAACAAAGCACTATGGTACCTCATCTAAAATATGTCATTTTTATTATTCCTGTGTACCTAGCTTATCATGACCTGATAGCAAACAAAGAGCAGCTGTGCTTTTTCTTGTGTATTTCCTACTCCATTTTACAAAGATTATGAGATGATTATCTTAGCCATATTTAGCCTCATAGCCTTACTTCCGAACTTTGCACACAACTGATACTTGATAAATATTTTAAAAATTATATTTGAGATATATAAATTAGTTAGAAGTTTACCAGAATAAAGAAAAATCTTTTGAATTTTAAAGATATGTGAGGTATGAATTCAAGTGTGAATCAATAGGTGTGGAGTTGAGAGATTACAGGATGTGTTTGAGACTGGTGGTACAGGGCAGACTGTGTGCACAAGCTGTCCTCGCACACTAACTACTAGAGATGGGAAACAGCATCAGCAAGGTAGTTGGAACAGTGATGGGGATCCAGAAGCCAGCCATTCCAGTCTTCTCATGGTATTGTCTTTGTGATGTGTTTTACCCCAAGCATTTATTTTCAGCTTACGTGTGTTTTAATATTTAAAGTGCATTTTCTATAGGCCATATATATTTGGTTCTTTTTTCTTTGTAAACCATTCTGACTCTCTTTCCCTTTAAAGTGGAGGGTTCGGTCAATTAATGTCACGAAGTAATTGGGATTAGATGTACCATTTCATGATTTGCTTTTTCAACTTGTTCACTTTATTTTTTGTAACTCTCTTCCTTTTTCCTGACCTTTTGGGGAATATTTCAAATTTTTTTCATTTAAAATTTCCTATTGACTTTATTAGTTTCAGGTGCACAATATAGTGATTCAACATTTAAATACATTGTAAAATGATCACTACAGTAAGTCTACTATTTGTCACCGTGCAAAATTATTGAAGTGTTATTGACTATATCCTTTATTCTGTATATTACCTCTCTGTAACTTACTTTTGTTTTAACTGGAGTTTGTACCTTTTAATCCCTTTCCTCTGTTTTGTCCACCCCTCTACCTTCCTCCCCTCTAGCAACCATCAGTTTGTTCTCTTATCTGTGAGTCTATTTCTAACTTTGTTTTGTTTATTTTGTCTTTCAGGTTCGACATATAAGTGCAATCCCATGATACTTATCTTTCTCTGTCTGAAGTATTTCATATAACATAATGTCCTGTAGATCCATTCATGTTTTTGTAAATGGCAAGATTTCATTCTTTTTTATGGTTGATATTCCATTTATCTTGTTTATCCATTCATCTATCTATGAATGGTTAAATTGTTTCTTCATCTTGGCTATTATAAATAACGCTGCAGTGAACAAAAGTGGTTAAGAACCCACCTGCTAATGCAAGAGACGTAAGAGATGTGGGTTCAATCCCTGGGTCAGGAAGATCCCCTGGAGGAAGACATGGCAACCTGCTCCAATATTCTTGCCTGGAGAATCCCATGGGCAGAGTCATAGGCTGCAGTCCATAGGGCTGCACAGAGTTGGGCATGATTGAAATGACTCAGCACAAATGCACACACGAACGTAGGGTTGTATATATCTTCTCAAATTAGTGTTTTTCTTTTCATTAATAACCAGAAGTGGAGTTGCTGGATCAGATAGTATTCTATTTTTAATTTTTTAAGGACTTCATACTGTTTCCATAGTGGCTGTACCAATTTATATTCTACCAGCTGTGCACAAGAGTTCCCTTTTTTCCACATCCTTGCCAATACCTGTTATTTGTTGTCTTTTTGATGATAGTCATTCTGATGGGTGTGACATTACATATCATCATGGTTTCTTTGTGTGTGTGTGTGTGTGTGTGTGTCTATGCTGCATGTCTTGTGGGATTGTAGTTCCCCTAGCAGGGATTGAACCTGAGCCCTCAGCAGTGAGAGTACAGAGTCCTAACCACTGGACTGCCAGGGAATGCCCCTAATCATGGTTTTGATTTACATTTCCCTGATGGTTAGTGATGTTGAGCCTCTTTTCATGTGTCTATCGGCCATGTGTCTCTCTTTGGAAAAATGTTTATTTGGGTCATCTGCCAATAATGTAGATGGGTAGAGTCAACACTGGCACCTGCCTGTCCCAGACCAGCGAAGTAGAGGTGAGTAAAAAAAATTGGTGGCTACTACTCCCTTAGTATATAGAGAAAGTTCCAACAGATCCCTACCCCTTTGGCACATGGCCTAAAATTAGTCAATGAGTCTCCTTCAGGTATGACTCAAGTGCTTTTCAAACTGCCGCCTCTGTGCTGGGACTTGGAATCAGTGATGTATATAGAACAGCCTTTTGGAATTTTTGCACATACTTTTCAAGAGTGGAGTCTCAGCGTTCTAAAGTCCTCTGGCTCTCCCAGGTATAAGCTCCACTGATTTTCAAAGCCAGACAATTATGGAGACATTGTCTTCCTGGTGTAAGTGCCTGATGTATTGGGTTGGCGAAAAAGTTCATTTGGATTTAGGATGTTACAGAAAAATTAGAATGTTACCTGAATGAACTTTTTGCCCAATACAATACCTTGTTCCTCAGGGAGAACCTCTGAGGCTGTGATAGCCCTGTTGTTTGTGTGTTGCCTTTCGAGGGTCCTGGCCAGACTGTCCCTCTGCCCCTCCTCCCCATCTCAGTGAGGCATTTTCCTTTTGTCCTTAGTTGCAGAAGATCTTTTCTGCTAGTCTTCGGGTCTTCTCAGAGATAGTTACTCTGGGTGTAGTTGTAGTTCTGGTATGTGGGTGGGAGGAGATGATCCAGGAACTTCCTGCTCAATCAGCTTGTCCCCCTCCTCCCTAGATAGTATCAACTTTGCTCCTGTTGATTTTTAACTACACTTCCTTGTGTTATTATTTCAGTGGCCAGCTTTGGGAACTGCATTAAAAATCCTTAAACTTTGCATAGTCTACCTATAGTTAACATCATGCTGCTTCATGTAAAATACAGAAAACTTGAAACTCTCCGTCCCCCATCTTTTATGCTTCATGCTTTTAAATATGTATTTTTATGAGTTAGTACTACATATGTGATGGGCCCCATAAAATAATGTTTTGGTTTTTTGCTTTAAACATTTTTATGGTTTATTTTAAAAAGTAGAAAAGCAAAAATCAAAGAAAATCTTTTTCATATGCCTATACATGTAACATTTCTGGTGCTTTTTCTTTTTTGGAATATATAACTTTTCATCTGACATTATTGTCCTTCAACTTCAAGAAATTTTGTGAGAATTTACAGTAATGGAAATCTGACAGTTAAGAGGTTTTTTTTTTTTTCTTTTTCTTTTATCTGAAAGTATCTCTATTTTATCTTCATTTTTGGATATTTTTGCTGGATATGGAATTTTGGCTTAACAGGTTTTGTTTTCCTTTTTCTCCCCAGTACTTTAAAATTATTGTTCCACTTTATTTTCTGGCCTGTGTGGTTTCTGATGGGAAGTCAGCTATTAATAATGTAATTCATTTTTCGTCTCTATATAATATGACTTTTTCTCTTGCCTATAAGATGTGCAGTTTAACTTTAGTTTTTGAAAGCTTAACTACAACAAGCCTCAATATTGGCTTCTTTGTTTTCACTCTGCTTGGTATTCATTTAGCATATTGTATCTGTAAATTCTGCTAGTCATGAAACTGAGAAATTTTAAGCCATTATTTTTTAAAATTTCTTTCTGCTTTATTTTCTCTCTCCTCACTCATGATTTCATTCACACATAGCTAAGATTGTTTGATTTTATGTAGCATGTCTCTGAGGTTCTGTTCTTTGTTTTCAGATTTTTTTCCCTCTATTATTCTTTCCATTGGACAATTTCTACTGATTTGTTTTCATGTTTACATACGCTTTCCTCTGTCATCTCCATTTGATTGTCAGTTGAGTCAATTGAATACTTTGTTTCAGATACTGTATTTTTCAGGTCTCAGTTTTCCACTTGGTTCTTTTAATTTTTCTATTTCTCTGATTTCCTTTATTTTTTGTGAGCACATTTTATCTTGCTTCATTTAGACTAATTATAATAACCATCTAAAAATTCTTGTCTAAAATTGTAATTAAAAAGGATACATTCACGCCTATGATCACAGCAGCACTATTCACAATAGCCAAGTTATAGAAACAACCTAAATGTCCATGGACAGATGAGTGGGTGAAGATAATGTGGTACATGTGTACAACAGAATAGTACTCAGCCATTAAAAGAATGAAATAATGCCAATGACGCGGATAACCACGATGGTGCGATCACTCACCTAGAGCCAGACATCCTGGAGTGCGAAGTCAAGTGGGCCTTAGGAAGCATCACTACAAACAAAGCTGGTGGAGGTGATGGAATTCCAGCTGAGCTATTTCAGTTCCTAAGAGAGGATACTGTTAAAGTGCTACACTTAATATGCCAGCAAATTTGGAAAACTGAGCAGTGGCTCAGTGAAAAAAGTCAGTTTTCATCCCACCCCCTCAGAAAGGAAGTACTAGAGAATATTCAAACTATAGTACAATTGCACTTACTTCCCATGCTAGCAAGGTTATGCCTTTTCTGAATTTTCATTATTATAAACAATTCTTTTAGCTAAATTTCCATGTTCATATGATTGTGTAAGTATTAATTGAAAGAATTATTTTATTAGAATAAATCTCTAGCAATGATTTTTTTCATTAAAGATACATACATTTCAAACTGTGGTGTTAAAGAAGACTATTGCGAGTCCCTTGAACTAGAGATCAAACTAGTCGATCTTAAAGGAAATCAATCCTGAATATTCATTGGAGGGACTGATGCTGAAACTGAAGCTCCAATGCTTTGGCTACCTGATGCAAAGAGCCAACTCACTAGAAAAGACCCTGATGCTGGGAAAGATTGAAGGAAGGAGGAGAAGGGGATAACAGAAGATGAGCTGGTTGGATGCCATCACCTACTCAATGGATATAAGCTCGAGCAAGCCCTGGGAGATGGTGAAGGACAGAGAGGCCTGGCATGCTGCAGTCAGACATGACTGAGTGACTGAACAACAATATACATTTTAAACAACTTAAATAGTTTAACAAATTATCCTCCATAAAAATTTTACTTATTTATTCTAGCATAGTGTTTGTAGTAGACTGAATAATAGTCCCCAAAGGTATCAAGTCCTAATACTTGGAACCCGTAGTAATACTATATTTGGTAAAATGGTCTTTGCAGATGTGATTAAATAAAGGTCCTGAGATGGAGAGATTGTCCCAAATTATCCAGGTAGACCATAAATGCAATTACAGGTGTTGGAAACCTTCTTGCAAATGCATTTTTGTGTATTAATGTTCTTATTAGGGGAGATTCTGAGGTATAGGATTGCTAGGGCAAAGTCTTTAGATATTTTTTTTTAATCAATAAAGGCTCAAATTTTATTGGTCAATCATTCAACTTTTTCAAAAATTAATTGAAATATAGTTGATTTACAAGGTATTTTACTTTATATAAGTGCTGCTAGACTGTTTTAAAAAAGCTACCAATTAATATTTTCATCAATAATGAGAAATAAATCCATTTTCCTCTCATCTTTGCCTTTTCACTAGATAGAAAATAACATTTTATTGATTATTGTTTTCTCTTATTTTGAATGAGGTTTAGCATCTTTTTATATGTTTGTGGCCTTTTGAGCTTTCTCTGCCCATTTTTCTTGCCCATTTTTCTATTGGGATATTTATCTTTTCCTATTAATTTAGAAAGATCTCTATGTGTTATAGATATTAACCTTCCATTTCTCACTTCTGTTGCCAATATATCCTCACATCTCTCTGTATATTTTTGTGGACTCTGTTTATGTTATCTTTTTGCATAAAAATGTTTAACAGTTATCTATGGTGCAGGTTCACCTATCCTTCTATTGGTAGTCGCTCAGTCATGCCCAACTCTTTGCAACCCCATGGACTGTAGCCCACCAGGCTGCTCTGTCCATGGGATTCTCCAGGCAAGAACACTGGAGTGAGTAGCCATTCCTTTCTCCAGCGGATCTTCTGGACCCAGTCTGCTGCATTGCAGGAGGACTCTTTAGTGTCTCAGCCACCAGGGTAGCCTGCATTTTTTTGGCCATCCTGCATGGCTTGTGGGATATTAGCTCCTCACCAGGGATTGAACCCGTGCCCTTGGCAGTGAAAGCACAGAGCTTTAATCCCTTGACCAACAAGGAATTCCCCCATCCTTTTATTATCTCTGGGTTTTCTTCCTCTATTATTAGCCCTCTAGATTAAATATGTAGTCTCCTAGATTTATTGCATTTTATTTTTTTTGTATTTTAGTTTTTATATGAATTTTATTTTTATTTAAGTTGCAATAAATAGAGAAGTCCTCCTGCATTTTCTTCCAGATGTATAGCCAGTTAGGTCTATAACCGTTTAAACCTTCCATTCTTTCATTGCTAAACTGAAATAATGATATATATTTAATCCTGTCTAAATATAGAGAGATCAGGTTGTGGATGCTCTATCTGTTATACTAATCTCCCAGTGAATATTTCAGTGCTGCTATGCTACTATTTTGATTTTGATAGAACAGAAGTAAGCTCTAACATGTGGTCAGACATGTCATCTCTTCTTCATATTTTTCTTAGTTTCTTTTGGACTTTAAAAAATTATTCTTTCAAAATTAAAAAAAATAATTATTTCGTTCCCATAGGTCTTAGTTGAGGCACTGGAGAACTTCATTAGATAATTTAGGATCTTTCTTTGTGGCACAGGGGCTCCAGAGCACACAGGTGTGATAGTTGTGGCTTGGGCTTAGTTGCTCCACAGCATTTGGGATCTTAGTTCCTCCACCAAGGATCAAACACAGGCCCTCTGCATTGCAATGTGGACTCTCAACCACTGGACCACAGAGAAGTCCCTGAACTTTTTTTTTTTCCTTCTTAGGTCTAAAGGAGAAGAGGGGATAGAGGATAAGATGGTTGGATAGCATCACTGACTCAATGAACATGTGTGTGAGCGAATTCTGGGAGACGGTGAAGGAACGGGAAGCCTGGCATGCTACAGTCCACGGGGTCACAAAGCGTCAGACCCCACTGAGCGACTGAACAACAACAAACTTAAGGTAAGTGAATCTAATTAAAAAAGCACTCTCATCTCAGTTTCAATTGCATTCAATTTACATATTAATTTTTGGAGTTTGTTGGTAATTCTGTCTTCTCATTCGAGCACATGATTCTCCATTTATTCAGAGATATTGACTTCAGTGTAATTTACATGATATCAAGCTCTTTGCTAAATGTTTCATTAATTTTAGTAGTAGTTTACTAGACTTTCTTAGGTTTTTAAGGTATACAATCCTATAATCAACCAAAATAGGTATCATTTCCTTTTTCCCCATATTTATATCTATTATTTTATTTTCTTGCTGTGTTGTGTTCTCTTAAATCTTCAAGTTAATATTAAATACTAAATATAATAACAGGCAGTTCAGTCTAGCTACTGACTTTAATTAAAGTTGGTTTAGTGTTGCATAATTTAGGATAATATTTTCAGTCACTGAAAAAGACCTTTATTATGATTTAGCTTTTGTGTTACTAATGGCAGCTTAATTTTATCTTAGGCTCTTCTAGTAAATATTGGTATGATCATGGTGTTTTCCCCCTTTAATTTAATGGTGCGATGAATTATAGTTACAGATTTTTTAATATTCAGCCACTGTTGCATTCCTAGTATATACCTTAGTTGGTTACATGTTACTGTTATCCTTAGGTTCCAGTGCTAAATTCAGTTGCTAATGTGTTCTTTTACATTTTTGCCTTTACTTATGTGTTATATAGGTTTACAGTTTTCTATTTAGAATTGCACTCAGTTGTTTAATAACATGAACTGAGGAAACATTCTTTTGAGACATAGTCTTTATCCTATATCTGTAATAGTTTTTACCACCCTGGAATAAACTCTTCTATATCTAGTTGTGCTTAGCCGTGAACCTGTCTAGTCCTGGTAACTTTTCAGTATCATTTTAATTGTAAATTTGATTTCCTTTATGATTTGTTTTTTGCTATGATGCTATTTCATACCTTCAAATAAAGGCATTTTATGTTGCTTGCATACATTTTTCTGTGTCTAATGGATTTGGAGTATAACGGGTTCTCTTTTTCATTGTTTTCTAGATAATTTTTATCTTACTTTTGATTTCTTATGAGACTTAAGAGTTATATATAGGTATGTGCATCTTAATTTCCACATGATGACTATTACTTTAATCTCTCTGTCATAATTTATTTCGAGTAGTATTTGGTTTTGGTCAGAGAAGGTAGCTTGTACAAATTCTAATTTTAAAACATCCATTAAAAATATTTTATAAGGGACTTCCCTAGTGATCCAGTGGTTAAGAATTTGCATTTCCACTGCAGGGGGCACAGGTTCGATCCCTGATCAGGGAACTAAGATCCCACATGCTCATGCTATGTGGCCAAATTTGTTTTTGTTGTTGTTCTTAAAGGCTTTGTTAACCAAGTGGCATCAAATTTTGTGAATGCAGATATTTACTCATCAAATATTTATGAAACTCAGCTTCATTACAGGCTCTTTTCTTGGTCTGGAAATATAGTAGTGACCAGCACATATACATACATACATACATATATATATATGTCTTGCTTTGTAAAGTTTACATTTTACTTAAATGACAATGTTCTGTTGAGAAATGCATACAAACCATGTTTATTTATTGTTTCATTCAATTCCTCTGTGTTCATGATTTTTTTTTTTTGGTTTATCAGATATGTTTAACTGTTAAAGGTTTCCACTATTAGCCTTGCTTATCGAACTCCGCTTCATTTGTCATATTTTTCTAGATGCTTTTTTTATGTTGATAGCTTTATAACTGTTGAATTTCTTCATTAGCTATACCTTTGATAACTATAGTTTATCCTCTATATTAAATTACTGTCCTTTAATACTTATATTGCTGCCGCTGCTGTTGTTTGCTTACATTGCTCTAACATAAAGGGGTTTTCAACACTAACTGTTTTATTTTAGTTGAATGAGTGCAGTTGGATTTTGTTTTTTACCCTAAAAGGACAGTCTGTCTCTCTTTTAATGTGAAAATTCAGTTCTATCACACCTAGTATTATGACTATATAGTTGATTTTATTTCTTTCATGTGTTCACTTTGCTGTCTGGAGTCTCTGGCTCAGCGTAAAGGTTTTGCGAGTCATCCATGTCATTATGTGTATCAGTACTTTGTTCCTTCTTTGTTTCTGAATAATATTCTATTGTTTGAGTTTACCTCAGTTTAATTAGCCATTCATCTGGTGGTGGACATTTGGGTTGTTTCCAGGTTTTGACTATTACGAGTAGAGCTGCTATAAACATTCATTCAAGTCTTTGCGTGGACATCTCTTTTTATTTCTCTTGAATAAATATCTAGGAGTAGAATGGCTGGCTCATATAGAAATGAAACTTAAGCTTTATAAGAAACAGTCAATCTATTTTCCAAAGAGATTGAACCATTTTGCATTCCCAATAGCACTGTTGAGAATTCCTATTGCTCTGTATCTTCATCAGCACTTGGTAATGTCAGGCTTTTAAATGTAAGTCAGTGTAATGGATGTGAAGTGGTATCTCAATATAGTTTTAGTTTTCATTGCCCTAATAACTCGTAAAGTTGAGCTTCTCATGTGCTCATTACCTATTGGTGTATCTTCTTTGTGGAGGTTCTGTTGAATCTTTGCCTCTTATTTTTATTGGTTTGTTGGCTTTTTTAAATTGAAATGTAACAATCACTACTTTATTTAATTGTAAAAAATAATTCCTTTATTTAATTGTAGAAAAAGAAAAGACTCTGAATATAAGTCCTGTGTCTGTGCATGTGTGTGTGTGTATGTGTGTAAGTGTATACCAATGCACAATAAACTATAGCCAATGTCAAAATAAATAAAATAATATGTAACTTTAATATATTACATTTTAAAAATACCAACCCAACACCTGTTTGGGATTCTTTTTATTTTTAATGAATTTCTGGGTCAGGACAAAAGATTATATGAAGCACAGCACTGTAATGCTTTAACTCCAGATAGCAAGTTACCATGAAATTCTCATTTATGTCTACATATTTTGTAATTCACTGTGCAGAAGTATATCCATTCCTGGTGGCTCAGTGGTAAAGAATCCGTCTGCAATGCAGGAGACCTTAGTTCAGTCCCTGAGTTGGGAAGAGCCTCGGAGAAGGGAATGGCAACCCACTCCGGTACTCTTGCCTGGAGAATCCCCATGGACAGAGGAGCCTGGTGGGCTGCAGTCCATGGGGTTGCAAAGAGTAGGATGCGACTGAGTGGCTAAAGAGAGAGAGAGAGTGCAGAAGTATTATTGCAAATTCTTTACTTTTCCAGTTATAACATTAACTCTCTACTGGATACAAACGAAACAGTTTAATTCTCCTTGGCACATGTCCTTCCATTCCCTTTGGCTGGCTGAACATGTAGCATGCAGCATGGTGAACACAGTACACCGCTAGACATTACATATTTCATCACAATTCAGACAGTTATTAATAGTCCCTCTTTCAGCTCCTCAGTTCAACTGATCCAGAATTACCCTGATTATCCATTTAATGTGACCTTCTGAATTCTCACAAAAATGAAGTTATATGTAAGAGGTTTAAAAAGATGCATTTATCATTTTAGCTTTTGGGGAGCAATAGGAAGATCTGTTTTACCAACAGTTACTTAATTCCATCACATTATCTCCTTTATCTGTGATAAGAGCAACAGTGCATTCCCCTGTGCTCAGCTCAGCCTGTGAGCCACGTCCTTCTCCTTCGTTATTTCTCCTCCAAGCTCTGATTCCTGTGCTTGCCTAGTGCACAAATACCAGAAGCTAACCTTTCCATCTTCTTTGAATGAGGAAATATTATCACGACCAGGATATTGTTGAAAATTAAATTTAACAAATAAAAGTGTAGTGAAATTTTAAATACAAATCACACGCATCCGTAGGATTTGCCTTTAACTGCACACCTAAGAAATTATATTTTTACTCCCAGCAAATTACCTAGAAGTGAAAAAAATGACAAGAGTAATCTATTTTTTCACAGCTGGTCGGTTGGCCAGAGTTTCTCATCAAGAAGTACATGCTGTTTGCTCCCCAGATGGACAGCCTGGATGAGCTACAAATCCACAGAGCCTGGGACACAAGGTGGAAATTATACTGCCAGTGCTTTTAATCTTGCACAGCTCTGCACACTCAAAATTGCAAGTGGCCCATTTCCAAACGAACATCTATTGGGACAATATCCTATATCTTGTCAGAATGGGTCCCATTAAATCCTTAGCTGGAATTAAACCAAAAACTTGTAATAATTACGGAAAACTTATTAAAACGCTAAAGTCCTAGACTGTGACAGTGAAAACGCTTAGGCAACATTAACAGTAATTGAAATCTCTGTGAGTTTTTCTTTTCAATCAGTCCTTGTTGATGGCCAAACAAAGAATACCCAAATGAGAAGGTGTGAAACCAAAACACCCAGCTTCTAAGGGGGTAAAATCTCTTTGTCTCATTACAAAATGCAGCTTGAGAGCGGTGGTGAATTGTTCACCTGGGGGCCAAGGTAGCAGCCAAACTTCTGCCCAAGGTTCCCATAATGAGCTTGGCTCTTGCTTCTGCCCGCCATTAGGACTGCCGGCTTATTGGGCCTCCCCCGAATGCCGAGGGACCTCTTCTCTCTCTCTCCTCTGCCGT
This sequence comes from Ovis aries, assembly GCF_016772045.2. Lineage (NCBI taxonomy): Eukaryota > Metazoa > Chordata > Mammalia > Artiodactyla > Bovidae > Ovis > Ovis aries. Next base: position 42,261,650 of record NC_056072.1, on the reverse strand, counting down.
TCCACCATCAAAATGCACTGCTTCCCCTGGTAAGTCCTGAGCATTAAACGAGTATTAAGGAAATGGTTTTGAAATCTGGGCTAGTAAAGATCTTGCTAGCAAATTTAAGGCTTTGTCTCAAAAGTAGGGACTATTAAAATAATCTTTTCTGTATTTCACAAGGATGATCTGTTTTCAATTTCCCCTCAGATAGGAGACCATAAAAGAAACTTCATTAGGCTAGGAAACTTTTCCAGCTCGTTTTTCCCATTCCTTTTTCAGTTTGCTTTTCAGTAGTTTTAAAATTGAGCAAATAGTACACCTGATCATAGGGCCTCCCTGATGGCTTCGTGGTAAAGAATCTGCCTGCCAATGCACGAGACTTGGGTTCCATCCCTGGGTTGAGAAGACCCCCTGGAGAAGGAATGCAACCCATTCCAGTGGTCTTGCCTGGGAAATCCCATGGACGAAACAGCTTGGTGGGCTGCAGTCCACACGGTTGCAAAAGAGTCGGACAGGACTTAGCGACTCAAACAACAGCAGGAGCACCTGATGATATTTGGCTACTTAGCTCTGTATTCCTGGGGGTGATTCATAGGCAACTTTAGTTTTGTTTTCTTTTGACTTTCACAGCTCAGGACGCCTTGAATAGATAATTTGGACTCTTGATAGAGAAACAGCAGAGGAAAAAAAAAACCCCTCATTTTGGACTCATTGGAAGTCAGGACATTCTCAATGGCAAAACTGATTTGCAGATTGTATCTAATGAATGTAATTGTATCCCTTTTTTACTGAAGTTCTGATGCTTAGTCAAGTGCTCCAAGGAGAAGGCCAAACCCCTGCTGGAATGCCAGTTTGGGCTGTGGACTCCAGATGACAGGATTGTTGTTTAGTTGCTCAGTTGTGTCTCTTTGTGACCCCATGAACTGAAGCATGCCACGCTTCCCTGTCCTTCACTATTTCCCTGAGACCATTGAGTCAGTGATGCCATCCAACCATCTCATCCTCTGTTGCCCCCTTTTCCTCTTGCCCTCAATCTTCCCAATATCAGGATCTTTTCCAAAGAGTCAGCTCTTCACATCCTATGACAGGATTAGCAGTAACCAATTGGAATGACCAGGGTACCAGAACAAGAATTGTGAGAGATTAAAAACCAGATTGTGTGTGCAAGCGTCAAAAGAGATCAATGTGGGGTGTCTTGAGGTGGGAAAGACTTATGGGTATGCTGCAGAGGGTTGAGGTGTGACCCAAGGGTGAAAAGCAGAGACACCAAGGTAGATTGCCATCTTAGAAAGAAGAAAATCATTCTGTCAAAGATGAGTATTCTCCATTTCTGTCGTCCAGAAGGTCTGGGCAGCCAATAGTTGGAATTATTGTGGAAGAGACTTACTCATGTTTGGGCAATTGAAATAACTCACTGTAGGTCTTAGAAGAGAAGAAATGAAATAGCCATCATAGTCAACAAAAGAGTCCGAAATGCAGTACTTGGATGCAATCTCAAAACGACAGAATGATCTCTGTTCATTTCCAGGGCAAACCATTCAATATCACAGTAATCCAAATCTATGCCCCAACCAGTAATGCTGAAGAAGCTGAAGTTGAATGGTTCTCTGAAGACCTACAAGACCTTCTAGAACTAACACCTGAAAAAATGATGTCCTTTTCATTATAGGGGACTGGAATGCAAAAGTAGGAAGTCAAGAAACACCTGGAGTAACAGGCAAATTTGGCCTTGAAGTACAGAATGAAGCAGGGCAAAGGCTAATAGCGTTTTGCCAAGAAAATGCACTGGTCATAGCAAACACCCTCTTCCAACAACACAAGCGAAGACTCTACACATGGACATCACCAGATGGTCAACACTGAAATCAGACTGATTATATTCTTTGCAGCCAAAGATGAAGAAGTTCTATACAGTCAGCAAAAACAAGACTGGGAGCTGACTGTGGCTCAGACCATGAACTCCTTATTGTCAAATTCAGATTTAAATTGAAGAAAGTAGGGAAAACCACTAGACCATTCAGGTATGACCTAAATCAAATCCCTTATGATTATACAGTGGAAGTGACAAATATTCAAGGGATTAGATCTGATAGAGTGTCTGAAGAACTATGGACAGAGATTTGTGGCATTGTACAGGAGGCAGGGATCAAGACCATCCCCAAGGAAAAGAAATGCAAAAGGCAAAATGGTTGTCTGATGAGGCCTTACAAAAAAAAAAAAAAAAAAATAGCCGTGACTAGAAGAGAAGTGAAAGGCAAAGGGTAAAAGGAAAGATATACTCATTTGAATGCAGAGTTCCAAAGAATAGCAAGGAGAGATAAAAAAGCCATCCTCAGTGATCACAAAGAAATAGAGGAAAACAATAGAATGAGAGGAAATAGAGGAAATGAAATAGAGGAAAACAATAGAGGAAAACTAGAATAGAATCTCTAGACGAGAACGTCTAGAGATCTCATCAAGAAAATTAGAGATACCAAGGGAATATTTCATGGAAAGATGGGCACAATAAAGGACAGAAAAGGTATGAACTTAACATAAGTAGAAGATATTAAGGAGAGGTGGCAAGAATACACAGAAGAACTGTACAAAAAATACCTTCATGACCCAGATAATCATGATGGTGATCACTTACCTAGAGCCAGACATTCTGGAACACAAAGTCAGGTGGGCCTTCGGAAACATCATTATGAACAAAGCTAGTGAAGGTGATGGAATTCCGGTTGAGCTATTTCAAATCTTAAAAGATAATGCTGTGAAAGTGCTGCACTCAATATGCCAGCAAATTTGGAAAACTCAGTAGTGGCCACAGGACTGGAAAAGGTCAGTTTTCATTCCAATCCCACAGAAAGACAATGCCAAAGAATGTTCAAACTACCACGCAGTGGCACTCATCTCACAGCTAGCAAAGTAATGCTCAAAATTCTCCAGGCCAGGTTTCAACAATATGTGAACCGTGAACTTCCAGATGTTCAAGCTGGTTTTAGAAAAGGCAGAGGAACCAGAGATCAAATTGCCAACATTCACTGGATCATCAAAAAAGCAAGAAGGTTCCAGAAAAACAACTACTTCTGCTTTATTGACTATGCCAAAGCCTTTAACTCTGTGGATCACCACAAACTGTGGAAAGTTCTGAAAGAGATGGGAATTACAGACCACTGACCTGCCTTCTGAGAAATCTGTGTGCAGGTCAGGAAGCAACAGTTAGAACTGGACATGGAACAACAGACTGGTTCCAAGCAGGAAAAGGAGTACATCAAGGCTGTATATGGTCACCTTGCTTTTTAAACTTATATACAGAGTACATCATGAGAAATGCTGGGCTAGAAGAAGCACCAGCTGGAATCAATATTGCCGGGAGAAATATCAATAACCTCAGATACACAGATGACACCTCCCTTATGGCAAAAAGTGAAGAAGAACTAAGGAGCCTCTTGATGAAAGTGAAAGAAGAAAGTGAAAAAGTTGGCTTAAAGTTCAACATTCAGAAAACTAAGATCATGGCATCTGGTTCCATCACTTCATGGCAGATAGATGGGGAAACAGTGGAAACAGTGACAGGCTTTATATTTGGAAGGCTCCAAAATCACTGCAGATGGTGACTGCAGCCATGAAATTAAGACACTTGCTCCTTGGAAGAAAATTTATGACCAACCTAGACAGCATATTGAAAAGCAGAGACATTATTTTGCCAACAAATGTCCATCTAGTCAAAGCTATGGTTTTTCCAGTAGTCATGTATGGATGTGAGAGATGGACTATAAAGAAAGCTGAACGCCAAAGAATTGATGCTTTTGAACTGTGTTGTTGGAGAAGGCTCTTGAGAGTCCCTTGGACTGCAAGGAGATCCAAGCAGTCCTAAAGGAAATCAGTCCTGGGTGTTCGTTGGAAGGACTGATGTTAATGCTGAAACTCCAATACTTTGGCCCCCTGATGCGAAGAACTGACTCATTTAAAAGACCCTGATGCTGGGAAAGATTGAAGGCTAGAGGAGAAGGGGATGACAGAGGATGAGATGGTTGGATGGCATCACTGACTCAATGGATGTGAGTTTGAGGAAACTCCAGGAGTTGCCAATGGACAGGGAGGCCTGGCGTGCTGCAGTCCATGGGGTCGCAATGAGTCAGACATGACTGAGAGACTGAACTGAACTGTTGGTCTGCTCCAGTTCAAATGATCTATGACTTAATGTGACTGCATTTAGTTCTTTTAGTAGATGAGCTATATCTTATAATTGTGAAGAAGTGAAGTGAAGTCACTCAGTCATGTCTGACTCTTTGTGACCCCACGGACTGTAGCCTACCAGGCTTCTCCGTCCATGGGACTTCCCAGGCAAGAGTACTGGAGTGGATTGCCATTTCCTTCTCCAGGGGATCTTCCCTACCCAGGGATTGAACCCGGGTCTCCAACATTGTAGGCAGATGCTTTTACTGTCTGAGCCAGGGATGCCATAGTCTTGACTAGATGGACCTTTGTTGACAAAGTAATGTCTCTGCTTTCTAATATGCTGTCTAGGTTGGTCATAACTTTCCTTCCAAGGAGTAAACATCTTTTAATTTCATGGCTGCAATCACCATCTGCAGTGATTTTGGAGCCCCAAAAAATAAAGTCAGCCACTGTTCCCACTGTTCCCCATCTATTTGCCATGCAATGATGGGACCGGATACCATCATCTTAGTTTTCTGAATGTTGAGTTTTAAGCCAACTTTTTCACTCTCCTCTTTCACTTTCATCAAGAGGCTCTTTAGTTCTTCTTCACTTTCTGCCATAAGGATGGTGTCCTCTGTATATCTAAGGTTATTGATATTTCTCCTGGCAATCTTGATTCCAGCTTGCTCTTCATCCAGCCCAGCGTTTCTGATGATGTACTCTGCATAGAACTTAAATAAGCAGGGTGACAATATACAGCTTCGATGTACTCCTTTTCCTGTTTGGAACCAGCCTGTTGTTTCATGTCCAGTTCTAACTATTGCTTCCTGACCTGCATATAGGTTTCTCAAGAGGCAGGTCAGGTGGTCTGGTATTCACATCTCTCTCAGAATTTTCCACAGGTTGTTGTGATCCACATAGTCAAAGGCTTTGGCATAGTCAATAAAGCAGAAATAGATATTTTTCTGGAATTCCCTTGCTCTTTTGATGATCCAGCGGATGTTGGCAATTTGATCTCTGGTTTCTCTGCCTTTTCTAAAACCAGCTTGAACATCTGGAAGTTCATGGTTCACATATTGCTGAAGCTAAAAGAAAGCTGAGTGCAGAAGAATTGATGCTTTTGAACTGTGGTGTTGGAGAAGACTCTTGAGAGTCCCTTGGACTGCAAGGAGATCCAACCAGTCCATCCTAAAGGAGATCAGTCCTGGGTGTTCATTGGAAGGACTGATGTTGAAGCTGAAACTCCAATATTTTGGCCACCTGATGCAAATAGCTGACTCATTGGAAAAGACCCTGATCTGGGAAAGATTGAAGGCAGGAGAAGAAGGGGATGGCAGAGGATGAGATGGTTAGATGGCATCACTGACTCGATGGACATGAGTTTGGGTAAACTTCGGGAGTTGGTGATGGGAGGGAGGCCTGACTTGCTGTGGTTCATGGGTTGCAAAGAGTTGGACATGACTGAGTGACTGAACTGAACTGAAATCAATGCCAACACTCTATAAGAAAATGATGTCTCCTAACTGTTTTACATATTCTGCCATTTTAATCTTAACAATCTTCTTTTTCCTTAAATATTATGATATGAACATTATTCTAGTCAAATTTAAATTTATTATGGATTCTGATGTAGCGAAAATTTAAGGAACTTGTTCTTGAAATGAGAAAAATTATGATGAATATAAGAAATTAATTTAAATAAATATTTATGTTAAGATATTTTATTTTAAAGAGTAGGAAGAAGCTTAAGGATAGATTTAGAATCCCCCATGCAACATTTGTATTCTAAATATTCTATGCAGTGAAAAGATGGATATAGTATCGCTAGATTTTCCATTACTTCAAATAGGCTTCTGATGTGAGATTAATTTAAGCTCTAAAACAGAATTGGAATCCTTGTCTTTTTAGGTAGTAAATTGATCTTGGATTATTAAGTGATAGTTCTAATAAAATGGTACTGAAAGACCCTCTAATGGGTTCCTGTTCAAATACCAATGTGAGGTGCAGTGAGAAAGTGTTGAGTGACAACACAGAACATCATTAACTCTGCTATCATTCAAACCAATAGAGCTGTGACGGATTTCACTGCAATGAACTAGTGTGCCTTGGCCTGCCTGTGCTCAGAAAGAGATTAAATCTCAGAGAATCAGAGAACTGATAATTAACTTAATCCTACCACAGCGGGTGGTGGAGGTGAAGGGGAGGAAGTGAAGGAGGCAGGGGCCCAGGGAGAAGTGAAAATGACCAGAGTATGGAAAAGAGAATCCAGGGGCAGAAAGAATACATACCATTACTTCTAACTAGACACCAGTTAGCTTACACTTAGTAAGCCCTTCTTTCTCTGCTGCCCTTGTCCTCCCTGTCAGCCACTGTGACATCTTGCTTGGTTTTCGCTTGCATCATTCAAGGGAATAACTGCTTCTCCTAGTTCCTTAGAGGATAAAATAACAAAATAGTGCAGTTTGATATTCAGTTTCTACTGCTTTCTGCATCATCATCTAAGCTGTGTTTGCCCTTCGACTTGATTTCCTCCCCCAGTCTGTCAGTCAGGGGCAGGGAGAGAAGTGCTTTCTCTTCTGGTCTCTGTGCGCTTAGCCCTGCCTCGCAGTGGCCCTACCTTACAGCCTGGGTCAGTTTCAGCAGGGGTGATCTCTGATTTGCCTTGACTTTTCAGTGCTGTCAGCATCTGCCTTCTTCTCTAGAGCAGATATTTGGGGGAACTTCCCTTCCTCTGGGAACACAAATGCTGGAAAGACAGTTGGCATGCAGATTTAAAGATTCAGAGGCAAGGATCAAATCTAAAGCAAAATTGCAAAGGTGGCCATGTAGTCAGTCTCCATACTGTCTCCCCTGTCCAGCCACATTCTCCTCTGGGTAGCTGTGCTGTGGCTCCCAGCTTCTTATCCTTTCCTACCAGCCCCACTGGCTAATGAGAAACCTAGTATTACAGCTGTGTACTGTTCCATTTCCAACTCAGGGCCTTCCCACTGGTGGGGGCACCCTGCCTGGCCTCATCTGCATGCATGTGTGGTTAGTCGTTTCTGTCGTGTCTGACTCTTAGTGACCCTCTGGACTATGGCCCACTAGGCTCCTCTGTCCCTGGATTCTCCAGGCAAGAATACTGCAGTAGGCTGCCATGCCCTTCTCCAGGGGATCTTCCCGACCCTTGGGTCAAATCCAAGTCTCCTGGGTCTCCTGCATTGCAGATGGATTCTTTATTGATGTACCACCAGGGAAGCCCATTTGCAGTTCTCTGTTTCCCTCTTGACTCTTTCACTGATATCTGACTCTACTTGAGGGTCCTAGAAGCCCCTTGCTGATCACAAAGGGTGGTGCATCGGCTTCCTGGTTAATGCAGTGGCACGTATCGTATTGGTCTTAATATCATTCTCTGCAGATGGATTAATCAATGAATTTGTTTCCTATTGCTGCTGTAGCAAATTGCCACAAATGTCATGTTTTAAAACAATACAGATTTACTTTCAGAGTTCCAGAGGTCAGAAGTCCCAAATTAAGTCCTTGGCAGGGTTGTGCTCCTTCTAGAGGCTTCAGGAGAGACTCTGTTTCCTTCTCTTTTAGCTTACAGAAGCCACCTAATTTCTTAGCTTGTGACCCCTTCCTTGTATTACTCCAACCTCTTGTTTTTGTCTTTAATCTCCTATTTCTCATTCTGATCTCTTGTCTTTTCTTATAAGGACGTTAATAATTATATCAGGCCCACCTAGTTAATCCAGAATCTTGTCACAAGATTTTAAACTTAATCATACCCGCAAAGTCCTTTTTGTCATAGAAAGCTACATCTTCACAGGTTCCAGAGTTGGGCTGAGGACATATATGGGTGGCTGTTAATTCAGACTGCTATAGTGATATTCAGGGTAGATGTTATTTTAGCTCAGTGTTTTTCAAAACTGAGCAGTATATAGACTCCTTTAAAAAAATTATTGGAGGATAAATTTGTGCTGGTTTTTGCCATACATCGACATGAATCAGCCACAGGTCTATATGTCCACTCCCAACTGAACCTGCCTCCCATCTCCCACCCCATCCCACCCCTCCACATTGTAACAGAGCACTGGGTTGAGCTCCCTGTGTCGCACAGCAGTTTCCCACTGGCGGTCTATTTTACATAGTAACGTGTATGTTTCCATGCTGCTCTCAATCCGTCCCAGCCTCTCCTTCACACACTGTGTCTGCAAGTCTGTTCTCTATGTCTGCATCTCCACTGCTGCCCTGCAAATAGGTTCATCGGTACCATCTTTCTAGGTTGTATATGCATGCATTAGTATACAACATTTGTCTTTCTGACTTATTTTAATCTGTACAGTAGGCTCTAGGTTCATCTGCCTCATTAAGACTGACTCAAATGCCTTCCTTCTTATAGCTGAGTAATAGTCCATTGTATATATGTACCATGATCTCTGTACCCATTCATCTGTCAGTGGACAACTAGGTTGCTTCCAAGTCCTAGCTACTGTAAAAGGTGCTGCAACAAACTCTGAGGTACACGCATCTCTTTCAATTATAATTTTCTCAGGGTATATGCCCAGTAGTGGGATTTTTGGGTTATATGTTAGTGCTATTCCTAGTTTTTTTTAAAGTAATCCTCATACTGTTCTCCACAGCAGCTGTATCAACTTCTCACCAATTGTGCAACAGGGTTCCCTTTTCTCTGCATCCTCTCCAGCATTTATTGTTTGTTGATTATCTAATGATGACCATTCTGACTGGAGTGAGATGATACTTCCCTGTAGTTTTGATTTGCATTTCTCTCATACTGAGCAATGCTGAGCATCTTTTCATATGTATGTTGGCCTTCTGTATGTCTTCTTTGGAGAAACTAGACTCCCTTACAAAGGAGTAAAATTTTATAGACTCTTGCCTGTGTTGACTTATGTTTATTACATTGTTATATAAATTCATATAAACGTTAAACTGCTTATAAACACCTCATGTTTGTAGCTTCCATACAAAGATAAAGCTAAAGCAAATTTACAAATTAAATACAAACAATCCATAAAGTGAATAAAATTCAAATTAGGTACATGAATGTAATGTGACTGATGATGCGGTTTTACTGAAAATGAAATTGCTGAGAAAATTTGAGTGTAGTGCTGACCATTGAAGGTTTTTTCCCCTGAGTAATACCTGTTGTGTGTTGCCTTAATTCTTCCTTCTTTTCCTTTCCAGACTTTATTCATAGAGGATTCTCAGACACAATGTGGCTTTTACTTATCTTGAGTAAATGCTGACTTTACTTTTGTTCTTTTTCCATTTGCCCAAGACAATGAGTATTACACTGGGTCCCAATAAAAATGCTGGCTCTGAATTTGCGCAGCAGTACTTGACTAGATTATGATTATCAGGAGATTGAGAATATGCTTTTTTTTTAAAAGAAAATTATTTTTGAGTTGAAAAACCAGTTATAATTTCTTACAGATAATTCATTTGAGGGACTCTGTCTTTACTCTGACTTCATTGGTGAAAATAGGCCATGTAGGAAGCATTTCCCCCGCCCCCCCCTCCTGAGAATATTCTTTCTGGTTAATATTATTTCACTTAGGCTTAAACTTTTTCATCTTTGTCAAATATGCTAATCTCCTTAGGGGTGTACTTTACAAGACTGCTCTTTTAATAGTCTGTATTATATGCTTGATGGGAAAAAAAAAAAGATTGTTTAGACGGGAGAGAGCAAGAGGGAGATTGAGGAAGGGTAATGCTTGAATAATAGACTAGACATATATGAGAAACCGGTGTTAAACTATGCTTGAGTGTGGCTGTTGGGTTACATAGTGGCCCCAGGAAAGATAAAATGTAGATATATTCAAAGCCTGGAAAACGCATGGGCTCCCAGTCCTCTCTCTTCCTGTCTCTGTCATCTGACCCTTGCAAATCTTATTTCCTTGGTATTTTTCCTCTGTTAAAAAGGTGAGATGTGAATTCCAAAGCTTCTTCTGGACTAAAATTCTCTTGTTTTTGAGCCCCAAGTTCTGAAAATATCAGTCATAGCCTTCCTGCTTCTGCTGGGAAAATTCTAGTGTGCAGAATTTTGTGGTGGGCTGGGAGTCAGTGAAGGTGATTAGAAATTCCAGAGGTGATGGGATATGCATATCGCCCTTTTAGTCCTGCTGAAATTCACTGGCTTCTAAATTTTACTTTGTTTTGAGAAAGGACATTTAATATTGCTCAGTTGCCGCTAAAGGTCTCTTCCTTTTCCTTTGATTGGCTGATGCTGTCATTCACACAAGAAAGAAATTTATGTGGCTCAGACAGTAAAGAATCCGCCTTCAATGCAGGAGACCCAGGTTTGATCCCTGGCTTGGGAAGATCCCCTGGAGAAGGGAATGACTTCTCACTCCAGTATTCTTGCTTGGAGAATTCCATTGACAGAAGGGCCTGGCAGGTTACAGTCCATGCGGTCGCAAAGAGTTGGATACAACTGAGTGACTAACGCTAACACTTTGGAAACAAAACAATTATTTCTTAAGTGGAAGAAAGAAATCTTGAAGGAAAAAAACAGCAGGTATACATGATTTTTTGCCTTGCATTTGGATTTCGCAGCTGATATATACTCTAAACTATTACCTATGTAATGTCAAAAGGCATAATCTCATTAAAATCCTATATGTGATGCTGAATTGCCTGAATTTGTTTTCCTTTGGTGAGTTCACTCACTTCTCCTTTCTTTCTTTTTATATCTTCAACTCTAAGTCTCTTAATGAGATGTAACATTTGTTGTTTAGAAGTTGTTTATCCTGATCCTTATGATGTAATTACAATAGAAATATCTTATTTGTGTATAATGGGCACACAATGCATAGTGAATAAATAAACAAGTATCTAATGCTATAAAACTTTTTGTTATCTTAATTTAACAGATTGTTTTGATGCCATCATGTGATTTTACTGTAAATAGATTCACTTGGAAAGAGATGGAATGGGAGGAGGATGTTGTGGTAAAGAAGTAGGTATGAGTCTTTGGTGTTTGTTTGCTGAGATTTAAAAAAAACAACAACATTGAAAATAATAACATGAAAAACATTGAATTCACCACAAGAAATCATTACCTTGAACATTTCTTTTTCATGTTTGCTATAGTATAAGTCATGTATCTGCTCCAAACCCTCCCATGACTGCCCATCTCATTCTAGAAACATGTTAGCTGCTCAGTTGTGTCCAACTCTTTGGGACCCCATGAACTGTAGCCTACCAGGCTCCTCTGTCCATGGAATTCTCCAGGCAAGAATACTGGAGTGGGTTGCCATTCCCTTCTCCAGGGGATCGTCCAGACCCAGGAAGCAAACCTGGGTCTCCTGCATTCTTGGCAGATTATTTACTGTCTGAGCCACCTTGCTTTGGGAGTACCCTAAATAATTATATATGAAGGATATCTGAATACCACATGTCCTGGTATGATCTCTTCCAACCTCACTGAGTCCTCATCTGCCACTCTTTTTGCTTAATCTGTCCTGCCACTCTTTGCTGTCCCTGGAATACACTGAGCACTCTACTGCCCATCAAAGACTTCTCTCTACCAACCATGTCATCACCCCCTCATCAGCAAGGGTGTCTTTCTTCCTGACAGTTGACAGTGAGGCCTTCCTTTATGCAGGGGAGTTCCTTCCCTAGTAATCCCTATTCCCTTCCTGCGCTTTATTTTTCTCCATAGCACTTATCATATGACATACTATATATTTACATGCTTATTTTTATTTTTATTTCCTATATCCTGTCCCTAGAATTTCAAGTTCCATGAATCAGAGGCTCTTGTTTTCTACAATTATTCTATCAATGTCTAGAATTGTGGCAGGTATCCAGTAAATATATGTCATATGAATATTCTATATTTACTTCATTTTTTATAAAAAGGTCTCACATAAAACATTGCTTGCTTTCTAAAACCTAACGTATTGTCAACATTTCCCATGTCAAGAACATTTTCTCTAACATTTTCACATTGGCTCCTTGATATTCTATTTTAGAGATGCATGACAGCTTACTCAATCAATTCTCTATTAAGGTACCTTGAGATGGTATGCAAAATTGTGTAATAAATGATAGTCTGGGGAACGAGGATCACTTGAATATACCTCCCTTTGTTGCCTTCTCTCACTTCCATTCTGTGAAATAACACGGTACCTAGAAAAGGTGAGATGGCAGGCCAGGAGCTCTCCTGCTGGCACTTGCAAGCTTGTGATACCATCTCTGGGCCTCCAAGTCCCTCACTTTATAAACTGCATGAGAGTGAAGTCGCTCAGCCGTGTCCGACTCTTTGCGACCCCATGGACTGTAGGAGCCTACTATGCTCCTCTGTCCATGGGATTTTCCAGGTAAGTGTACTGGAGTGGGTTGCCATTTCCTTCTCCAGACGATCTTCCTGACCCAGGGATTGAACCCTGTCTCTGGCACTGTAGGCAGACGCTTTACCGTCTGAGCCACCAGAAGTCCATACAGCCACCCAAATGTTGGTTGTTACTGTCCATATGCCACACAGTGCCTTTGTGTCAGATAGGAAACAAGCTGCTTGTTTCTTATTCCAAACTATCATCTGATCTGGTTGATTACTACATACTTCTCCTAAAAGGGCATGCCTCATGGGCTGAGTCTATGATTTTTTTTCCTCCTCTTAGGAGACTCTGGCTGATCATTCAGATATATAACTTATTTTGTTTATCTAATTTCATGCAAACCCCTGCCTGTCACTTAATCTTCAGTACCTGTCAAATCAATTGATCCGAAGTAATTTAGATAAAGCATCTGCTTTCTCTTCCTACCCAGTGATCAATAAGTGACTCTTTAGGAATAATTAAGTATCCTCACTCCTGAGCTTGCCTCAAGTAGAGGTGCCTCAGTTGCTGGCATACAGACTGGCTGCTGCGACCCAACTGGACATGATCTCTGCAGGAGGATAATCTCCTTACTAGTGTGAGCCTGAGGACAAACCAGCCACTCACAAGCTTCAGGGAAATGGCCCTTGCTATCTTCCAGAGAAATATCTTCTGCAGTTTCCTGCCACTAAAAGTTCAAGGAGATCTTGATCATTTTTATTCATGCCTCCATACTGGCAAACCCAAGAGGGCCTTCTCAAGTTTTGTAGGATTTAAAGGTGTCATAGAGTGTATTTATCTGTAAAACATACATTATTTATATGATAAACTTGATAATGATAATCCTCCCTAGTTTTAGTGTTTTCACAGCTTATGAAAATCTTCTGTATATTCTGTGTCATTTGACCCTGGAAACCTTTACTTTATTGGTGAGGAAGCTGACTCTTGGAAAAGTCAGATTCTCGAATCTCCAGTCTATGTCCGACGCAGGATACAGCATGCTTGGGGCTGGTACATGGTGATGACCCAGAGAGATGTTATGGGGAGGGAGGTGGGAGGAGGGTTCATGTTTGGGAATGCATATACACCCGTGCTGGATTCATGTCAATGTATGGCAAAACCTATACAGTATTGTAAAGTAAAATAAAGTAAAAATAAAAATAAAAATAAAAAAATAAAAAGGTAAAAAAAAAAAAGAAAGAAAAGTCAGATTCTGAGCATTGTCACACAGATAGTGGATGTTGAAGCCAGAATTCAAATTCCAAACCACTGACCCAGTTCTTATAACAAAGCCTGGGTGCTTGGCATCATTGGGTGTTCTCTACCCTCTTGCATGTTAGTATTACCTAGGGAGCGTCTTAAAAAATCCAGGTTCCTGGGTTCGCCCTTCTCAGGGGTTTGGAATCACTTGGTCTGTTGCAGGGCCAGGGACCATTGTTAGGTAAAAGCTCCCAGGGGCTTCTAATATGCAGTCAGAAGGCTCTTTACCTCAGTCTCCCCAGGCAGAGATGACACAATTGGTTATTCGTCACTAATCAAGGAAAAAAACAATTTAGCTCAAAAAAGAGAAAGGAGTATTGACTTTATTTTGTTGTCCCTCCATGTTGTGAAAGAAAATCATAGTGGTTTAAAGGTCACTGCAGTGAGATTGAGCTTTTTATTAAGAATTATAGGATGGCAGAATCTTCTAGCTATAGTATGACCCCTTCAGGGGAGAAAGCTGCCCCCCTTTCCAAGGGGAAAAAGACCCCTTTAACACAATGTAAGGCCCATCGATTACCTTATCATTACCTTATCTTGACCTATCTCCTCTTGATGATACAAAAGAATGTTAATCAAGGATGACTCTTTTTGGTTCATCAGAGGAGCTGACCCCAGTCAGTGAATCTCTGCTTTTTGTTTAAAATTCTGACGGGAAAGAATTTGCCTTTTCTATTTGTCTTTTCTTTCTCGTCTGGAAGCGACTTGGCACACATCCAAGGCTCCACCTGCTTGGCTCCTTTCCACACTCTGATCTCAGGAAAGCAATGGGATTCTGCTGTATGCACGCCAGCATTGTTTCTCTTGAGAGGGCTTCAATAGTGCCTGTTCAGGGGGTCTGCTCCACGTACATTTTTTAACCAGTTCTGATGACTGATAGGTTGTGTCTCGCCTTTGCCGCACAAAGGGCCTCCTCAGAATTCCAGTGCTGTGTTGTTTATCTCTATTCATGTGCGCTGTTCTTGTGGAACTGCCTACATGTTACATGATTGGCTTTGCGGAGGCGAGAGGCACCCAGGCAAAACTAAACCCAGTCTTCAGAGCCAGACCCACCTGCCTATTGGAATTGCAGGACTGCCACTAGTGAACGGGGTGGTCTGAGCCAAAATGCTTACTTTCTTAGAGCCTCAGTTTCCTCATTTGGTTTGAGGATTAAATAAAATCATTTATGTTAAGTGCCTGTCACACCGTTGGCGCCCAGTCTGTGTTAGTCTGTTTTCCTAGGTTTGATAATTCTGTTTTTTCCAATACTATTAATTGTGTGGGCTTCCCTGGTGGCTCAGTGGTACAGAATCCAACTGCCAATGCAAGATACCTGGGTTTGATCCCTGGGTTGAGAAGGTCTCATGGAGAAGGAAATGGCAACCCACTCCAGTATTCTTGCCTGGGAAATCCCACTGACAGAGGAGCCTGGCGGGCTACAGTCCAAGGTGTCACAAAAGAGTCAGACATGACTTAGTGACTAAACAACAACAACATTAATTGCATAGCTACAGGTGCCTGTGTTATCATCTCCCCTCAATAAACAGGTCTGGCTACTTGGCAGTACAGTTTAGTCAGCTCAATATATTTAGCCCAGAAGCCATCCAAAATGTGGACAGCCCTTAAACTTGCTAGTTCCCTGAGAAGAGAAGTAGTATTTCTTAATATGTCCTTTCTCCTCCTCCAAAACAAACAAAAGTAAACACACACACACAGAGTGCTCAGTGTACTGTGCCATATGGGCTTTCCCCCCAAGACCGTCATGAAGTTGCATTCATATTCTAATCTTACAGATTGGGATTTGAGACTCAGTAGTGTTGCCCATGTCGCACATGATTGTTAAAACTGCACTTCCAGATTGCTGCCTCTTTGGGAAGCATTTTCTAACTTTTAGATAGGACATCTCTTTGGAGAATGGTGAAGGAAATGCTCGAGCTACAATGTCCATGTCATCAAGCGCTTTGCACAAGCCCTGACCTTTACAGGGAGCATTTTGTTAGGGTGGAGTGTGAGACATTTGGGGGCACCGGCAATTTTGGTGGTATAGCTGTGTAAGTGTGTTGGCCCAGGTGTGTGTCTGCAGAATGAGTGTGATTGCATTGATCAGTGCACAGATCTCTTCACAGCCTCCACAGAACATTCCCTTCCCTGCTCTGTGTGACTTTGGGCGGTTATCTAAGTGGCACAACCCCGCATGTTGAGAAGCTCCAGAGAGCCTTTAAATAAGAAACTTCTCGCAGGAGTCAAATCTCAACCAAGCATCTGTGTGCCTAATCAAGGAGGTACAAGGCCACACTTAGGCAACAGGAAGATTCCCTATAGGAAGACATCACTGAAAGAAGTGCCATATGATTTATTTGCTCTAACTCAATTTCCATCTGTCTCTTCACATGGATTGTGTACACACTGCACTCCAGGCATCCAGCCAGGGAGGAAGCGTATCAAAGAGCAGAACACCGTCTCCTCCCTTGGGCTGCCAGCAGCATGCTCTGCTAAGAGCCCGCCATGGCCAGGATGGTCTGCAAGGAAATGCCCTGGACCACTTCATTGATATCTCAGACCTTGGGGAGTTGGCTGGATCATGGGCCTTTGAACAAGGGGTCCAGAGCAATAATTGGGGCCAGGTGGGTTTTGAACATTCGTTTTTTTCCCCCCAGGTATTCCTTTAACTTCTATTTACAGACTCCAGATGGTAATTTTGCCAGTTCAGGCAAGATGCTATTCATAGTGGCTTATATTTCTTACAGAAATGGAGAATGGGCCAAACAAATGCTTTCTTGCTATAGTGTGTTAGAGCAAATCAGGTGAAACTGAAACCCTTTGTCATTCTGTAAACAGAGTTTAGAATCTGCATGTTGTTGTTGTTTAGTTGCTAGGCTGTGTCCGACTCTCTGTGACCCCATGGACTGTATGTAGCCTGCCAGGCTCCTCTGTCCATGGGGTTTTCCAGGCAAGAATACTGGAGTGGGTTGCCATTTTCTCCTCCAGGCGATCTTCCCAACTCAGGGATCAAACCTGTGTCTCTTGCATCTCCTGAATTGCAGGCAGATTCTTTGTCACTGAGCCTCTACCCAGGTGCTAAATGCACCACCTGGATCACGTGTATCATAGGGAAATAACATAAATCAGATCTGGCCTACTGCCTGTTTTTGTAAATGAGTGTTATTGGAACACACCTATAGTCACTCCTTTACATGGTGTTATGGCCACTTTTGCCCAAATATGACAGAGTTGAGTACAGTCAGTTCTGATTTAACATGGCACACCTTCCTGAAAAATCACTGGTCTATGCAAGATTGTGCAATAACATTCAAAGGACCTATGGGGAAGTGGCTTTGAGGACAACATTTAAAAGCTTGGCCAAGGACACATAAAATGGTTAGGAACCTGATAAAGAGGGCCACACAGTTTTGCACATGTTAAATGGTTAAGAAACATACAAATACCACGACAAATTTGGAAGTTTACCTTAAAAAAGACCTGGTATTTAGCAGAAAGGTGTCAGCTTGTGAGCTATTAAGCAGTGGGAGAAGGCTTGTGGGAAACTGGTGGAATCCTGTGGCACAGGAAGTGGGCAGTGTGGTGCCCTGGGGTTGACGGCGGATGGTGGGGGGTGAATGCACGTGTGTGTTTTGTGTATCTCTGTGTATCTTGTTTCAGTAGGCTGCAGTTTTCTTCCTTCACCTAGTGTTTCTTTCAGAGGAAATTGTACACAAATAAACATGAAATTCATGTTATGCTCATGCTGTTAATCACATTGGAATGAATTCACGTTTTTGAAGCAAGTTTTGTAGCAGAACTGATTGTTGCGACAGAGACCATATGGCCCACAAATCCTAAAATGCATACTATTTAGCCCTTTCTGGAAACATGTTTGCTGACCCCTGGTGCAGAGGAAGGAGGAGTTAATTCTGAGGGCTCAGGAAGGCACCCAGAGAGCACCATGTCTTAAGTGTGTTCAGAGCTGAAGAGGTGAAGTTTGACAGGACGACACAAGGGAATAGGAACATGCTGCCACTTTATTATTCCCTTTCATATCCGATATGGACTTTCCCTCATCCGCATCTCCTTTGCTGAGAGCAGAGCTTTTCTGAGCTTTATACAGAGTGAACCTAGATACTGTACCTGTGGATCAGAAAATGGTCCTCTGATTTAGGAGCACTTGGAGTCACACATGTCCCCAAAATGCTTCTGCCAGCAGCCTGCCCCTGGGAAAGACATGGGCTCTGGGCAAGCCTTTCCTCATGGAAAAGCAGATGGATAGCCAGGATGGTCAGCTGAGCTTGCTGTCAGTGTCATTTCCACCCTGTGACATCGTCTTCCCGTTTACACCCACTGTGTGAAGTCCAGTTCCTTTCCTGGGGTGTCCTCCCATCAGGCCTTTGCAGCCACATCTCCCAGAACCACACTGCAGAGCTTTCTATTTCCATGTGAGAGTTATGAATCTGAGTAGAGACGTTCAAAAGCAAATAGGCTGGTTTCTAGATCAGCAAGGTGTTTATGATGTAATTAAGATAATTGACTTAGAAAAAAAAGCCAGAGATGGGTCAATTAGAAAGAGGTGGTTTAGAACAAAAAGAGCAAGAGGGCATCTTGGTCCTCAGTACTTATCAGAGGAAATCTTAGCTTCATGTCAAAAAACAGGTGCATTACATAACTCTCCTTGATCTGCTGTCCTGGTCAATAAGCTTTCTGATTATGATATGAAAACATACGATGGACATACTGATGTGAGTACTCTAACCCAAGCTATTGCTCTTTGGAAGCAGTATAGTGACTATCTGGTGTTGTACATCAGGTTCCAGAGGGCGGTTAATATGAGTCTACCCTGCATAAAGGCTCCCCCCTCAGGCTTCTGAATTAACCCATTTTCTGAGTCTGCAAAGCAGAAGACTGAATTGGGCCCCAGCAGTTATATCAATAGTGTTTGTCCCCTAGAAGTGTCTCCACCACCTACTGTGCTCTTCCCCATCGCTTCCACATCTTTGGGTCAAAACCAGTGAATGTGGCTTTTATGGCTGGCATTCTCCCTCTCTCAGCCAGTGCTGTTCTCTGAAACTTTAAGTGCATTATTTGTACAGATCTGTCTTAGCACCTTCCAACATCTTATCTTGCATTATAGCTATTTTCCCGTGGGTCTTCTCTTTGCCTGGATGTAGGACTCTGAGAAGGTAGACTCTTAATTCTCCTTTGTGTGCTACATTGTGCCCAGCCGGCTGAGTGCCAGGTGAACCAGCGGCACACTGACAGCACTGATAGGCATAGGACTGTGTGTGTGTGTGTGAGAGAGGTGGCAAGTGAAACAAAGAGATTTTGCTGAGGGAGGGTATATCTAGTCGTAATGTCATATGGAGTGGGAGGAGAGAAGCCTGGATAGTTGAGCACAGACTGAGAGCCCGGATCCTTGGACAAAGAGCTACTATTATAAATACTCTTCTGAGTATTTTGCACACACCACCTCCCTTATCCTCTTAATGATCTTGCAAGGCAGGTGATGTTTACTCTCCCACTCCTGCAGCTGAGGAAACTGAGGCTTAGGGAAATTGAGGAACTTACTTGACATTAAGTAACTAGTAACTAGCCTGGCTCCATCCTCTGGCCTCCTGAGCATCACCTGAGAGCATCCTGCCACACTTTGCCTTGGACCAGCTCCATGTAAAAGAAAGGTGATTTAACCAACACTGTTCAACAAGTCCGCAAGAGAAGAATAAGACAGAAAAGGACTCTGAGGTACAGACTCCCTGGCCAGTGCCTTGCCAACGGACTTCTGTGGAAACATGTCCTGTAAAATGACTTTTGACCCTGAACAGCACCTCTATGCCATCCTGTAGCAGTCCTTACTTCTGTATAAGAGACCAGCTTAGTGCAGGCCCCATGACACGCATCAGCTGTCTTTGGAAATAGACCCTGAAGAGTAATGACTGTCAGTGGCTTAACTCTTAGTGTGCCCTGAGCCCCTGGAAATATCCGTGCACAGAGACCACGCACAAGTGACAGGAATGCTTGGCAGGCAGCGCACGGGGGTGGGAGAGGGTGAAATACTTCATCCTTTTCCAAATGATTTCTAACACTTAAAAGCCTTTGATTGCATCTTTCTTTTCTATCTTGTGTGTGTGTGTGTGTGTGTCTGGTTTTTCTTTTTGCAAAAGCTAAAGAAAGTATAGCTGATAAATGTCATGCACTGGAAAGAGAAGTGGACAATTATTCTCTTCAGTTGCTGGTGGCTCCCCAGGTGATGGGGAAGTGGGACACAAGTCAGCCAGCCATTCTCCTTCAGTCTTCTTATTTGCAACTAGGAATAAACTGCCTTTCTTATCTGACAAGGTATCTTTGGAGGAGAAAATCAGATTATAGGTGTGAATGTGTTTTGAAAAAAATTGTCAAAAAGGCAGCATGGCACATTCTGCATCTTTTTTAGAACAGACATTCTAAAAAGCCATTTTCACAACATGACTTGAAGGTCATTTGCTATCAGAGTGGTGTGGAGATTCCAGTTGGCATATTTTCATGTTCAGTTGGCAAAGTTTTAAATGCCTGTGGCAGACTGAAAAATGGCCCCTCAAGGATGTCCACTTCCTGCCCCCTGGAACCTGTGACTATGTTGCTTTACACAACAAAAGAGGTTTTACAGATATGAGCAAGTTCATTAATAATCTCGAGATGAGGAGATTATCCTGCGTGACCTGGAGGGGCTCAGTCTCATCACAAGGCTTCTCCTAAGAGGAAGGCCAGGAGGTCAGAGGCCGAAGGAGCTGGGACAAAGGAAGCAGCGGTTGCGGAGAAACGCCCTGAGAGTGGAGGGAAGGGCCGTGAGCCAGGGGGTGCAGGCGGCTGCTAGGAGCTGGGAAAGGTCTGAAAGTGGAGGGAAGGGCCGTGAGCCAGGGGATGCAGGCGGCTGCTAGGAGCTGGGAAAGACGACGAGACAGATTCTTCCCACGAAGCCTCCAGAAGGAGTACAGTCTTGCCAACACTTTGATTTAGGCTTCTGACCTCCAGATCTGTAAGAGAATAAATCTGTGCTGGTCTAAGCGACTAAGTTTGTGGCCATTTGTTACAGCAGCCGCTAGAAGCTAATATAATTTCCTGCCTCCCTCACTCCTTCTCTCTGTCTGTCCCTCTCTTCTTTGTTTCCCTTTCGCCATGTTCCCATCTCCCCAGTCTTTCTCCCTCAGCTTCTTCCTCCCATCATTTTATTTCTCTTCTTTTCATGTTCTCCAGCCCCCCTCTCTTCCCCCATCCCTTTGGGGAGTAAACAATCCAAGTAGTAGTTAGAAAAAGATCTAATGATTGAATACTGATTTTTTTTTAAATGATTTTATGGGATTTTAAAGCTTTCTGCTGATTATTATGAACTCCGGTGAAGAGATTAATTCAGTTCCGATGATTTGTTTCCTTGTCTTAAGTTCATAAAAATCACAGGAATACAATAATATAGTTATACATCCCCTGGGCTTGAAAATGCCCAGTAATTACAAGTGATTCACGAGAGCAGCTTAATGTGTAAGGGATTGCATTGTGCTCCATAGCAAGCTGTCATTTATTAAGTTTTAAAAATGCTTTTGGAAGGGATATAATGGGCTCATCAATTAAAAGTGTGTTTGGGGAAAAAAAAAAAAAAAAGAAAACACACAAAAAAACTCCAGGGCTGTCAGTAGTAATTCTTCTTCCCCCAAAGCCTGGTTTTTGGAGCTGCCAGCTTGCGTGTGGGTGTGGAGTGCGTGCCCTCCTTTCCTAATGTATCCTGATGGTGGTGGTTCCACCTGAGGGGCACTGTGCCGGCCTCACTCAGTGCCAAGTGCAGTTCAGACGGCCCAGCCTTCCAGGGCTTCTCCTTCACAGGCTGGCCATTCATCATCCGATTAGAGCAAGGTTACCAAGTTGACATGTCCTAGCTAACACGCCTGATGTCGCGCTGGAGATGCGCTGTGTCTCCTCGGGCAGCTGGGTGGCTGTCCACATTACTAATGCTCAGCCCCGCCACAGACAGATGGCTGAGTGCGGTCTTCTAGGGGAACTCGGCACTCCCGTGGCAACCGATGCTTCCAACACACAGCTTCTAAAAGTCCTTTTCCTCTGGCGTAACCCAGAAGAGATCTTCTTCATAATGCGAGTGGGACAGTTTGCTTTTCCCTCTTCTCTTTGCAGACAAAGCAGGAAATGCCTGTTTTCCAGGCTTCCTGTCTTTCTGCAGACTGGGTTTACACCTGAAGCCCCTGCTTCTTACTTCCTGAAACAGACCAAGGCTACACCATGCCTACTCTGCTGGATCCTCTGTGGCTTTCTCTGCCTTCTCCTTGCTTGATGCTTTCCTGGGAAGCAGTCTGCCTCTTCCCACAGCTAACCTTTCCATCAGCATCCTGCATTGCGTGGTTTCCTGAGGGACCTAAATCCTTGTCTGCTGCTTGGACGCATAGCCACTTTCCAGTCTTCTGCTGCTAACTCAGCCTCCCCATGAATTCCTTCCTCCGCACTTATCATAGATTCGTCTCTTCCATCTTGAAACACTTCTTTGCCCCACACTATGTAGCTGGTAAATGTTGGTTGATTTCTGTCTCTTGATTCATAGCCAAATATTTTCTTTTCTGTACCTCTGTTTCCTCTTACATCCTTGTCCTTGCAGTCTGGCACCTATGCCCTATACTCCATCAAAAATGATCTGTCTCTCTTCCCTCTTAGACAAATTCTCCACTCTTTCTTGAGCTATTCCTGGTTCATGTTATATTGGACACTTGATTACCACCACCCCCACACCCCCAATTTAAAACACATTTTCACCTAGTTTCTAGGTGTTCTGCCTTGAAAATCCTCCATACTGTCTCATCTCTCTTGACTTTACCCTTCTAAATTATTATAATTATCTTGTATAGTCGATGACGACTATAAGTGATATTATACTCTCTCATCGAGCTCAAGTACACACACTCCACGTTAGTTATTCTTGCTCCTGCACACATTACTTACGTATTTAGCTTGTTTTTATTTTTTTAAATTTTACTGGAGTATAGTTGATTTATAATGTTGTATTACTTCCAGGTATACAACAAAATGAATCAGTTATATGTATACATATATCCCCTCTTTTTTTTTTTTTTTTTACTGTACTAGAGGGAATACAATGGCAAGTAAAGCAGAAGGATTCCTGCCTTCACGGCACTTGGAGTCTGGTATGAGAAACCAGTGTTAAGCAAGTAATCACACACGTAAGAGTCCAAATGCACCTGGAGTAAGCGCTTTGAAGGAGTAGAATGGGATATGCTGAGAGAATAACATGTGGGAAGGGAGATGGGGAGAGGGATCTAACTTAATTAGTTAGATCAGCAACTTAATTAGTTAGATCAGGAACTTGTCTATGGGAGGTCAGAGGAAGAGTAAGTTGAGTTGAAATCTGAAGTTTGGTTAGATGTTAACTAGGTGCAAGGGTGAGTGAAGAGTTTTATGAGCATCAGAAACAATGTGTACGAAGGCCCTCTGGTGCAAGAAATCAAGAAAAGCCAGGAGTTGAGCAGAGACCTGAATATTCCGGGTTTGCAGACCATAATGAAAGGTTTGAAAGGGGTAGAGGAGGGAGTCGAAAAGATCCTGCTCATTTAGCCTGCTTTCACAGAGTCAATCACCTTTCACTGAGCACACATTTTTGAGACATGCCAGGGAAGAGGATGGGCTGAACTAGTTATGGTGAATGCAAGGTCTGTGGAGAGTTTTCAGTGAAGAAGCATATGGCCCCAGGGAATCGGCTTAACAGATGTTGTCAACAAGGCAGGGAGGGGGAGAAGTGCTGTGGTTTATCCAGGTTTCTCTGGGGATCTCTCTTAGCCTCAGCTTCTCTGGTTGTGTTAACATCACCCTGATGTGATATTCAAGAACGACAGCTGGGACCAAGAGGAGGAGGTGGTGGTAGCTGTGTGCAGGTTGCTGTGGGTAATTGGAGGTAAAAAAGGAAAAGTGGCTCACCTAATTGCATTTCTAAATTACAGCCATTGTTCAATTCCTTTCTTAAAAGTACTTGGTGCGTTCAAGAAGAAAAGGCCTTCTGGAGTTGGGGGAACGATGTGGTGGGGGCAGAGCGAGATGGATGCATATAATACTCATGTCCCTTCACTCAGAGTGTTATGTTTATAAGTGCAGATTTGAGTGGCTTGCTCAATTATTTTCACTGCGTGCATGCTAACAGTAATAAACTTGGAAAACTGAAACACATGAGTCTCCAGTAATTGTTTTTTAGATAGTGTAATAATTCACGATAATTGCTTGCAAAGCATTTCCCCCTGCTTTGTCTACAGGGGTAAATACATTAAAGCCACATTCTCGTATACTATTTTACAATCTATTAGCATAATAACCCCTTGTAAAATAAGCCCTGCTGCTGTAGGAAAGTGTGTGATATTGGTCCATTAGACACGTTTATCTTATATATCAATATAAGCAGCTAATGGCGCTATTTATGGGCATCATCTTAGCTTGGTATATGCTTGTTACCAACTAATAGATCCAGGGCATGAGGTGCTGTTTGATAAAAAGTTATCCAGTGCTAACAATCCACCATGATTCTAGCTTCTTGCCTGAAAATTGCTTTCAGCCCCATGTGAATGGAAAAGTCATCTTGATAGATTTAGCTGCAAGCCAAGTTATAACCAATGTTCACAGAATATAATCAAATTAGATCTTAAAGCCTTTAATGTCATCATTAGCATGTATTATTTCTTCCTCAAACCATGTAATTAAATAGCATATTAGAAATAGATTTTCCCCCTTTTATACATTTATTATGTAACCAGGGTTAAATTTAGAGTTCTGTTATGATACACATCTGCTTATTCTTAAATTAGAGTAGCTTTAATGATACCTGAAGAATTAGAAAAGTAATTGGTTAACTCAACTAAGGGAATTCGTGGCAAATAAGATATCATTATGTTTACCCAAGCACTGTTATAATCTTAAAGTTGCATAATTAGCTAAATTATACAGAGGGAAATTAGACACTCATTATTTACTTTTCGTGGACATTTTGTGGATTTGCACACAAATTTTTGCCACACACATGAGATTAATTCTTCTTAAGGTTTACATCTGGTTTACCACAAGTCCAGAATTTCTGAATAAATGCTGTTTTCCAATTCCCAGTTAGCAATAAGAAGCCCATGATTTTACAATTATGAAGCAGCAATTGCTGTGGAGAACAGAGGGCATGTGGGCTACACACGGAGGTAGCTCATCAGATTCTGTTATTGCTGAGGGTGCAGATGGGCCCAGGCAGACTGGTCTGGGTCTCTGAGAAGATTCTCCTCTT
Source organism: Ovis aries (assembly GCF_016772045.2). NCBI lineage: Eukaryota > Metazoa > Chordata > Mammalia > Artiodactyla > Bovidae > Ovis > Ovis aries. Next base: position 42,236,669 of record NC_056072.1, on the reverse strand, counting down.
GAGGCTTCCTCCCATTTCAGTTGTCCCTCTTCCCATTGCAAACAGGACTTGCTGCTGGGCCTGACCAATGAATTCCCAAGAAGCTGGCTGCTCAGTGTTTGATTCCCAGCTGCAAGTCAGAATCACCCAGGAAGTTTTAAGCAGTATGAAGGCCTTCCATGCCCCTCCACTCCCACCCTGCCCCAGTTGAATTCAATGGGTAACCTGAGTTGAATTCACATTAGGAGCTCCCTCAAGGGTGGAGGATGGGTGGCAGAGGCCTGCTGTCTCCTTCCTGACTGCAGAGCCAAGTGGCACACTTCCACTGGGCCTAGACCCACCTTCAGGGAGCTGCAGGTTACTGGTCATACCGGACACACACACATGATAAAGCAAATCAGCTTAAGATGTTACTTTCTAGGTGCCAGAGAGAATTTTCTCATTCTGTTGACAGATATTTAATGAATGCTTACTTGCTGAGTTCCAGGAACTCTTATAGAGTAGGAGATATAATAGTGAAGATAACAGGCATTTTAAGGGGGAACCTAGCTTGGGAAAGGGAAAAAAAGAAATAAAGGAAAATGCATAGAAAATAGCAAGTCATTTCCTAGAAAGGAAGCAGACATGAAGTGAAGACAAGAATAGAGATTTCATGTCTTTCTTACAGAGACTCTCTCCTGGAGGTGGAGCTCTGGCCATTGGAAGACACTCTAGTAGGAGCCAGGCCTGTCCAAGAAACTCATTCTAAACAGCCAGGGGCAGAATCCTACTCTCTTATTTTGCCTTTCCATTAAATATACTTACATTTTTATCACATCTGTTTTATGAGAACATTAGAATAATTTGCTTTTCCTGGAAGGACCCTTTTCCATGTCCATTTGACGTCCCCCTTAGATGTTAGTGATTTGCATACTTGGGGGGTGGGGTGCTCCCATGTCTCCATCTACTTAAGTGGCAGGTTGGGTTTCGATTTTGTCTGCAGAGAGCAGCCACCTGAAAAAAAAGAAATCTCAAATTATAAAATGTCCCCTCCTTCTCATTATTCCTTTGTCCCTGGCCCTCAACAGAGCTGAAGCTCCTAGAATAAGGTTCCTTTTTCCGAAGACCCCCTTTAGAGCACAGGACAGCAAGGAGATCAAACAAGTCAATCCTAAAGGAAATGAACCCTGAATACTTATTGGAAAGACTGATGATGAGGCTGAAGCTCCAATACTTTGGTTACCTGATGTGAAGACCCAACTCATTGGAAAAGATCCTGATGCTGGGAAAGAAAGATTGAAGGCAGCAGAAGGGGGTCTCAGTGGATAAGATGGTTGGATGGCATCACTGATTCAATGGACATGAGTCTGAGCAAACTCCAGAAGACGGTGAAGGTCAGGGAAGCCTGGCATGCTACAGTCTATGGGATCGCAGAGTCAGACACGACTTAGCAACTGAAAACAACAGTAACAATCCATGGAATCCATGTTCTCAAGGGCTTCTCCCCACTCATGCAAGGGAGGTCCTTGGTGCCAAAATTATTGACACTGCCCCATTTTCTGCCACCTTGAATGAATATATTTTAAATGGGATTAGTTTGTGAGTCCTTGGCTTGATTTATAATACATTTTCTATTCAGATGTGCTAATACTGTTTATCTCCACAAAATAAATATTAAAATTGCATGTGAGCTTCACATTAAATTTTTATTTATGCTATTACAATTTTATTTCTGTTGAGTTATATTCACTTTTCAGACATAAGGCTGAAATAAGAGCTCATAGGCAAATAAAAATAGCTATTACTCCAGTTTCTCTTGGTTATCTCCTTAAGATGTTACTCTGGGCTTATTCCTTGTTCACACACAGTCTGTGTAATGAATATTGGGGAGATTGCTATGAGCTTCTTGAGTCTCACATTGTGCCCAGGTGAATCATTCCTCTCAATGTGTCTGTTTCTTGAGACCTAGACAGTTTTTGGAGCAATAAGCCCTTTGTCATCTATAGTTGTTGTGTGTCGAGTGGGTGCTGGAGACCTACAGTTGGTAAGGACATGGCTTTGGGTTTGTAGTTCCAGTAGTGTGAGTGGTAATTGCCAGCAGCATACATTTGTTTACCTGTTGCTCTCATGACTAGTGACCAGTGGCAACTTTACTGTAGGATGACCGAAGTTAAGAGTACAGCTTTGGTCATGGAGCAACCTTTTGTCCAAATTTGTGATGTGATCTGGTCACTCTTCTTTGCTACTGTACCACAGTATCTTACTTCTGCCTATAGCAGCAATAATAGTAATACTTGGGGGATTAGATTTTACTAGATTAGAAATCTCAATTGCAGAACTGGTGTGAGGGAAAAAAGAATAATTTACAAATTATAAGAAGCTTTCTGTCTCAAAAAGTGAACACTACTCTAACTTTGGGAGAGTTCAGTACCATAACTTTGGAAACTATGGCAGTATAGTTCAAATACCTGAATCTCCTTTAAGGCTTATTTTCAAGTTTTTTTTTTTTTTAAATTTGAAAGCATGTGCTTTCAAATAAGAAAAATAAATAACACTTCTTGTCTTTAGTTATGTCTTTGACAGTCTCTCGTGGATAATATTATGAATGAGAACCCACATGGTAGATACACAAGCACTGTGATGAACACTCCACACATTACTTCCTTTCATCCTCTCAGCAAGCTGGTGAGCTAGGTAGTATTATTGTACCCATTTTACAGATGAGAAAACAAACCAAGTCTTAGAGAAATTAAGTAACAAGTTTAAAGTCATCTCAGTGACTCAAGGTGGAACTGAGATTCAAAAGCAGATCAGTATCATTCCTAAACTGACATTCTCAATCATCCATTATGCCCTATAGGGAAGATTAGTAAAGTGTATAAGATAAAACTGATATAAATTTTTAGCTGTTTGATCAATTGTATCTTAAGAATACTGAAGTAACATAGAGTCTTAGATTTCAGTTTTGGCTTAATTACTTATTAGTTTTGTGTCTTCAGACAAGCAACTTTAGTTTGGGATCTTAATATCCTCATCTGAAAAAAACAGGTCTAACAGTATCTAACTCAAATAAGAAGGCAGTTAAGCACTTACAGTTTAAAGACACTCTATGTATGCCTCAAATTCTCTCCTTGGTTCTATCTTACTTGCATTTCCATTATCTTGAAGACGAGTAGGTCATAATTATAAAATTTGTGGATAAGACAAGCCTAAGAAGGATGGCTAATTTGTTGTGAAATAATCAGGACACAAAAATGGTTCTCTGTAGAGTGAACCAAGAGATGAAGCCCTTCAACATGAAGTGTAACCTTTTGAGAAGGTCACAGAAAAGACAGTTCTCTTTAGTTCATCCCAAACCAAAGCCTGCTCACTGATCAGTTGCCATGTGCCAGGTGCTATTTTCAGCTCTTTTTATGTATTGTTATACAATTTTCATAGCAGCTGTTAGGAGTAGGCACTGTGCATATTTTTTTCCCTTTATGGGTAAAGAAACTGAATCACAATGGGATTATTTGCCCACATTCATACAGCTAGGAAAGGATGGAGGAGACAACTTATGAGCCCAGGAAACCTAGGCTTTTTAATTCCACACCTAAGTGTGTTGTAAAAAAACCTAACAGTTTTGTGTCATGTTAATAGAAACACTACATCTAGGTGAGAATTAGTGTCAGACAACATCCTCTTTGATGTTCCACAAATTTAAATGACTATATCCATGTATTGAGGGGCCTTGGCAAACCAGAAAACATGCAGAGAAGGGCTGTCAGGATGGTGCCATTCAAAGGGAAGTTTGGGAGATGTGAAAATGTCAAACTTGGAGAAGAGGAGATATGATGGGACAGCTGTCTGCAAATGTTTGCTCTATGAAACCTATTGTATTGAACTCTTCTGTGAACTCCAAAGACCAGACCCGAGCACGGATAGTTGTTTAGAGGAAGGCATCACTTCATGGCAAATAGATGGGGAAAAAATGGAAATACTGACATTTTATTTTCTTGGGCTCCAAAATCACTGCAGACAGTGACTAAAGCCATGAAATTAAAAGACTCTTGCTCCCTGGAAGAAAAGCTATGACCAACCTAGACAGCATATTAGAAAGCAGAGACATTATTTTGCCAACAAAGGTCCATCTAGTCAAAGCTATCATTTTTCCAGTAGTCATGTGCCAGTGTGAGAGTTGGGTCATAATGACGGCCGAGTGCCAAAAAAATTGATGCTTTCAAATTGTGGTGCTGGAGAAGACTCTTGAGAGTCCCTTGGGCATCAAGCAAATCAAACCAATCAATCCTAAAGGAAATCAGTCCTGAATATTCATTGCACAGACTGATGCTGAAGCTGAAGCTCCAATATTTTGGGTACCTGATGCGAAGAGACAGCTCATTGGAAAAGACCTTGATGTTGGCAAGGATTGAAGGCAGGTTGAGAAGGGGGTGATAGAGGATGAGATGGTTGGATAGTATCCTTGACTCAATGGACATGAATCTGAGCAAACTCCATGAGACAGTGAAGGACAGGGAAGCCTGGTGTGCTGCAATTCATGGGGTCACAAAGAGTTGGACATAACTTAGGGACTGAATACCAACAAGCAGACATATCTGAAGATGAGATCTTCCCACTAGTAGAATGAGCCTCTGCTAAAAAGTGGGCACCCAGCCACAGGATGTATTGAAACTGAGACTCCAGGTGGCTTTCTATTAGGAAAACTGAGCTGTTAGGGGACTTCTGTGTCAGTGGGAATATCCACAGGATCCTTTATAACCTCAAAATCCATCACTCCATTCATGACGTATACCTGCCTCAGATTTCAGCCTTATAGACATTTCTCTTTGGGGTAACTCCAAAGGGTTAAGGATTAACTGGGTTTAATATTAATATGTGCATGTTTCATTGATGAAGCAGCCACAGTCAGTTACAGCAGGGTTGCTCACTCACCTGAACCAAGTTGGTACTCTTGTGTTCTCTCCCCAAGGATTTGCAATTGGTTGTCTTTCTGTAGCTGGAAAGTATGCCATCTGTGGAGCTGGCGCCCCGACCTATTTCTTCTGTTAGTGGGGAAATGGAAAATAGTCATAGACAAGAAAATGTGAATAAAGCAGATGCCTAGCAGGATCTTGTGTGAAATGAGAAATCACACAGTTCAAGGAGGGAAAGATAGATGTCGAGATAGGGTAAGTTTGATTACTTGGATTCCCACTGGTTTGCAAATTTCGTATTCCGATTCCCCATGCTTGGCTGCAGTGCAAGGATGCATTGGATACTTCCAGTTGGTTTCCATTATTTTGCGCAAACCAATCTGAATAGGTTTCTATGATTTGCCATCCAGTTTTAAAATTTTAGACCATTCTTTTTACATAGGATGACTCTACTACCTTTGTATCAAAAACTTACTTTCACTATCGTCAGTTGGCCACTTAATAGTGGCAAGTCAGCACAGATACACATTTCCCCCCAAGACATAATGGTTATAATTAAGTGATTCAAAAGTACTTTAGTGCGGAAGGGCAAGGGCTATCCAAATGTCAGACTAAATTATAAAGTGAGCAGAACTAAAATGCCATAGGACATAACCATCCATAATTTACGAGTAGCAAGCTCAGATCAGTCCATAAAATGAGCAGAAAGAATTGTTTCACAGTTTCATATGTTTTTATTAAAAGATATATCTCAGTAGCAGTGAAACAATGAAGACTGATAACAATGCAAGAGTGAAGCATCCTGACCATATTGCTAAGACCTCATGTTCTTGATTGTGCAGTAGGGGAAATGTCAGTAGCTGAGGCACCACTTCATCAGCCTTTGGGAGTCTTAGTTGTGAATATTTTAGGTGGGATGTTGATTCTCAGGAGAACCTCATGCTGCTGCTTTGCTGTGGCAGTAATCTCTCTCTCTCTCTTTTTTTTTTTTTTTTTTGGTAAGAGAGAAACCCTCTGAGCCCTCTGAGATGTAGACAGTAAGAGGAATCCCCATAGGCTTCTGGAGCAGAGCCCTGCCTACCAGGAATAAATCCAAACTGGAGATTGTTTGCAATGGGTCTATGTGACAGAAACATTTGCAATCATGTCACTGAAAATGTTTGTTTTGCTGGGTCTACATGGCAAATAGGATACAGATCAGTGAGCAAAGAAATGGCTTGCTGAGTAGGCTGGACACAGTTGATGAAATGTTTGCGGGAAGCCTGTGCCATGAGTCTTGCTTCTGCACCCCGTCTAGGGGTTGCCATGCTGGCTGACAGCATTTCCAGCCTCAGCGTTGATGAGAAACGAGCTGAAGTATTTATCATCATTAAGGTCCTAGATTGTTTTCTAGGAGCGTTAAACCTTCTGACCGTATTATAACTCATGGAGTTTGACCCACATCCCTCTTGAAGTCTGGATCAGATAGAGGACGGCTATGCTTCATTTTTATGGAATAGGTAGGTTTTAAAGAGCTGCCAGTAAAGTACATTGCGTAAAGTAAATCCCATTTCCCTACTGATTTACATATATATATATCAGAGAAGGCAATGACACCCCACTCCAGTACTCTTGCCTGGAGAATCCCATGGATGAGGAGCCTGGAAGGCTGCAGTCCATGGGTCGCTAAGAGTCAGACACGGCTGAGCGACTTCACTTTCACTTTTTACTTTCATGCATTGGAGAAGGAAATGGCAACCCATTCCAGTGTTCTTGCCTAGAGAATCCCAGGGACAGGGGAGCCTGGTGGGCTGCCGTCTATGGGGTCGCACAGATTCAGACACGACTGAAGCAACTTAGCAGGAGCAGCATATATGTATATATAGATATAGATATAGATATAGATAAGATTTGGGATGTGTATCTTGGAAAGAAACCCACTGTTTGGTGAGGAGGCAGTTTAGGTGGCTTCTACTGCAGCCTTATGGTGCATTCCTCCAAACGCCAACATTCATAAATGCCTGCAGAAGATATGAGTGCTTCCATTTTCTTCTATGCAATCTCCCTGCTCCAGAGTGTCTCCCTAACCACTGGATATCTGCTCTGTATTCCATATATTGTAAGATTTTCATGCACACTGGCAATTTCCTTATGCTATACTCATGATTTTAATCTTCTCTTTCTCCTCTAATCTGAGTACTTTATAGCATTTAGCCAAGCTAGGTCATGATATCATATGGCAGTTTAAGTCTCCAAACACATCATAGTTGTTATAACAGGATGCAAGTTGGAAACCCCAGTGGATTCTATAGTATTATTTTAAAATCAAGGAGCAACATGAGAGAATAACACCTGAGAGATATAGCTTCAGTTAACAGTAAATCTCCCCGATTACAGTTGTACATATTTGTAAGATATTATGAATGAACTGAGGAAAAATGAATTAGACTTCACTAAAATAATAACCCTTTCTACAAAATTATGTAAAACCACATGTTGTTTACTCTTCAACATGTTGTCTTGGGTCTAGGTGAACATGAGTTATTAATTGCCCTTTGATTAAAGAACTTTATCTTTTCTTCATGGTTGACTTGTGAGGGAGTGGGCCGTTACCTGTAGAAGTTTGTAATGAAGGCTCTGCTTGGTTAGTGGCAGCAAGCACACTGTTCCTTTCCCTGTGAGGGAAAGAGAATGTTTTGTGAAGTGAGGAAAGTAACTTCTGATGTTAACTAGACTCCTCAGAGTGATACCACCTAGATTTGGTTTGTTTTCCTGTATTTTAATAAGTGGCACTGGGATTTGTTCAATTTCTCTGTTTCCAGGTTTTGTTGCATGCATCCAGAGAGAATGATAGAAGTTCTCTAGTTACAGAGGCTTGGCATTTCACAAATTTAGTTAGCTCATTATAGTACCCCTTGCTATTCCATGAATCCAGTTCATACATGGACATGTCACGTGCTGTAAGTGGAAAGTGTCTCCTGCAGTTGTTGTCTGCGCCATTGACATCCCTGTGACAGAGGTCCATGGCACCTCACTGGGCCTCCTTCTCTAAGAGCTTACATTTATTCAGCACTCACCATGTGCCAGATACAGTGCCAGACGCTTTCCTTGTCTCACCCTGGTCAGTTTCTCTACCTAACTTATCATTATGTCACAGATGGAGAAATCAAAGCTCAACAGTTGAATTTACTTAAGCCCACATAGCTAGTGGTAGGTGGCTGAGTAGGAACTTGGAACCAGATCAATCCCAGGGCCTAAGCTTGTTATCACTTTTCTCTGGTTTCCATTTAGTACCAAGCTATTAGACTCTGTCACATAAAAATGGACATAATATGAAACATCAAAATAAGGCATTCCATCAAGAGGTTTGCGAAGGAATCATGACAAATTATAGACCTCAGCCGGTTAAAATTTCTTTGGTTTAAGACACAAAGAACATCACAGATTTTTTTCTTTCTTAACTGACTTCATGATAAGTCGGTCAGGTATCATTGACCTAAGAGAGGACAATAACAATCCAGTAGGGCACTTTCATTTCTAGGATATTCTAAAAATAGCCTATTTGATTAATAGCTGTGTCCAGGGAGAACAGAAGTCTACGCTGCGGCTGAGGGCAGGGACCTACTTCTTACCCTCACTTCCCACATGTTTCTCAAACTGATCTACTTACTAAGATCACCTACTTATTTTGATTTTTTTTTTCATTTAACCTTTATGTATCTCTGGGATTTAATTTATTCAGGGCATGTAACCTCAGTTCAGGGGATGTTTTTGCCCAAAGCAGGATAAAGATAACCATTTCTCTGAGAAATAAATGTTGCTGGCCTTTGCACTGCAGTTTAGGATATTTATAAGTCTCTAGGATGAACACTCAATCAACATATGGCAACGAAGTTCATCCTGAGGCCCAGGGACCTTGTCACTATCATTATATCGCTCAGTTATCCAGTAAGGGAAATGGGAAAGCCCTGAGGGTGGTAACCATGTGCCTCAATGAGATGATTAGGCAGTGTTGACTCAGGGCAGTTAAAGAACCCAATAGATTTGGAAAGGAAAAAATAGAGATTGAATTGATTGTTCTATTTACTCAAAAAGTTGGCTTTGGGAGCTGCAAGGAGTTTTTCCTTAGAGAAAAGAAGGATTCCTCTATCTGAGACATAACAGTCTTTCTTAGAGGGCAATGGACAGTTCACTTACCCAAATTCTCTTGATTATATTTTCCAAGCGTAACAGTTTATAAATATTTGGTAGAAAATTTCAAGTATAGTATTTATTGTAGATAATCATAGTAATGATAGCCATGGGTTCCTCCTATCCTTGCACACATGCACCTTTGCCATGTGAACTTGCTGCCACTCAGCTCAAGAACTGGAGTCACTTTCTCTACCCATTTGCATCTGGATGGACTTCTGGCTTTCTTTGACCAGTAGAATGGGGCAGAAGTGATGATGCCGTAAGAGTTTCAAGTCTGGGCTTCAAGAGATTTCGTAGTTCATCTTCTCATACTTTTCCTGTTCTGATATCTCCTTGTGGAAAGGGTTAGGCTAGCCTTTTGAGGATAAGAAAACATGAACAGCAAAGGCGTCCCCATTTGGGCTCTAGAAACTAACCTGCCTGTCTACAGCACGTTCGGTTCCCTTTGATCCACCAGCTGTGCTCAGGATCACCCAGTTGACCCACAGACTTGTGAACATAATAAAATTTTTGTTATTGTAAGTCTTTAATTTGGGTATGGTTTTATGCAGTTATAGGTAATGGTCATATATAGTGTCATCCTAATCCACAGATACACACTGAAAATGTATGTCTAAGTGGTGGGATTATAGGCGATTTTCATTCTCTTTTTGATACTTTCATATATATTCTAATGAACCTGTGATAGTTTAAAAATAAGATTAATGGCAAATGATACTGAACATAACATTGATTTTTAAAGGAGGAATCATTTCAAACAACTGACTGGGCAACTCAATCACTTTCTTTAGGGAGTCCTTAGAACAATATGTTCCAGTAATCCATTTTTGTCCAATAAACCACTCCAAAACTTAGTGGCAGAAAATAACAGCCATTTTATTATGCTCATGATTTTCTGGATCAGAAGTTTGGCCCAGGGCATCATGAAAGAGACTTATCTCTGCATATTGATGACTGAAGTCTCATCGAGGGCACTGAAATGGCAGGAAATGGTTGAGAAATCTCAGCTGGGGTCACATGCCCAGGGCCTTGGTTCTAGCTGTGGGCTGGGTTCCTTACTTCTTCTACGTGTTGTGTTGGGTGGAGCAGGAATGTTTAAGAGGGCTTCTTCAGTCACATATCTGGTGCTTGAGCTGAGATAGGTGAAATATCTGGGGTTGGCCAGGACTTGCTCCCTCTCTCTTTCCCCAAGACTTTTCCACATGTCAGGTCTGAGCAGCAGGGTAGTCTCAGTGTGGTCATATTTCTTATCTGATGGCTGACTTCATCCAGGATAAACATTCTAAGAGGTGAAAACTGTAATCTTTCTCATGACCTAGTCTTAGAAGACCCAGAACATCACTCCTGTTGCAATGAACTGGTTGAGCAAGACTCTAAAGCCAGATTAGCTTCCAGGAGAGGAGAACCACTACTCAATAGGGTAGTAGCAAAAAGGTTATGGCTGTCTTAAAGCTACCAAAGCCCACCCTTTGGTGACAAAGTATTTACATGCCTTCCACAAGCAAAATACATTCACTCTTTTCTAGGGACTCCTTGTCCCAAATTACTTCATATTGCAGCATTGACCATCATGGATCTCTTTACCGAACTTAGATCTGGATGTAGATGAGTCTCTTTGGATGCGAATCATTGAATGTGGCTCCTTAGGTACAGATGCTTCTTGATCTGAAGACCAGTGAACTACAGAATCTGCACCTGCACACTCTCGACATACTATGGTCAGAAAGGCACAGTATAACTACAGTAGATATGTCTATCACAAAAGGAGAGGGACAGAGGGCCCGTAGCAGTCATCGCTCATAGCAATTCTGAAATCCAGTCAGGTGCATCTCATCAGTGACCGTTCTTAGAGGAGTGAGTGTTATGAATGTTGTGTCCTTCCAAATTCATATGTTGGAACCCTAATCCCCTCTGTGATAATAGTGGGGGTTGAGGCCTTGAGAGATGATTAGGTCATGCAGGTGGAGTCTCATGGTTAATGCCCTTATACCAGTCATCTCAGGAAGTTGTCTCACACATTCTGCCATGTGGGAACACAGTGCAAGCTTTGCATCTGGGGAAGAGGGCCCTTGCCTGACTGTGATCTCAGACTTCCAGCCTCCAGAACTATGAGCAGTAGATTTCTGTTTACAAGTTACTCAGTCTGTGGAACTTTGTCAGAACAGCAGCCTAAACTGCATAAGACAAGGAATATTTGAGGCTCAGTGCTACTTCCTGGGAGTAGCTCCACTTGAGATTATTTCCTTTGTATCAGCAAACTGGGAAGAATCAGGCCTCCCTGGGTTTGAATTCTAGCTTCATATTTACTCACTATGTGACTATATAAGTTATTTTATCTCTCTGAACTTTTTCATCACCTATAAAAAGCATTTAGTAATACCACTTTGTAATGTCATTAAAGAGATACTTACTATGGTACTTGACATCCAACAACTGTTAGATTTCATCTCTTGGTGATATGATGTTAAATGGTGGAAAAATTGTCATAGACTTTGAGAAGACCAAAGGAACTCCCTCAAACAGAGGCTATCTTGTGGGAACCTCCCATATAATTACTGAACCATGAATTGGGACATGTTCCACATAGTTGTTGAGTAATGGACTTTTACTGCAGAAAGAAAATTTTTAAAGAATCTAGTTAGCTCAGTAACTGAAGAAAAGAATACTGAAACATTCAGAAATTACCATGCCTGATGTCACCAGGTGCTGTTCTTTAGCTTATTTATATGGCATTGTTTGTTTCGTGGATGACAGTTTTCAGTATAGCTTTATCCTTTCATCTGCCATAAAAGAGCTGTGGTGAACAGAATTCCAAGTGCAGAGAATGGCACCAAAATTTGATTAACCTGGCTAAAATGTTTGACCCTGCTGTCTGGCTCAGAGTTGAGCAGTTGTTCAGAAAAGCCTCTGTAGTTTCAAGTAGTTGGCTGAGATCTTGAGGTTGCCTTGCAGTGATAGGAGGAGATAGTATTTCATATCAACAACTGAATGCAGGAAAAGAAGTTCATCTGGTTGGTGTGGCTCCATGCTCTTATAACACAGCTCTTCAAGCCAATGAGATGTGATCTCCAGCACAATGTTTGGATCACTATATGAGGTGACTTAAAGAAATTCCACTGCAATTATAAATAAGTGCTCATGAGTAAATAGGGAAATTAAAAAATTGAAAAATGTATTCTAAGTTTTACTATCATCCTGCCTCCCCCACCTGCCTTCCTTTTTTTTTAATGGAACTGTACTCAGTAAGACAGATAGGTATTCAGCAAACACAGCCAGCAGTGTCAGTACTCTGCCCATGTGCCCTTAATCCCTTCACTGCATCATCTTCCATCCCTGGTCCCTTAACCATCTTCAAGCATCCTGGCTCTCCCTGTATTTTTCCTTCCAACATCTAGAAACAGGATCTCTTTTTGGAGTACTGCACATAGACTGTTGCCACCTACTTTACTGATGAAAAAAAATTTTTTTAATTAAAAAAAAAAAGTGCCTGGGAATTGACCTTTGCTCTTCCCCAGTAGCATATTGGACACCTTCCAACTTGGTGGGCTTATCTCCTGCTGTCATGGTGTCATATATTTTGCCTTTCCATACTGTTCATGGGGTCTCACAGCCAGAATACTGGAGTGAGTGGCCATTTCCTCCTCCGGTGGGCCACGTTTTGTTAGAACTCTTCACTATGAGCTGTCTGTCTTGGGTGGCCCTGCGCCCCATGGCTCAAAGCTTCAGTGAGTTACACAAGCCCCTTCACCATGTCAAGGCTATGATCCATGAAGGGGCTATGGGAGTAGGCCCTCACCAATGGCTGAGTGGCACAGGGGTACAATACTCTTAAGAATGACTCTGAGGAGCAACTTCCACTATCTGTAGACTCCCTGTCCCTCCTTGCAGGGTGAAGGCAAAGTTATTTTCCATGGATATTTGATATTTCACCTTTGCTTGGTCTCCTTCTCTATGAAGAGAAGACTATGAAGACTCACTCTCTCAGTTTTTTTAAGGAATATTTTCCATAAAGTCATTTAGGGAATGATTATTTTCACATGAAAACAAATAGTTTTCACATGAATCTTTATCTCAGGGTCTGCTTCTGGAGCACCCACAGCCTGAAAGATGCCAAAATTACCTTTGAAAAGCCATTGTATTTCCCGTAAGTACAAGACATATGGCATATGTATCCAATACTAAAAAGATTTAGCAAACTAAACTTTGGAAATCACTAAAATATATAAATCAAGGAGCAAAGTAAGATTCTGTGCAGAGATATCTGGGTCCTTAAGAGAGCTTACAAATATCAGGCAGTAAATGAAGATGGATGGAGAAATCTAAAGGGTTCTGCTTGACTACATATTTTATTTCATTATTTCTTAATATTAAGCCTCTATAACTTGGATACATATTAATAGATTTGCTTGTGTTATCATTGAGAAGATTAAATAATGTTTTTTGGGGAGCTCAGGCTCTAGAATCAGCAGGGAATTTAAATGCACATACATTGATGATGGGAGAAGGAAATGGCAACCCACTCCAGTATTCTTGACTGGGACATCCCATGGACAGAGGAGCCTGGTGGCCTGCAGTCCCGACGGTTGCAAAGAGTCACACTCAATGGAGTGACAAAGCACACATGACAAATGATGATATCAACCTGTGTTTTATAAATTTTATTTTTTCACAATATACATTTAATATATTGAACAAGTTTGATGTGTTATGTTATTCACAATATTTTAAACACTGGGAATAAAGCAGCAAACAGAATTGACAAATTCTTGCCTTCATGAAACTTGCACTTCAGTGGGAGAAGAGATGAAAACAAGTTATTATATTATATGTCATGATGGAGAGAAGCACTATAAGGAAAAATAAACCCAGGTAAGGTAGGTAGGAAGTATCAGGGAAAGGGTGCTTTTTCATTTGAGTAGTCAGGGTGGGCCTCACTGATGAGATGACATTTGGATAGACATCTAAAGAAAGTGGGGAGACTAGCCATGCTGATATCATTCCAGGTAGAGGGAACAGGTGATCGACATAGGTCTCCTGCAGGGGAACATAACTGACTACTACCTGGCTGCTACCTGCTGGATCCACAGCCACATTCAAGGGAAGGCCACTCTTGCCCTGAGCCTCTCCCAGCCAGTGACTGAGCAAATTGGGTACTAATTCAGGACTATACCGTGTGATGGGGAATGCCTCTGACAGGCAGCTGTGACTCAAAGACAACCCACAGGCCTACCAAAAGCTTCCTTAGGACTAAACCGCACTCTGAAACCTTCCTTGGCAATCCTCTTCACTCTCCTTCTCCTCCACAGGTGCCAGCCTGGCATTATGGGCAAAGGTCCTTCTCACCTTCTCCCTCTCCACCCTCTTTATCCCTCACCCACATTTCCTCTCAGTCCATTTATTGGTTATGCAGTTCCATCTTGAAATCTGCTATTGGAGGGCCCAAACAAACACAAAAAGCAGATGTGAAGGACTGAAGCAGGCGCAAGCTGAAGTGGTTGTGATCATCATGGCTGGCGCGGCAAGAGAATTAGAAGTGAGGAAGGTGGTAGAGCCTGAGAACAGGAACAGAGCAGGGAGCCAAGTCCTCAGGGCCTGGCCTATCTTAAGGACCCAGAGTTTTACCCTAAGACAGGGACACCTTTGGAAGGTTTTGAGCAGTGGGGAATGCAGTCTAACATTTGAGAAGGACCATTGTCACTGCTGCGTTGGGAAGAGATCAAAGGGGGAAAGGGCAGGGACAGGGAGACCAGTCTGGGGACCACCAGAAAGTTCAGAGAAGAAATGGAGATCTTTGAAGGAGGTGGGGAGTGGGAGAGGTAATGAGCCATGGGTGGATTCTGAATATGTTTGAAGACAGAGCCGAAAGGATTTGTTGATAGTCTGGCCGTGAGGTATGAAAGAGGAGCCAAAGATAACACCAAAATTTTTTTTGTCTGTACAAACAAAATTAGCATTCTCTTTCACTTTCATCAAGAGGCTTTTTAGCTCCTCTTCACTTTCTGCCATAAGGGTGGTGTCATCTGCATATCTGAGGTTATTGATATTTTCCCAGCAATCTTGATTCCAGCTTGTGCTTCTTCCAGCCCAGTGTTTCTCATGATGTACTCTGCATAGAAGTTAAATAAGCGGGTGACAATATACAGCCTTGATGTACTCCTTTTTCTATTTGGAACCAGTCTGTTGTTTCCTGTCCGGTTCTAACTGTTGCTTCCTGACCTGCATATAGGTTTCTCAAGAGGCAGGTCAGGTGGTCTGGTATTCCCATCTCTTTCAGAATTTTCCACAGTTTCTTGTGATCCACACAGTCAAAGGCTTTGGCATAGTCAAGAAAGCAGAAATAGATATTTCTGGATCTCTCTTGCTCTTTTGATGATCCAGCGGATGTTGGCAATTTGATCTCTGGAAGAAGCACAAGCTGGAATCAAGATTGCCGGGAGAAATATCAATAACTTCTGATATGCAGATGACACCACCCTTAGGGCAGAAAGTGAAGAGGAACTAAAAGCCTCTTGATGAAAGTGAAAGAGGAGACTGAAAAAGTTGGCTTAAAGTTCAACATTCAGAAAATGAAGATCATGGCATCCGGTCCCATCAGTTCATGGGAAATAGATGGGGAAACAGTGGAAACAGTGTCAGACTTTATTTTTTGGGGCTCCAAAATCAACTGCAGATGGTGATTGCAGCCATGAAATTAAAAGACGCTTACTCCTTGGAAGAAAAGTTATGACCAAACTAGATAGCATATTGAAAAGAAGAGACATTACTTTGCCAACCAAGGTCTGTCTAGTCAAGGCTATGGTTTTTCCTGTGGTCCATGTATGGATGTGAGAGTTGGACTGTGAAGAAAGCTGAGCACCGAAGAATTGATGCTTTTGAACTGTGGTGTTGGAGAAGACTCTTGAGAGTCCTTTGGACTGCAAGGAGATCCAACCAATCCATTCTAAAGGAGATCAGTCCTGGGTGTTCTTTGGAAGGAATGATGCTAAAGCTGAAAATCCAGCATTTCATGAGAAATGCTGTGCTGGATGAAGCACAAGCTGGAATCAAGATTGCCTGGAGAAATATCAATAACCTCAGATATGCAGATGACACCACCCTTATGGCAGAAAGTGAAGAAGAGCTAAAGAGCCTCTTATGAAAGTAAAAGAGGAGAGAGAAAAAGTTGGCTTAAAACTCAACTTTCAGAAAACTAAGATCATGGCATCCAGTCCCATCACTTCATGGCAAATAGATGGGGAAGCAATGAAAACAGTGTCAGACTTTATTTTCGGGGGCTCCAAAATCACTGCAGATGGTGACCACAACCATGAAATTAAAAGACACTTGCTCCTTGGAAGAAAAGTTATGACAAACCTAGACAACATATTAAAAAGCATAGATACTTCTTTACCAACAAAGGTTCATCTAGTCAAAGCTATGGTTTTTCCAGTAGTCATATATGGATGTGAGAGTTGGACTATAAAGAAAGCTGAGCCAAAGAATTGATGCTTTTGAACTATGGTTGGTTAAGACTCTTCAACTATGAAGAGTTGAAGATTCTTCAACTAAGAAGACTTCTCCAACTATGGTTGGAGAAGACTCTTGAGAGTCCCTTGGACTGCAAGGTGATCCAACCAGTCTATCCTAAAGCAAAGCAGTCCTGAATATTCATTGGAAGGACTGATGCTGAAGCTGAAACTCCAGTACTTTGGCCTCCTGTGAAGAACTGACTCATTTGAAAAGACCCTGATGCTGGGAAAGATTGAAGGTGGGAGGAGAAGGGGATGGCAGAGGATGATATGGTTGGATGGCATCACCGACTCAATGGATATGAGTTTGAGTAAGTGCCAGGAGTTGGTGATGGACAGGGAAGGCTGGCGTGCTGCAGTCCATGGGGTTGCAAAGAGTCTAACATAACTGAGCCACTGAACTGAACTGAACTGATGTTGTTTTTTCTTTTTTTCTTCTTTTGGGTTGAGATTATGTAGAGACTCTGCTCTTCATTACGCTATGTTCTTCCCTCTGCCTCATGTGGACCTTCTGTGACCGTTTGTTTTCTCCCCCACCATACCCCTATCATCCTAGATCCCGGTGCCCGAGGACAGGATGGCAGTGCCATCAGTTCTGTACCTGCCACTTCAACTCTTGTTTCCTTGCCTAGGATAGATCTGATCATTTTTTCATGGAATTTTGTGACTTGTGTGTTCCTGAACCTCTCTCACCCACCTTGTTAGTGACTAATAAAACTTTATTAGAATTCTTAAAAATAATCAGATCTGTTGGCCTAACTATATCCAGGAGCTTCCTTACTTGCCCCTTACCTAGTTTCCTTGTACAGAATAGGGTTGGTAATTTTTCATGGCATTTTGTGACTTCTGTGTTGCTGACCCTCTCCTCTTGTAAGTGACTAATAAAACTTTATCAGAATTCTTCAAAATGATCAGATCTGTTGGCCTAATCATATCCAGTGGCTTGCTTGCTTCCCCTTACCTGTGTGACATTGTCTGGCCCCACTCCAAACTTGGTCCTTGGACTTGAACTCCCTAAGGACTCTGGGTTCCACCTGTCCCGGAGACATCAGGGAGAAGACCTGTATGAAATCTGGAACCCTGACATCTCACTTCTGATGCCAGTCATGATGCTAACGTCCTGGTTAAAGAGAGATTTAAGCACATTCACCTCTCTACTTACACATTCTCCTTCCCCAAATAACTGAAGGGCTCCTTTTTAGCCAACTCAGTTACAACTTGAAAACACTGTGCTATTTGACATATATGAATTATATAAGCAAGTTGGGTTTCAACTCCTAAAAAAATCCAGAGCAGCAAAAAACGACTAATTGCTGAAACACTTTTTCCTATCCATTTGCAACCTTTTATATAAACTTGAATGTTAATTCCTCATTGTTTGGCAACAACAAAGGGCATTCATTGAAGATTCACCTTCAAAGTGGCCAGCACATTCTGACACTCTGCAGCTAATAATGACTCTGGACTGTGGACATCTGATCAGAATTAATTGCAGCAGACTGAAGCCCTGCAAGTGTTAAAATGTCTTTAGTCTTACAGACCAAGAGATATTATGGTTCAGCAACTCTGCATTATTATTAGTAAGCTCCTTGAATCTTGAGGGAGGTGGCCCAACAGACCATTGTAACCTTTATAAATTAAATTAGAATTAGTCACTGTGCTTGTTGATTGTATTAAGAATATGATATAGAATAAAAATAGCACCCTCTTTTAGATCTGCCAAAAAATTTAATATATGAAAAGCTTTCTTTGCCTGAGAAGTAAAAATAAAGTGATCAGTCATATATAAAATGTCCATTGTATGCAGGGGAGATATCTGACATGTTTGGGGGTGATAGCCTGATAAACGAAGAAGAAAACCCTATTTAAAGATCAGAACATCACTGAAGAGATTAGTGGATAGTATATGTGCCGAGAAGACATTAGTCTCCACATCAAGGTGAAGGTCTGTAGCATAAGTCATATCTAAGCTTCTACAGGACTGAGAGGCTAGGATTTCTACACATTACTGGTTCTTCCTGTATGTTATTTGTTCACATTACAAGTAGAACAGCTTAATTATCAGAAATAAAATGAATATATAGAATGTCCCCTGGGTGGATTGTCAACATTTAAAATGGTCAGGCTGCCTAAACCTGGGATGGAGCAGTGAGGGAGTGTGTGTGTGTGTGTGTGTGTGTGTGTGTGTGTGTGTGTGTGTGTGTGTGTGTGTGTGTGGCGGAGGGTGGGGGGCATTTTCCAGGTGGGGGTGAGAAAGAAGCCTGGGAGACTTGGCGCATGTCAAAAGATTGTGGTGAGAAACAAGAAGCAGCTTTCAAAAACCGTTGAATTAGATTGGATTGGTGGATATAAAGGGCTCTATTACTATCTTTTGCAACAAAGCATCCTGATACACAGCTGTTGATTAACATTCTGTGGTCTAGAACATTATGCTTAGTTTCTCAGAGAAAGTGAGACATCCATGTCAATTTTTCATTCATTTAGCATCCTTTATTAAGGGCACTCTGTGTGGTAAGCACTGTGTTAGAATGCTAGGGCAAGGCTGGCAAATTCTGGTCCCAGAGCTGCCACTGGCTCATTGTTCCCACGGGAGACATCACCAGCAATGGAACTGATGCTATGCTCGTGGCCTCAGAGTCTTTCTAGCACAGATATGTTGACTTACTATTGTCAGAGACTACACGGAGGCTAATAAGGTAACAGAGGGTTGGGATAGAGAAATGAATAAATTTGAAATGTACCAGAGAGATGGAAGAGACGGGACAGCATCAAAGACTGAATGCTGGCTAGGGATGAAAGTTGCTAGGTAAAGTCAAGAATGGCATCAAGGTTTCTAACTTGATCAGCTGGGTGCATGGTGATATAATTTGTTGAAGTTTATGAGGAGGAAGGTAGGGAGAAAGGTAAGCTCAGCTTAAAGTACTTTGAGTTTTAGGTACCTGTGGGCCATCTGGAGATTAAGACATTGGATATTTGGGTCTGTAATTCACATGCATGAGGCTAATGAGACAGTGTAGGTGAGTTGTTGCAACACTTGGAGACTGGAGTCCATTATCTTCACTCCACAGGGCACCAGCTGGGTGATCTTGTCAAGTTCCTTAGTATCTTTACTTTTTTCTCCCCTTATTTCTAATGTGGAGACAGTATCTATCTTACAGGATCATCTTGAAGATTAAATGAATGCCTGGCAAACATGTAGTGAGCATTACGTGAATTCTAACTCCCATGAGCATTTACAGAAGCCAGTGCTGGTGACTGACAGCCACATCAAGCCCAAAGTCCTCAAGTCATCCTTGACTCCCCTCTTTGCTCTTCACCTCTTGCATCAATTCATTGAGTCCTATTGACTTCAAGTTCCAAGGACATCTCACATTCATTATCCTTTCTTCATCTCCCTGGTGCAAAGCAGCGTTTTCTCTCACCTGGGTACTCTACAGCAGCCAGCAGTCTCCCTGCTTCTCCCTGTAATTCACTGTCAAAATCAAGCCATGTAACTCCCTGCTTTAGAGCAAAATCCAAACTCTTAACCGTAAGGCACGGTGTGACCTTGCCCCTCCCACTCTTCATTTTGTCCCTCTTCCCATCTACTGTGGTTCAACATGACTGGCTGCCTTACTTTTCTGAAATGTACCAAACTCTTTCCAGCCTGAGGGATTGTGTATCATCTGTTCTTCCTGTGAGACTTCTAGATTTTCAAAAGACCGATTCCTTCTAGTCATCAAGGTTCTCATGTCAAGTGTGATCCCTTCAGGGAGTCTGCCCTGGACACTGCCTCTGTACGGCCCCATTTTCCTGACCACTTTCTAAGATATCTTGTTCAATTGTCTTCACTGTACTTTTTGATATTTTCATTTTGATTTATTTGTAACTTTTTTGTTATTGTCTCCCCCTCAAGAATGTAACTTCCAGATGGTGGAGACTAGAGCTGACCAGCTTACCCACTGAGTAGATCCTGGGATACATGATACTTTCAGGGGCTCATTAAAATCCTTTAATGTATTTTTTAAAAATAGAAGGAAAAAAACATCATAATAATGAATATAAAATAAAGAACTCACCCTAGATTAAATTTATTTTTAAACACAACCGTAAAATATAATTTTTGTATTTTTTCTGAAACAAGTAGCCCATGAATATCATAAGGCAACCATGGTGGGAACCTTGTCAGTCTTTTTCACTACAGACTCTTCATCCCTTAGAACTTTACCTGGTACATAGGAAGCCCTCAAAATGGGTTTGCTGTCTAGATAAATGAAATCACTTGAGAACTTTGGGGTCTAGCCTAATAGAACTCATGTTTTATGTGTGTGTATGGTGTGTGTTTTGGAAACCTTTGGTGTGCCCCTATAGGTCTATTTTCTACCCTTCTCCAGTTGAATTAGGAGAATTATCATAATATCTGCATCAAAAGGAAGGTAATGGAGTTTCCAGTGCTGATAAAGGAGTAACTGACAGGAAGACAGGGAACATGGGCTCATCAAGGAAAGAAGTAAGGCCAAATGTATGGACAAGGCATGGGTTATATCAGGAAAGGAAGGAGTAATGCCAGATAGCAGCTTAGAAGCAGTGAAGAAGCAGGACAAGTAGAGAATTCAAAGTGGTTAGAGGGAAATTTCAGAACTGAAGTTTTGAGAAGAGGCTGATCCTGGTAGTCATGTTGAATATCATTGCAACAGATGAGTGCACAGAAATGGGAAGCTAGGGCTTTGGTGGAGTCCTTAGTGGGGAGACTGACATTACATTATGGGCAGTGGAAGCACTCAGAGTGCAAAGAAAATCCTCAACATAGGCAGGAATGTGAAGAGGATGTCAGTGGAGGCTAGGACTAGGGCAAAGCAAAGGAGCTTACTGATTGAGAGCGCTGGCTTGGCTTGTATCTCTGCCCTGTCACTTCCTGATTGTGCAGCCATGGGGCAGCTAGGGCCACCTTTCTGTGCCTCTGTTCTCTCAACTGCAAAGTGGAGATCATCCTCATAATACCTGTTGCACAAGGCCGCTATCAGTATTACATGAAAAGTATTACTCAGAACAGTGCCTAGCTCATAGTAGGTGCCCAGTCCGTTAGCTAGGAGGAGGAGAAGTAAAGGTTGTTTTGGGGAAGGAGGCAGGGGAATATTTACTCTTCTTCCTGATAAGGGAAAGGAAACAAGTACTTCAGAAAAATATGTATTCATATTTAAAGGAAACTTGTAAAAAAAAAAAAGCATCTTCATGTATAATAAGCATCATTGAGAATGTAAGGTAACTTCTTGGCAATAAACTGAGCTTCCAGACTACTTAGGAGTACGGCAGTTCATTTGACTCATGGCCCAGGCTGTGGAAGACAGTGACAAGAGAGGCAGAGTGTTGGGATGCAGACACAAGGGATAGTCGGGCCACTCAGCCTTGGACTTTCAGATGGAACTATGAGGAGGGGTGATCTGAGAGGCATGGGTCCCATTCTATGATTACGACCATGTGGTAAGGCTGTAGGAGCCTCAGAATGGAGGTTCACTAGAGTGCCCTTTAGTGAGTGTTCTCAGCAGCCAGAGATGCTAGAATAAGATGCTCAGTTCAGTTCAGTTCAGTCGCTCAGCCGTGTCTGACTCTTTGCGACCCCATGAATCGCAGCACGCCAGCCCTCCCTGTTCGTCACCATCTCCCGGAGTTCACTCAGATTCACATCCATCGAGTCAGTGATGCCATCCAGCCACCTCATCCTCTGTCGTCCCCTTCTCCTCCTGCTCCCAATCCCCCCCAGCATCAGAGTGTTTTCCAATGAGTCAACTCTTCTCATGAGGTGGCCAAAGTACTGGAGTTTCAGCTTTAGCATCATTCCTTCCAAAGAAATCCCAGGGCTGATCTCTTTCAGAATGGACTGGTTAGATCTCCTTGCAGTCCAAGGGACTCTCAAGAGTCTTCTCCAATACCACAGTTCAAAAGCATCAATTCTTCAGTGCTCAGCCTTCTTCACAGTACAACTCTCACATCCATACATGGACCACAGGAAAAACCATAGCCTTGACTAGACGGACCTTAGTCAGCAAAGTAATGTCTCTGTTTTAAATATACTATCTAGGTTGGTCAGAACTTTTCTTCCAAGGAGTAAGTGTCTTTTAATTTCATGGCTGCAGTCACCATCTGCAGTGATTCTGGAGCCCCCAAAAATAAAGTCTGACACTGTTTCCACTGTTTCCCCATCTATTTCCCATGAACTGATGGGACCGGATGCCATGATCTTCGTTTTCTGAATGTTGAGCTTTAGGCCAACTTTTTCACTCTCCTCTTTCACTTTCATCAAGAGGCTTTTTAGGTCCTCTTCACTTTCTGCCATAAGGGTGGTGTCATCTGCATATCCGAGGTTATTGATATTTCTCTTGGCAATCTTGATTCCACCTTGTGTTTCTTCCAGTCCAGCGTTTCTCATGATGTACTCTGCATAGAAGTTAAATAAGCAGGGTGATAATATACAGCCTTGACGTACTCCTTTTCCTATTTGGAACCAGTCTGTTGTTCCATGTCCTGTTCTAACTGTTGCCTCCTGACCTGCATATAGGTTTCTCAAGAGGCAGGTCAGGTGGTCTGGTATTCCCATCTCTTGAAGAATTTTCCACAGTTTCTTGTGATCCACACAGTCAAAGGCTTTGGCATAGTCAATAAAGCAGAAAGAGATGTTTTTCTGGAACTCTCTTGCTTTTTCCATGATCCAGCAGATGTTGGCAATTTGATCTCTGGTTCCTCTGCCTTTTCTAAAACCAGCTTGAACGTCAGGGAGTTCACGGTTCACGTATTGCTGAAGCCTGGCTTGGAGAATTTTGAGAATTACTTTACTAGCATGTGAGATGAGTGCAATTGTGCGGTAGTTTGAGCATTCTTTGGCATTGCCTTTCTTTGGGATTGGAATGAAAACTGACCTTTTCCAGTCCTGTGGCCACTGCTGAGTTTTCCAAATTTGCTGGCATATTGAGTGCAGCACTTTCACAGCATCATCTTTCAGGATTTGAAACAGCTCAATTGGAATTCCATCACCTCCACTAGCTTTGTTCATAGTGATGCTTTCTAAGGCCCACTTGACTTCACATTCCAAGATGTCTGGTTCTAGATTAGTCATCACATCATCATGACTATCTGGGTCTTGAAGATCTTTTTGTACAGTTCTTCTGTGTATTCTTGCCACCTCTTCTTAATATCTTCTGCTTCTGTTAGGTCCAGACCATTTCTGTCCTTTATCGAGCCCATCTTTGCATGAAATGTTCCCTTGGTATCTCTAATTTTCTTGAAGAGATCTCTAGTCTTTCCCAATCTGTTGTTTTCCTCTATTTCTTTGCACTGATCGCTGAAGAAGGCTTTCTTATCTCTTCTTGCTATTCTTTGGAAATCTGCTTGAGATGCCTATATCTTTCCTTTTCTCCTTTGCTTTTCACCTCTCTTCTCTTCACAGCTATTTGTAAGGCCTCCCCAGACAGCCATTTTGCTTTTTTGCATTTCTTTTCCATGGGGATGGTCTTGATCCTGTCTCCTGTACAATGTCATGAACTTCATTCCATAGTTCATCAGGCACTCTGTCTATCAGATCTAGGCCCTTAAATCTGTTTCTCACTTCCACTGTATAATCATAAGGAATTCGATTTAGGTCATACCTGAGTGGTCTAGTGGTTTTCCCTACTTTCTTCAATTTAAGTCTGAATTTGGTAATAAGGAGTTCATGATCTGAGCCACAATCATCTCCCAGTCTTGTTTTTGTTGACTGTATAGAGCTTCTCCATCTTTGGCTGCATAGAATATAATCAGTCTGATTTCGGTGTTGACCATCTGGTGATGTCCAAGTGTAGAGTCTTCTCTTGTGTTATTGGAAGAGGGTGTTTGCTATGACCAGTGCATTTTCTTGGCAAAACTCTATTAGTCTTTGCCCTGCTTCATTCCGCATTCCAAGGCCAAATTTGCCTGTTACTCCAGGTATTTCTTGACTTCCTACTTTTGCATTCCAGTCCCCTATAATGAAAAGGACATGTTTTTTGGGTGTCAGTTCTAAAAGGTCTTGTAGGTCTTCATAAAACCATTCAACTTCAGCTTCTTCAGGATTACTGGTGGGGCATAGACTTGGATAACTGTGATATTGAATGGTTTGCCTTGGAGACGAACAGAGATCATTCTGTCATTTTTGAGATTGTATCCAAGTACTGCATTTCAGACTCTTTTGTTGACTATGATGGCTACTCCATTTCTTCTGAGGGATTCTTGCCCGCAGTAGTAGATATAATGGTCATCTGAGTTAAATTCACCCATTCCAGTCCATTTTAGTTCACTGATTCCTAGAATGTCGACGTTCACCTTTGCCATCTCTTGTTTGACCACTCCCAATTTGCCTTGATTCATGGACCTGACATTCCAGGTTCCTATGCAATATTGCTCTTTACAGCATCGGATCTTGCTTCTATCACCAGTCACATCCAGAACTGGGTGTTGTTTTTGCTTTGGCTCCATCCCTTCATTCTTTCTGTAGTTATTTCTCCTCTGATCTGGAGAAGGGAATGGCAAGCCACTTCAGTCAGTATTCTTGCCTTGAGAACCCCATGAACAGTATGAAAAGGCAATATGATAGGATACCAAAGGAGGAACTCCCCAGGTCATTAGGTGCCCAATATGCTACTGGAGATCAGAGGAGAAATAACTACAGAAAGAATGAAGGGATGGAGCCAAAGCAAAAACAGTACCCAGTTGTGGATGTGACTGGTGATAGAAGCAAGAATAAGATGTAGACAATTGTAATCCCTTTGCTCTTTGAACTTGTCCTCAATAATTTGATTCTATCTGTGTCTTAAACCTCATCATTTTACTTTGGGTTATTGAGTTCAGTCTGTAGCTTTTTGGATGTAACTGCTTTTCTTCCTGGTTGTAACTCTTGCCTCTTTGGGGAATGATTGGGCCACCCTTCCTTGTTATACAACAGTCTCAGACTACTCTGGGTAATTCCTATCTTAGATTGGATTCCCTGGGAATACATTTAAAGATGAAAAGTTGGATGCAGAATGCTCATTGTGGGATATTTTCAGAAGATCACCTGTAAGGAGGCCAGGAAGGCAGGATTGGGCAGAGAGAGAAGCTTATGTGCAGCTGAGGTTTCAGCCAATCCTACAGGAGCTCTAGAGCTGGGGTGGCCCTTCAGAGTTGTTTCCATTAAGAGCAAGGAGCCAGATATTTATATCCCAGCATCAGCCAATCATTGATTGTGGGCTGCTTCCAGGGAGTGAGCATTACATGAGGTGAGTAGTTCCCTGAGGCTGAGGTAATGTTCAGTGAGGGATACTGCTGGGAGCCTTCCTAGCTGACATTCCCAGCAGGTGAGAGATGGGTCTGTTGGCCCTGGAAAGCAGCCCTGAGTGGAGCATCACTTAGTGACTATCTAGCCGGGCCCAGGTCCTTTAGAGTACAGTGGTGTGGGGTGAGAAGGAGGATGAAGACAGAGAAAGGGAGCCGCCAACAGGGAAGGTCGGAGAAGGCTGAAGTTTCATTTTTACATCCTTTATAGTTTTTCCCAGGTACGCCCACAAAAGACAAGCCCATAAACATCACAGAGAATCAAGGCTGGTGTAACAGGTGTGGAAATCTCCTCCGTGGGCATGCAAGAAGGGAAAGAAGCTTGTACAGTCTATGCCACTCACTCTCTTCCTAGTTACATCTGTATGGTCATTTAGTTGCCAATTCATGTCCAGCTCTTTTGCCACCCCATAGACTGTAGCCCTCCAGGCTCCTCTGTCCGTGGGCCTTCTTAGGCAAGCATACTAGAGTGGGTTGCCATTTTCTCCTCCAGGGAATGTTCCTGACCCAGGGAGACAGCCCACATCTCCTGCATTGGCAGGTGGATTCTTTACCATTAAGCTACCTGGGAAGCCCTGCGCATCTACACATTATCTTTAAATATCTTTGGGTCATCATTCCATTTGGCAGCACTACTCTGCGATGGCAAAGAAAAATTTTTATAGCCTTTCTTTAAAAAAAATTATTTATTTTTAGCTGTGCTGTCTTCCTTAGAACATTATGTTTCGGTTATTCACTTTTGTCTAAGAAACCACCCCAAAACTTAGTGGCAGAAGACAACCACCATTTTATTATGCTCATGATTTTGTGGGTCAGAAATTTGACCTGGGGATAGTGAGAAAGGCTTTTCTCCGTGTCTTGATAATTGAAGTCTCATCTGGAATACTCAGCTGGGGTCCTGTGCCCAGGGCATTGGTTCTAGCTGTAGGCTGGGTTCCTTCCTTCCTCTATGTGCTGTGCCTGGTGGAGCTGGAATTTCTTCAATGGATTAATTATATTTGTAGCTGTGCTGGATCTTCATTGCTGAACATGGGCTTTCTCTAGTTGCTGAACGCGAGCAGGAGCTACTCTTTGTGGCTGTGCACAGGCGTCTCATTGCCGTGGCTTCTCTTATTGCAGAGCATGAGTTCTAGGTGCATGGGCTTCAGTAGTTATAACACATGGGCTCAGCAGTTGCGGTGTGCAGGCTGTAGAGAGCCAATAGAGAAGTTCCACAAAGAAATTGATATAAATGTCATACAGCTGTTAACAGCGAGAATGAACTATTGGAAATTATCACAGAGTGAAGGGATGAATTATGACAAAACTACTGTCTCTTCTAGAGAAGTTACCCTTACAGAAGAAAGACGAGCACATTCTCTTACTAGGAATATTTCTCAGAAGGTAAGTGCTTGGTGACATATTAAATTTAAGGTAATGTAGGAAAACTTAAAATTCTGAAAGGCTGAAACAATGGCAGACACCTGATAGGAAAATACCATTTGGACTGTGCCAAAATTGTAGAATTGTTTGAAACGTGGGCTTGTGAGGAATCGTGTCCTCAGCAAGTTATTTGACTTTCTCTTAGCACCAAAAATGTGCATCTTGCACCATAGGGACCTAAAAATCTCCTTTTAGGGTCCATTATTTGAGTTATTTCCCCAAGATTCCAGAGAATTATTGATCCCTTGACTACCAGGAGGCAACTTTTGATATTTCCAATGCCAAAAGCAAAAGTCACAGAAAACTCCCTTTCATTCACTGGGAAATTTTCTCAGTGATGACAAAATTCCTATTCCCTAGAAGAGCATAAAAGAATATGGAAAATGTATTAGAAACTTCAGATACATCTCTCTTCATTAAAAGGTGAATTTCAGTCAAAACATGTTCATTTCCTAAGTTGTAAATTATAGCTAGGAAAAAAAAAAAAACAGAACCTGGCCATTCCCAAGTTTATGAGATCATGTAGTCTTTCCTGATGAAAAATTCCCTGTTCAACAACCAGTTTGCCACTAATGATAATAAGGTCATCCAAGTGCACAGCTGTTGGGTTTCTGTGGTATACACGGTGACTGATTAAAATTACCCAGCGAAACCATGGAAGGGGGCTATTATACTGGTTGGAGAATTGTGCATAGAGTGAAGCCTTAGGCATTGATAGGAGCTGGTTAGTCAGCTTGCCATTAATTAGCAAGGGAAACCTCTCTTGTTTTAAATAATTTATATCTGCATCTAAATTAGGTAATAGAAGGAGTATAATAATGAAGAAGCATTACTGATCACTAGGAGACTTCTCCAAACACAATAATTATCAGCACAAGAAGTACCTGGGTTTGAACACAGCTCACCGTATGGAAAGCTCAGCTTAAACAACCGACTCTTCTGATAAGATTATTGAATATACAACTGAAATTAGTTAATCTACTAATCTAGGTATAAGGAGAATGTGGTTCTTTTTTATCTTTGGTGGGCGAACTGCAACAGAAATTTCGTTGTTTATTTTATTCTTTTAAGGAAAAGAAAGATATCTTTGACTTAGATCCTAGACCATTCTTTTTTGTGCATTTCACTTAAGTAGCTGGCAAAGCCATTGAAATAAGTGCCATATTATTAAATGGGGAAAATGTAGATTGATTCCACTCATATAAAAAATAATAAATTCTCCGAACATATAAAATATTTCTTGAGCTGCATTAATGCACATTTGCATTTCTCTTTAATATGAAACAGCTGTTGTATTTTTCATTTTATGGCATTTTAAAGAGATGGAAAGGATTGGGAACCAACATGAATCACAAGTCCCCACTACGTTTCATTAAAGACAATATCACATTAATTCCCATTGCTCCTGAGCCTGATGGAGAATAGAAACTTCCTTCATTTTTAAAACCCTGAAAGTTAACATAGAAACTTTAATGTAAGCATTTAAATTATCAACTTAGAATGAGAAAGTGAGTCGGCTCTGATATGCATCAGCTTAACTGCACTGCTCTGAATTTAGGAGCCAGAAAGGTATAGAATTTACTGACACAAATCAAATCATCATAGGGAAAGGTAGCCATGTAAGTCCCCATTTCTCACCTGGCATTCTCATTTGGAGGGAAGAATTGATTCTCTTAGCAATGGAATAAGCTTCTCTCCTTCTCCTTTTGCTAACATGGTTTCTCTACAGTTATGCAAACTAAATTTGCAGTCATCTTCCTTATCATGGCCTTGGGAAATAAGAAAGTCTGGTTGGTTTTTTGGCCGATGTTTTTCACTGCAGTTTGATAACCTACCTTCTACATGTATAACAATAACTGAAACTAGATTTTTTTCTGATATACCTGAGATGAAAATAAAATTAATTTTCAGTCACCATGGACTTCTGACTTCATAGTTTCAATAGGACCCTTTTGTCCTCCTTTTCCCCTTCTTTCTTGATTCTATACTTCAGCATTACGGCTTAGCAAGGGAAAACACAACACTGTATTTTAGAGTCAAATATATGTAGGGCAGAACTGTGACTCCACTTCTGATCTGCTGTGTGAACTTTGGCAAGTGAAATGAACACTGAGCCTTAGGATCTTGGTTTATTAAATGAGGGTAATAATTGTTGCCTTTCAAGATTGCTTTAGGAGTTAAGGGAGATATTCCCTGTGGCTCAGCTGGTGAAGAATTCACCTGTAATGTGGGAGACCTGGGTTCGATCCCTGGGTTGGGAAGACCCCATGGAGGAGAGAATGGCTACCCACTCCAGTATTCTGGCTTGGAGAATTCCGTGGACTGTATAGTCCGTGGGGTCACAAAGAGTCTGACATGACTAAAGCGGCTTTCAGTTCAGTTTATGAGTGAAAACATTCACCATGGAGCCTAGGACTCAGTAGGAGCTCACATATGGTGACTTTCCCTTTCCCTGTGTTTCCCCCTCCCTGTCCTGCCACTCCTTAGCTCAAAGGGACTGTTGTTAAGGACCCTCTGAGGTGCAGGCTGAGTATCTCCCACAAGAGTTTGTAGAGTGTCATGAGAGAGCTTCCTTCAGAGGGTGCAAGTCACTGCAACTGTCTACATGATAGCATCCCCATTTGTGTAGATTTTAACCTCAGGCTCAGCATGATACATCATTTTCTTGAAGGTAAATAACGAAAGGCATCCCGGAGGCAGGAGAATCTCAAAGTTCTCCAGTGATGCTTGAGAGGAGGGCACAGTCCCAGAGTTAGGGTACAGTTAGTTTCTCTGATCCTTTTAAGGCTTCTAGGAGCAGAACTTGGAAAGCTCTCTGACTGGAAACCAAGTAAGACAGCAGAAATCTACTAGGCTATGGTGTGGCCATGGTCAAAGCCAGAGTACACAGAGTTAACAGAATCAAGAGTATATGCCAGATTTTAGTGGCTGGAAATGTAATTTTTTTTATTGTTATGAGCAACTCTGTAGTACAGGGAGAATTTCCCATTTAACCACATTGATTCTTAAAACTGTTACACGGTGGATATTCTTTACCTAGTTTTATAGATGGGGAGAGAGAAACTCATCGAGATAAAAGCAGTACCATATTCTGTATTGGGAGGCAGTGATGTGTAGAATTGCACATTGCAGATTCTAGAATCAAACACTTTACCTCAAATCCAAGCCCTGGCACATCCTTGCTGAGTGTCCTTGGACATGTTATTTAACTTGCCTAAATTTCAATTTCCTCATGTGAAATCCAGGAATAACTGTACAGGGTTGCTGTGAAGGTGCAGTAAGTTGTTCAAGCCAAAACCTAGGAACCTTTCTTTTCCTCTCAAACTCTTCATTATTCCTTGTCATCAACCCTCCAAGCTTCTCTTCCAGTCTTTCTCATTTCAACAAAGGGTACCCTGTCCACCCATTAGCTGTTCAGGTCAATAGCTTGGATGTGATCCTTGATTCCTCTCTTTTCCCCATTGTCATCCCAACTTTCCCAACCACAATCCAGTCCACAAGTCTCTCAGCTCTGCCTCCAGAATGTGTCCTCAGGAATCTCTCCGCTAGTCTCCATTTATGCTTTCAAACACCACAGTCTCTGACTGGGCAACTGCAACAGCCTCTGCTTTTACACATACCCTTTACAATCTTATCCCCACCTTACAGCCAAAGTGAGCTTTTATAAATGTAAATCTTACCATGTGACCCTAGTGCTTAGACTCTTCCAGTGGCTTCTTGCTGCACTAAGACTAGAATCCAAACAAACTCTATGCACGGATCATGCTTATCAGTCCAAACATGTCTCATACTCTTTCTTCTCTTGTTTCCCACACCCCTGCCATCCTGGTCATTTCAGAGCTTTTGAACAGGCTGATTTCTCTAGTTGGAATGTTTTCTCTCATTCTTTAGATTTTAGAATCAGAAAGCAAAAGTCAACATATAACCTCAGAGAGGTCTTGAGTTCCCTATCTACTCTTTATCATATTATTGCCATGTACCTTTTTCCCTTACTGTTTATAAACCTAAACTTCCCTGGTGGCTCAGACGGTAAAGTGTCTACAATACGGGAGACCTGGGTTCGATCCCTGGGTTGGGAAGATCCCCTGGAGAAGGAAATGGCAATCCACTCCAGTACTACTGCCTGGAAAATCCCATGGACAGAGGAGCCTGGTAGGTTACAGTCCATGGGGTCGCAAAGAGTCGGACACGACTTCGCGAATTCGCTTTCACTTATAAACCTTAACATTATTCTACTTGTTTTTATTTTAAGTTTATTT
Organism: Ovis aries; assembly: GCF_016772045.2. NCBI lineage: Eukaryota > Metazoa > Chordata > Mammalia > Artiodactyla > Bovidae > Ovis > Ovis aries. The sequence goes on along the minus strand of NC_056072.1, from coordinate 42,205,139 downwards.
CTTTGGTGTTAATTTGATGGTTTGTTGCTATTTGTCTCTGTCTACTAAGACCTGACTCCAAGGTGTTTCCTTGGGACTTGCGTTGATAATCACTGAATAGGGCTGGGGCAGAGAAGGCATTCAATAGATATTTGCTGAATGAATGAATGAATGTGAATATCAGAGTACATGCAGTAAATACTCAATAAATGATATATTTTGCTTCCTCTACTATAAGCAAAGGCTGAAAATAGTTTCAAAATCAAGCAGAAAATAATGTTGTGTCTGGGACACTAATGGAAAGAAGATATAATTTGGAGTCAGATCAGCCAGGGTTCCAACTTTTCCTCCCTAAGCCTCAATTTCTTTGTTTGTTAAATGGGAATAATTATAGTCCATGCCACAGAGTTGTGAGAATGAAATGAAAAGACTTAAAAAATGCTTAGTACCAAGACTGCTCTTAATTCTAAATAAATGGTCTTTTACCATTGAGACCTTGACAATTTGGTACAATAAAATTTTGTTGATTCACAAATATTTTCATGTTTCCTTTCTCCTTTCAGAATTGAACTTGCTCAGTTTGAGAGTCAGGCTTGTTTTGGTTAAGAATTTGCAGGGTAGGGACAATTGTAAGACAGAGGAATAATTATCCTATGGTTTTCTTCTATACCTTTTCAGTTATCTGCATAATTTATGGTTCATTAATCTTGACTGGGGCTTCCCTGGTAGCTCAGATGGCAAAGAATCTGCCTGCAGTGCAGGAGATCCTGGTTCAATCCCTGGGTCAGGAAGGTCCCTTGGAGAAGGGAACAGCTACCCACTCTAGTATTCTTGCCTGGAGAATTCCATGGACAGAGGAGACTGGCTGGCTACACTCCATGGGGTCGCAAAGAGTCGGACACGACTGATTGACTGAACAACAACAACAACAACAACAGTCTTGATTGACTAGAATCTCTGAAACTAAGAGTCACCTTGATTTTACTTAATTGATGCTATACTGATATATTGGGCAAAAATAGTCAATTTTCACAAATGAATCTTAACTTAATCAGACTGGCTACCTTTCAGTTATATAGGATATTTATTATTGTGGGAAAGATGATTTGATTGAAAACTATAGTTGATGTGTTCCAGGTCATCCGTATGAGATTGGAAGTAAAGGGGTGTAAACCCATGGGCCCATGATGAAGTGACAGACCAGAAGGTAGGTGCCCCCAGTATTGCCTTTCTTAGACAGGAAGCCTCTCATTCCTGGGTGATGGCTCTTGGGTCCTGCTCTTTGTTTTTGCTGTGTTTTAGGCAAATATTAAAACAATGATTGTTTAGTTACCTTGGAACTAAAGGTAATCAGCCAAATCCACATTGTTGGATAGAAAAAGGAACTAAAGATCCCCAAGAAAAAAATTCAAAATTATAGCGCATGCATTTTTTAAAAGTAATATTTCTTTTAGGAAATGGTGTTCCTATTTTCCTTATTCAGTTCCCTCTACTTGCAGTGGGTTTCTGAATGGTTTCTCATTGAACGTCTGGTTTCCCTCTGAATGTCTGAGTGCTGCCCATGTCCTAAGCCCCTGTTGCTTTCTCCATATATACATGAAGACTTTCTCTAAGCCTGTGTTGTTTGATACGGTAACCACTAAGCACAGGTGACTATTTACTTAAAATTAAAAAAAGAAATCTTAATCAAACTGGCCACATTTCAAGTGCTTGGTGATTGATAGCTACATCTGGATAGTAGCTACTCTTTTGAACAGTGCAGATAGAGATCATTTTCAATAGTTCAGAAAGTTCTACTGTATAGTGCTATCTCAAGCACCTTAGGTGAACATGCTCACAACATTGTGCTCTCATAGAAACCTTTCTGTTCCTTTATGGAACAAGTCACTTTCTACCTTGATAGGCTGTAGCAGAGTGACTGTTTACAAATGATGACATACAGAACTAGAATCTACAACTCTGGCTTTCTACTTCAATGAGAAGAACAACATTTTTGTCTGTTTCACCCGCTGGAATTCTATATGAGGTCGCTTTTCCTAAAAGTTTGAAAACCTCTGCCCTCTTTACATCTGTTGTATTTTCTGCTCAGACCATTTGAGGGCAAGATTTACTTCTGATTCATTTTTTAGCTGCTCACAACCTGGTCTGAGGGTTACTGAAGTAGGCACTCAAACATTTCTGGTTGGTTGCAAGGAGTTAAGTTGTAGAGTTTATGGCCTGATGCAACTCTACTTCCTAGACACCATGGTACAATTATTGCAGTCAGATCCCTGACCAGTCAGGGGTTCGGTGCCTTCCCTGCATCCCCATCTCTGTAAGTGGTAGGGCACACAAACACAAGGCATTTTCTGCTCCTGTCAATTATTTTCTCTTCCCTCTCTCTCTCTCACAATTACTTGGGCTTTAATTTACAGTTGGTTTACCTTTTCTGATCTGTTTACAACCTTCCATTCATCTAGTTCTCTCTCCAGGGAGTTTAACCAGATTGGCCAATTAGCACTTCATTTTTAGCAAACAGATAAATATATCACTCTACTCAAGTATGGAGGACACCTTGTCGTGATGAGATAAATCAGTACTTTCTTATAGATTTTCTTTACCTACAGTGACCGTATCACTTGAGATAATTACATCAGTAATAATAATAATACACAGATGTATATATTTTATGTTTCTATCTCCACTGGGAGCTTTGATTTCTCCTTGGAGTCAAGGACTGTGGGATAACAGGAGACTTTTCAACATACTTAAGCTTAGACAGGCTATGTTGTTTAACAATTTTAATATATGATGAATATTTAGTGCAAAGTGGGTTTAATCAAACTGTATGATATATGATATCTATTTTTACACCTCCCCCATAAGATCACTAGCATTATATAGTATTCTCATATATTGTAACAGAAAATTTAATATCTTTCCACATTCCAGATAGTTCTGACCTCCTTGCTAATTAGCCTTTCAGATAAATTAGGTGACAGTTTTAAGGAAGCATTGTTGATATATTAATGTGTTAGTTTATTCTAAAGAATAAATATCACATTTTACCCCTTTGCCCTTTTATTTAGAGTTGCTTCCTATGTCTCCTAATGAATTAATGGTTTTCCTGAAACACTAAATTGTCTTTGTTCAACTGAGGGACAATAATCAAGTGACTCATGAGTAATTTATAGCTGTGCAGGTGATGATCCGAGCATCAGTCTGCGATGTATTTTCATCAAGACTAATTCCAATGTAATATTTCAATTTAGTTTTCACTAAAGCATTCAATTTGCATTTAAAAAGCAGTCAATATAGGTTAATAAAATGGTGTCAACTGATCGCTAATGAACTGTTATGCTTGTAAAACACTGCCCTTCTCACCATGAATTGTCTTGGACTGACGTTTCACTACCCTGGGTACCAGCCAAAACACACGTGTGTGAAACAAGACTTGGAGCTGACTGTGGCTCAGATCATGAGGCCCTTGTTGCAGAATTCAGGCTTAAATTGAATAAAGTAGGGGAAAACACTAGATTCATTCAGGTATGACTTAAATCAAATCCCTTATGTTTATACAGTGGAGGTGACAAAAATATTTAAGGGGTCATATCTGGTAGACAAAGTGCTTGAAGAACTATGGACAGAGGTTCATAATGTAGTACAGGAGGCGGTGACCAAAACCATCCCAAAGAAAAAGAAATGCAAGAAGGCAAAGTGGTTGTCTGAGGAGGTTTTACAAATAACTGAGAAAAGAAGAGAAGCAAAAAGCAAAGGAGAAAGGAAAAGACAGTGAATGCAGAGTTCCTTGAATGAACAGTGCAATGAAGTAGAGGAAAACATTAGAATGGGAAAGAACATAGATCTCTTCAAGAAGTTCAAGAGGGAGGGGACATATGTATGTCTATGGCTGATTCATGCTGATATTTGGCAGAAAACAACAAAATTCTGTAAAGCAATTATTCTTCAATTAAAAAAAAAGAATATTGGAGATCAAAGGAACAGTTCATGCAAGGATAGGCACGATAAAGGACAGAAATGGAAGGGACCTAACAGAAGCAGAAGAGGTTAAGAAGAGGTGGCAAGAATAAGCAAAAAAGAACTATACAAGAAAAAGTCTTAATGAACCAGATAACAACAATGGAGCTGTTTCAAATCCTGAAAGATGATGCTGTGAAAGTGCTGCACTCAGTATGTCAGCAAATTTGGAAAACTCAGCAGTGGCCACAGGACTGGAAAAGATCAGCTTTCATTCCAGTCTCAAAGAAGGACAGTGCCAAAGAGTGTTCAAACTACAGTACAAATGCACTCATTTCACATGCTAGTAAGGTTATGCTCAAAATCCTTCAAGCTACACTTCAGCAGTATGTGAACCAAGAAGTTCCAGATGTACAAGCTGGATTTAGGAAAGACAGAGGAAGCAGAGATCAAATTGCCAACATCCACTGGATCATAGAAAAAGCAAGAGAATTCCAGAAAAACATCTACTTCTGCTTCATTGACTACTCTAAAGCATTTGACTGGATCACAACAAACTGTGGAAATTCTTTCCATAGAGAAGGGAATACCAGACCACCTTACTTGCCTCCTGAGAAACCTGTATGCGGGTCAAGAAACAAGAATTAGAACCTTACATGGAACAACTGACTAGTTCAAAATTGGTAAAGGAGTAAGCCAAGGCTATATATGGTCACCCTGCTTATTTAACCTTTGTACAGAGTATATCATGTGAAATGCCAGTCTGGATGAATCCTAAGCGGAAATCAAGATTTCCTGGAGAAATAACAACTTCAGATATGCAGACGATACCACTCTAATGGCAGAAAGTGAAGAGAAACTAAGAGCCTCTTGATGAGGATGAAAGAAGAGAGTGAAAGAGCTGGCTTGAAACTCAACATTCAAAAAACCAAGATGTGGCATCTGATCCCATCACTTCATGGCCAATAGATGGGGAAAAAGTCAAACAGTGACAGATTTTCTTTTCTTTTGCTCCAAAATCACTGTGAATGTTGACTGTAGCCATGCAGTTAAAAGACATTTGCTCCTTGGAAGGAAAGCTATGACAAACATGGATAGTGTATTAAAAAGCGCAGACATTACTTTGACAACAAAGGTTCATATAGTCAAAGCTATGGTTTTTCCAGTAGTCATGTATGGATGTGAGAGTTGGACCATAAAGAAGACTGAGTGCTGAAGAACTGATGCTTTCAAACTGTGATGCTAGAGAAGGCTCTTGAGAGTCTCCTGGACAACAAGGAGACCAAACCAGTCAATCCTGTAGGAAATCAACCTTGAATATTCATTGAAAGGACAGATGCTGAAGTTCCAATACTTTGGGCACCTGATGCAAAGAGCTGAGTCATTGGAAAAGACCTTGATGCTGGGGAAGATTGAGGACAAGAGGGGAAGGAGGTAACAGAGGATGAGCTGGTTGGATGACGTCACTGATTCAATGAACATGAGTTTGAACAAACTCTAGGAAATAATGAAGGACAGGGAAGTCTGGTGTGCTGCAGTCCATGGAGTCACAAAGAATTAACGTGACTGAAGGACTGACTGAACATCAACAACAACGCATATGGATGAAGAGGGTTGAAGAACATTTTTGTTAATGTATAGATTTTCTATTGCTGCAATAATGAAAGACCAAAAACTTAGTGATTGTTTTAAATACCAATTTATTACCTCATAGTTTAATGGGTGAGAAGTCTAGCACTAGAACTCTGTTGGTTCTCTGCTTAGGTTATCACAAGGACAAAATCTACAGACTTTCTGAAGACTCTGAGGGAAGGAAAAATCCAGCTCCAAGCTCATTGAGATTGTTGTTCCTTGTGCTTGTAGGGCCCAGTTTCCTTGCTAGGTGTCTGCCGAGAGCCTCTTACCTCCTAAGACTGCCTGCACTCCTCATCTTGCCCTTTCCATCTTGAATCTCTCTGCCTTCTCCTTTTATTGCATCTTTCTAACTTCAACCAAGGAAACTTCTGTTTTAAGGGGCTTGCGTGATTAGATTAGATTGAGCCTTCCCAGATAACTCAGGATAATCTCCTTATATTTGCAATATCTTCTTTTGCTATCATAATATTCCCAGGTTCCACAGATTAGGGAAGGGGCACATCTGGGGGCTGTTATGATCACTCATTTAGAGCCAGACATCCTGGAATGTGAAGTCAAGCGGGCCTTAGAAAGCATCACTATGAACAAAGCTACTGGAGGTGATGGCATTCCAGTTGAGCTATTTCAAATCCTGAAAGATGATGCTGTGAAAGTGCTGCACTCAATATGCCAGCAAATTTGGAAAACTCAGCAGTGGCCACAGGACTGGAAAAGGTCAGTTTTCTTTCCAATCCCAAAGAAAGGAAATGCCAAATAATGCTCAAACTACCGCAGAATTGCACTCATCTCACATGCTAGTAAAATAATTCTCAAAATTCTCCAAGCCAGACTTCAGCAATACGTGAACTGTGAACTCCCTGATGTTCAAGCTGGTTTTAGAAAAGGCAGAGGAACCAGAGATCAAATTGCCAACATCTGCTGGATCATGGAAAAAGCAAGAGAGTTCCAGAAAACATCTCTTTCTGCTTTATTGACTATGCCAAAGCCTTTGACTGTGTGGATCACAAGAAACTGTGGAAAATTCTTCAAGAGATGGGAATACCAGACCACCTGACCTGCCTCTTGAGAAACCTATATGCAGGTCAGGAAGCAACAGTTAGAACTGGACATGGAACAACAGACTGGTTCCAAATAGGAAAAGGAGTACGTCAAGGTTGTATATTGTCATCCTGCTTATTTAACTTCTATGCAGAGTACATCATGAGAAATGCTGGACTGGAAGAAGCACAAGCTGGAATCAAGATTGCTGAGAGAAATATCAATAACCTCAGATATGCAGATGACACCACCCTTATGGCAGAAAGTGAAGAGGAACTGAAAAGCCTCTTGATGAAAGTGAAAGAGGAGAGTGAAAAAGTTTGCTTAAAGCTCAACATTCAGAAAACAAAGATCATGGCATCCGGTCCCATCACTTCATGGGAAATCAATGGGGAAACAGTGGAAACAGTGTCAGACTTTATTTTGGGGGGCTCCAAAATCACTCCAGGTGGTGATTGCAGCCATGAAATTAAAAGACGCTTACTCCTTGGAAGAAAAGTTATGACCAACCTAGATAGCATATTCAAAAGCAGAGACATTACTTTGCCAACAAAGGTCCGTCTAGTCAAGGCTATGGTTTTTCCAGTGGTCATGTATGGATGTGAGAGTTGGACTGTGAAGAAAGCTGAGCGCTGAAGAATTGATGCTTTTGAACTGTGGTGTTGGAGGAGACTCTTGAGAGTCCCTTGGACTGCAAGGAGACCCAACCAGTCCATTGTGAAGGAGATCAGCCCTGGGATTTCTTTGGAAGGACTGATACTAAAGCTGAAACTCCAATACTTTGGCCACCTTGTGCGAAAAGTTGACTCATTGGAAAAGACTTTGATGCTGGGAGGGATTGGGGGCAGGAGGAGAAGGGGACGACCCAGGATGAGATGGCTGGATGGCATCACTGACTCGATGGACATGAGTCTGAGTGAATTCGAGGAGCTGGTGATGGACAGGGAGGCCTGGTGTGCTGCGATTCATGGGGTCGCAAAGAGTCGGACATGACTGAGTGACTGAACTGAACTGAACTGATGCTTACCATGGATAGTGAAGCAGAGGGGCTCTTCACCCTATTGGTGGGGAGTTAGGTATGTGCAGAGGGATGGAGCTGGAAATAGACATAAGGAGAGCAAAGTTAAGTACTTCCATCCATATATGCCCATAACACTTTGGTGACCCCCAGTAAGTATAAACTCCAGTATACAGAGTTGTTTTCCCATCTACTCCCTGGGGCCACGGACCTAGATTTATTCAGTTTTGTACTCTAGAGCTGGCATGCTTCTTTCTCTCCCAATAGGTGATTGATACATGTTTTGGAAGTGTAGTTGAAGGAGCATGATGGAAATTGATGATAGCGAGAAAATATTTCTTATGCTGAGGAGTATATCTCTAAATGAGAACTGTCAGACAGAGCAATGATGGGGGTAATTTTAACAAGGGCCAGACTGGACTCATACCATTGATTAGACCCCATCTTCCCCTCTCATGCTTGCTGCTTCCTACCTTCCTAGACCCTGCACCATCTTGAAACCCTGTGATTTTGGAGTCATTACTGTATCACCTTTTGGTATTTTTGGATAGTTCATTTTTTTTCCAGTCTTCTTAATAGTCCATAGCCCTTCCATACTATAAAATGAAAGTGAAAGTCACTCAGTCGAGTCTGACTCTTTGTGACCCCATGGACTATACAGTCCATGGAATTCTTCAGGCCAGAATACTGGGGTGGGTAGCCATTCCCTTCTTCAGGGTATCTTCCTAACCCAGGGACTGAACCCAGGTCTCCTGATTTGCAAGCAGATTCTTTGCCAGCTGAGCCACCAGGGAAGCCCTCCATACTGTAAAGGGTCCCTCATATCGTGAAAAACTATAGCTTGATTTAATCTTACCATCTAAGAGTTGTTCACTTAACTTGTTGAGTTCAAAAGAATTAACATCTGACGAGGTCATTATTAAGTGTCAATCACTCAATCATGTCCGACTCTTTGGGACCCCATGGACTGTAGCCCACCAAGCCCCTCAGTCCATGGAATTCTCTAGGAAAGAATACTAGAGTGGGTTGCCATTCCTTCCTCCAGGGGATCTTCCCAAGCTAGGGATTGAACCCTGGTCTCTTGCACTTCAGATTCTTTACCAGTCATTCAGGTCAGTTCAATTCAGTCCAGTTTCTCAGTCATGTCCGACGCTTTGTGACCCCATGAATCACAGCACACCAGGCCTCCCTGTCCATCACCAACTCCTGGAATTCACTCAAACTTATGTCCATCGAGTTGGTGATGCCATCCGGCCATCTCATCCTCTGTCATCCCCTTCTCCTCCTGCCCCCAATCTCTCCCAGCATCAGGGTCTTTTCCAATGAGTCAACTCTTCGCATGAGGTGGCCAAAGTATTGGAGTTTCAGCTTCAGCATCAGTCCTTCCAATGAACACCCAGGACTGATCTCCTTTAGAATGGACTGGTTGGATCTCCTTGCAGTCCAAGGGACTCTCAAGAGTCTTCTCCAACACCACAGTTCAAAAGCATCAATTCTTCGGCGCTCAGCTTTCTTCACAGTCCAACTCTCACATCCATACATGACTACTGGAAAAACCATAGCCTTGACTAGATAGACCTTTGCTGGCAAAGTAATGTCTCTGCTTTTGAATATGCTATCTAGGTTGGTCATAACTTTCCTTCCAAGGAGTAAGCGTCTTTTAATTTCCTGGCTGCAGTCACAATCTTCAGTGATTTTGGAGCCCCCCCCCAAAATAAAGTCTGACACTGTTTCCACTGTTTCCCCATCTATTTCCCATGAAGTGATGGGACCGGATGCCATGATCTTTGTTTTCTGAATGTTGAGCTTTAAGCCAACTTTTTCACTCTCCTCTTTCACTTTCATCAAGAGACTTTTTAGTTCCTCTTCACTTTCTGCCATAAGGGTGATTTCATCTGCATATCTGAGGTTATTGATATTTACCCGGCGATCTTGATTCCAGTTTGTGCTTCTTCCAGCCCAGCGTTTCTCATGATGTATTCTGCATATCAGTTAAATAAGCAGGGTGACAATATACAACCTTGATGAACTCCTTTTCCTGTTTGGAACCAGTCTGTTGTTCCATGTCCAGTTCTAACTGTTGCTTCCTGACCTGCATATAAGTTTCTCGAGAGGCATTTACTTGGGGTTAAATATGGAGGCAATTCTTTAGAAGTCAGCTATTCCGGATTGTGGTTAGTCTACTTCACATGATCTCTCCAGGGCATAATATTCTTATCTTCAAAATGAGGATACAATACCTCAAAGATGGGCATATATATTAAGTGGGAGCATTAAGTGTTAAGTGCTTGATCCTTAATTATTAATTTAATTGATTAATGGTAACTGAGTACTAGTCTGGGATACTTCCTTAAAATAATTGTAGTACAACTTATACATGTACAATGTGAACAAATCGAGACACAATAGCAAGTGAGATCGTACTGACAGGACACCTCCTCTCTACCCCAACTAGTCCCTCCATTTTCATACTCCTCTCCCTCATTAGATGCTTGCCTTTATCTCCATCCTGGAAAAGCATGGAATAAACTGTGTCAGAGTCTGACAACCTGAGGGAGTCCCCGCTCCAGCCTGCAGTGATCTCTCTTCTCTCAAGCCCTGGTCCTAATTTTCATTCAGCACCTCACATGCTATTTGGGGACAGCTCTTCTCTTGTCAGTCAGCTTTTCACGTGTTTGTATCTTTCCTCTTAAACTATTCTATGCATTTCTAGTCACTCATTTGGGCTTCCTTGGCGGCTCAGATGGCAGAGAATCTGCCTGCAATGCCAGAGATGCAGGTTCAATCCCCAGGTTGGGACGATCCCCTGGAGAAGGGAATGGCGACCCACTCCACTATTCTTGCCTAAAGAATCCCATGGACAGAGGAGCCTGATGGGCTACTGTCCTTGGGGTCACAAAGAGTTGGACAAGACCGAGTGACTAACACTTTTCACTTTCATTTCTTTTCCCAATCACTCATTCAGACACATATTTTGAGCACCTACTATGTGCTAAGCATTGGAGAGGTAATGGGATCAAGATAAACAAAGTCTCATTCCTCAAGTTGGCAGTCTCCATGGAAGGTGGACAGTCAAACAACAGACTGTGATCAGTGTGGCTTATTGTTACAGGGGACAGAAAGGGAATCACAGGAGCCCAGGTATCTTTATGCAGTACATAGTGTTTTGGACTGAGTAGGTGCTCAGTAAATACTAGTAGATTGAAAATGTTTACCTTATTAGGAACTCAATGTAGTTGAAAACAGGCAATACTATTAATATGATAGGTTGGTATCTCTCAACTTGAGGTCAGACTTCATCGGAGATTTCCCAGAAGGTCCTGAGAATGATGGACATCTTGCTCTCTCGTCAGCACTCACAGCACTACCCTTGCTAGGCTTAGTCCAGGGCTGACTACCCACAATCTCTTTGCTGCCCCACTAATGGATTAATTAATGGCTCCATCCACGAACTGAGGGACCCTCTTTATTTTTGTTGCCCATTTCTTCCTGTTTTCACTTTTGTGTCTTTGCTAATATTGATTGTAAAGAGACAGGCCTTATTTCTCTGGTATTTAAGGGACCAGTGAAACAAATGCAAACTATTTTTGCTCTTTCTTCTCAACTGCCCTGAAATTCTGGTTATTTTGTGGATGATTGGGGAAGAGGTCATGGGCACTCTCAGAGGACCCACAGATGGACAAGTTCACAGGCCATGATACCCAGGATAACAGGTCTTTTATTTATGATGCTTATTCCATATGCATGCGGTTCTCAGAGACATCCCTCACTGTACTCGCTTCTTCCCCTTGAAGTCCCAGAACATTTCTCACACACATCCAAGGGCAGTGTGCCTTCTAACTCCCTTCAAACCACCGAGTGTTCTCCAGGAGCAGGGATGAGAGTAGGGGAGAGGAGAATTATGTTACTCTGATCTTTTGCTCCTGACAACCTTATTTTTATGTGGTGAACTATAAATAGTATAAACCATGATTCACTATTAAACCTGGAAGACAAATGGCACTGAGATTCATAAATTAATGTTAGATTTATTTTCCACCATGACTGCAGGATTAGGGAGATCTCACTCACCTGTACTTAGCGATGACAAATGATCGCTGAAGAACTGCGTTGCTCAGTCTTCAGTGACAATATTAAGAAAAATATTAAAAATACATTGTGGAATCATGAATGTAGCATTTGGTAAAGTGACTTTTTTTTCCCCCAGCACCTTAAAAAAATCGCATGGCCCCATAAGTACCTGAACTTCTTGACATACTAATTAACTCTGATTTAAAACAGCCATTACTTTTAGAGTTAAGCTTAGTGAACATTGTCTACTATTATTATGCAACCATTAATACGACTAGGAAAAATGAGATAAGAAAAAGAAGAAGGCAGTAATTAAGATGAGTAATTTGGTAACAAAGTTGAACTAAAGCAGGTTGGTGGCTCTTCTGTGTGTGATAGTATACATTATTGGTGTAATTTATCTTTCAAACTAAATGACTGTACTTCTCCCCAAGCCTTCTGTTAGAGTTTTGTTCTTATACTTATTGGCAAATTGTGTGATAGACGTAAGAATGAGTCTTGGGAAGTTATCACTCTGTAAGTTCAGGAATTTTGACCTCTGTATGTTTTATGAAAATAACTAGATCTTGATGGTTTTCTGATAAGTAAAAATAGGGTAAATTCAGAGTGCATTTAATGGGGAAAACATAATTTTTTTTGAAAAATATAATAGAATCCAGGGCAAAATGTCATTTTTTATTCTTAAAAAGAGTGGGCAAGCTACCAGAATAGTTCAGTTCAGTTACTCAGTCATGTCCAACTCTTTGTGACCCCAAGAATCGCAGCACGCCAGGCCTCCCTGTCCATCACCAACTCCCGGAGTTCACTCAGACTTGCGTCCATCGAGTCAGTGATGCCATCCAGCCATCTCATCCTCCGTCATCCCCTTCTTCTCCTGCCCCCAATCCTTCCCAGCATCAGAGGCTTTTCCAATGAGTCAACTCTTCGCACGAGGTGGCCAAAGTACTGGAGTTTCAGCTTCAGCATCATTCCCTCCAAAGAAATCCCAGGGCTGATCTCCTTCAGAATGGACTGGTTGGATCTCCTTGCAGTCCAAGGGACTCTCAGGATTCTTCTCCAACACCACAGTTCAAAAGCATCAATTCTTCGGTGCTCGGCTTTCTTCACAGTCCAACTCTCACATCCATACATGACTACTGGAAAAACCATAGCCTTGACTAGACGGACCTTAGTTGGCAAAGTAATGTCTCTGCTTGAGATCAATGAAATTATAAATGTCTGCCATGACTGAAATCTGCATTCCTCATTCACTCAGTGAGGACTGTGTTTCTTATGATGAGGACATCCAATATAAAAACAGAAAGTAACTAAATAATCTGAATATTTTATCTAAGTGGTTCCAACTTGTGGATATACAATGATGCATTCATACATTCAAAAAATTTGTTCATGTATTAGAAAAGAGCTTATTATGTGTTAGGCATCATTCTGAGTGCTAGAGGTTAACTAAGGAATAGACAGATAAACTCTTTGAATTCAAGGAGCATAAGTTCTAATGGCAGGAATCAAAAAATAAATTAACATATATAAAATGTCAGATTATGATAAGTGCTATGAAGCAAAAAGGAGAATGATGACAGGAAAAGTAAGTGGAGGACTGACTGTTTTACATAGAAACGACAGAGAAAGCAAGCCTGCTGCTGCTGCTGCTGCATCGCTGCAGTCGTGTCCGACTCTGTGCGACCTCATAGACGGCAGCCCACCAGGCTCCCCCATCCCTGGGATTCTCCAGGCAAGCACACTGGAGTAGGTTGCCATTTCCTTCTCCAATGCATGCAAGTGAAAGGTGAAAGTGAAGTTGCTCAGTCGTGTCCGACTCTTAGCGACCCCATGGACTGCAGAGGTGATTATTAAGTTGTGTTGTTTAGTTACTAAGTCATGCTCAGCTCTTTGCAATCCCATGGATTGTAACCTGCCAGGCTCCTCTGTCCATGGGATTTTCCAGGCAAGAATACTGGAGTGGGTTGCCATTTCCTTCTCCAGAGGATCTTCCCAACCCAGGGATCAAACGCATGTCTCCTGCAAGAACAGGCAGAGTCTTTACCACTGAGCCACCAGGGAAGTCCCCTGGTATTTAAGCTAAAATCTGAAATAATACAAGTGCACAGGTTGTAGGGGAAGAGCACCTGGGGTAGAGAGGACACAGTGTAAAATCTGAGGGAGACATGCCCTTGGTGTGTTTGGAGAAGGAAGAGAAGACCAGAGAGGTTGAGGCCCAGTGAGTGTGGGGGTAAGTGGTACAAGCTGAGATCCCAGAGATCTCAAGGGCATGTGATGTAGAGCCTTCCTGGTTGAGGTGGAAATTTAGTCCAAGTACATGGAAAGCTCTTAGTGGGTCTTAATCAGGGAATGGCATGGTCTGACATGTATCATTAAAAACCACTGGTTGCTGGGGAAGAACTACTTAAGAGGCTATGATGATAGCCCAGACTCAAGAAATGGGTTGGAGTTGGGAGAGAGAGAGAAGTAGGTGGGTTTGGGGCATGCTTTACAAATAGTGTTAATAGCTCTTGCTAATAAAGTGGGTGTTGGGTAGGAGAGGTCAAGAATGATCCTTAGGTTCCTGGCTCAAGCACGTAGGTAAGTGGTGTAGTGCCTCTTCCTATGGGGGAAAGCTGGAAGAAGAGCAGATCTCATGAAGGGGAGATAGTAGGAAAGAAGATATCATGTAGAAATAAAGTATTCTGTTTTAGACATATTAAGTTGCAAATGCCTGTTAGACAGCTGGTCATTTGTGCAGTTTTATAAAGCACAGGTTCTTACAACTACCTGTATCACTTAGAAATAGATTGGTTTCAGGAAAGAAAAGCACCAAATGGAAGTGGCTTAAACCAATAGGGGCTGATCTTCTTCATATGAAAGCATGTACGGTGATGTGTGGCACAGAGGTGGGCATGCTTTGCTACTATGCTTCAGTATTCTTAGCTTTGGGGACATTTTCTTTGACTACAAGATAGTGGCTATCGCTCTACACTTCCATGCTCACATTTAAGTCAGGAAGAAGTGGGAAGAAGGGTGCTGGATTTTATGTATATACCCATATTTATAATCAAGAAAGCAAGTTTTCTTAGGAACTCTCATCAGAGACTTACATTTACTCTCACTTACTAGTCCCATGTCAAATAGCAAGCCATAGCTGCAAGGGAACCTGGAAAAGAGACTATTTATCTGGACATATTGGTGCCCTGTACGAAGCTGGTGTTGTTTTAGCAAGACAGAAGGGATGCTTAACATTGGATAGGCAATCAACAGTGTCTATCACTCTAGGATATTCAAATTTAGAATGTCTGGGGCAGGAGAAGGTGGAGAAGCTGCTGGAGCGACACATCCTGATGCAACCTGGGGCTGCATGAAAGCTGGTTCAGACAAAAAGAGCTGAAGAATGGAGTGAGCAGGCCTTCCTGTTACGCCTCAATTCGTACACCATACCTTTTTATACCACCATTTACCTCATGGCAGATTAATGGTAGTGTTAGATGTGGGCTGCTATATTTTCTGAGGCTGCCCTGTAGGCCCTTATGGGTAGGTAACAGGAGTGGAGGGCAGGCCTGGTTGTCTTGAGCGTGGGTATAATACAGTGTGTCACCCCCGCCATTATGGAAATTATCATTAATTATTAACAGGAGTATCTTTGACATGATGCATTGTCTACACTGTCACTGCCAAGAATGGGACAGTGATTAATGGATGCCCCTTGGACAGAATACAGCAAAGTACAATGTACTATAGAATGAAAAGTTCAGAAATTTAGAAAAGAAGCACAGAGTACCAAATACCTTGGTGTTTCTCTCTTTAAACACACACATATACACATGCTCTAAAAGGTGAAATATAGTCATTCATCCAAGTTAGAAATCAATTTTTTTTTCTTAAATTCTAGGAAACTGGATATTTTAGGCTTCCTCTGTTTTCATCTAATCCTTTAAATCTGATATTAAATGTAGGGCCTGCTCGGAACAAAGTTAATGTTTGGAGCTATCGATTTCTTTTATGTTCATTTCTTCGTGCTTTTAGGGCTATCGTTTCTATGTGCCTAGGTCCTTGCGCTTTCCAAGCTAGCATCTCCACCCACCAGAACAGGGACTCTCCAAGCACATAGTCCAGAATTGGTTCAGGGGCTGACTCACGCTGGGAAGAAACCAGCTTCCTCCTGAACTCCACTGCATCATCCTTATCGGCTGTTTCTTCGTGGTTGCTGCTACGTATAGCTGCTGCTGCGTATAGCTGCTGCAACTTCAAACATGCCATCCACATTCAGAACAGAAAGCAGAACAACAGCATCAGTTTCATTTTCATTAGCAAAGAAAAATCTTCCCCATGAATCATAAATTCCCAAACTGTAAAAGGAAAGCTGGAAAAGAGGACGTGGTTCAGCAAAACTCGAGTTCTGGATGCTAGAACAAAGGAGGAGATAGACTGATGTCTCCACTTAGCTTGGTGATGACCGTATTGATGACCATGAGTCATGGGTGACAGATGCTTTCCACCACATAGATGACAAGTGAACCTTCCTGCACAGATGCGTATCATGGTGGGAATACTAGGCTTGAAGGCCGCTTGGTGAGGGGTGTGGGTCCTTTCAAGTCAGACCTTGTAAACTTCTGCTATGGATAGGATTGGAGCTTCATTTTCTGTGAACTTTGGCAGTAAATCAGTGACCCCTATCTGGGGTCTTTGAGAGCGTTTATCACCCTGAAAAGGGCAGGAAAGATATCTGATCCCAGAGTCCATCTTTCTTCTAAAGGAAGATGTAATTCTCTGACACAGGGTATAATATTTGCTTTTGGCTGGAGGCAAGCAATTAACATTATTTTATCATAAAATGTCAAAAGAATGTTAATGTAATCATCTGGGTTAAAATAAACATAAAAATTGCCACTATATTCAGAACAATACTGGCATTCTTTCCTCGCAGACTAATGGTTATTTATTCTTGTCCTCTCACTTCCTTACACTCATTTTTAAAACTGATGTTATCTGTGTGAAAGCTGTATCTGGTTATTAAAATCATCATGGATCTTCTCTGGTCATTTTTCCCCCATTTATAAAAATGTGATATAATTTATATACAGTGAAATCCTCAGATCTTAAGAATATACCCAGTAGGTTTTACTGAATGTGTATCAAGGCACAGAACTTTTATTGACCACCCCAGAAAGTTCTCTTATGCCCCTTTCCCAGCATCTCTTCTTCCTCTTCCCCAGAAGAGGCACTCATCTTATTTTTATCACTAAATGTTAGTCTTGCCTATTTCACATTTCTGTATGAATGAAGTTATACAGAATGTCCTTTTATTTAATTTGCTAGTTTTTTTCGCTCAGCTCATTTTTTGAAGTTGATCCATGTTGGTACTTAGATCTGTAGATTACTCCTTTTTATTGTGGGTGTCTGATCATACAATTATACCACAGTTTATGTACCCACTATCCTGATGATGGACATCTGGCTTGTGTCTGAACTACTATGAATAAAGCTGCTATGAACACTTGTGTACAGGCTTTTGTAGACAGGTATTTTGACTTCTCTTGGGTAAAAAGCAAGAGATGGAATTGTGTTCTAAGATACTGCATATTTAACTTTTGAAGAAATTGCTAAACAGTTTTCCAAAGCTGTACCGTTTTACACTCTCACTAGCAATGCATGAGGGTTCTGAATACTCCATATCCTCTCTAATATTTCATATTACCAGTCTTTTAAATTTATGGTGGGTGAGTTTTAGTATTTAATGATTTTAATTTGTGTTACCTTGATAACCAATACTATTTAGTATGTTTTTATCTACTTATTGTCTATTTATATATTTTATTTTATAAAGCATCTGTTCAATATTTTTGCTTGATTTTTTGAGTTGCCTTTTTATTATTATTTTAAAGGCATTTATTTATTTATTGCTGTGCTGGATGTTTGTTGATGCACGTGGGCTTTCTCTCTAGTTGCCGTGAGTGGCAGCCACTCTCTCGTTATGGTGTGTAGTCTTCTCATTTCAGTGGTTTCTCTTGTTGTGGAGGAGATTGGCTCTAGGCACATGAGCTTCAGTAGTTGGAGCATGTGGGCTCAGAAGTTGTGGTACACGAGCTTAGCTGACCCATGTCATGTGGGATCCTCCTGGACCAGGGATCAAACCCATGTCCCCTGCCTTGGCAGATGGATTCTTTACCACTGAGCCACCAGGGATGCCCCTATCTTTTTATTATTGACTTGCAGGAGTTCTTTATATATTCTGTATACAAGTTCCTTGTCAAATTTATGCTTTGTTAACATTTTGTCTCAGTCTGTGGCTGCCCTATTGATTTCCTTTACAGTATTTTTGATAAGTTTTTAATTTGAATTATTCCAAGTTACTGATTATTTTTTATGTTTTATGCTTTCTGTTTCTTCTCCAAGAAAGAAGAGGACATAGTCTTCTATATCTTCTAATGAGGTCTATTGTTTTTGCTTTCATGTCTGTGTTTTGTTCCAGCATGAATTGATTTTTCTGTCTGTGTTGTGAGGTAGAGGTCTGGCTGTCTTTTTTTTTTTTTTTAACTCAAATGTGCAGGATGATAATACTTGGAAAAACCAGCAAGCTTTCAAGATCCGAGTTAGTTTCTTGTCTACTCTCCTGTGGCTATGGAACAGGGAATGTATATAGTGTAGTGGTTGTGATTTGGAATATCAGTTTTACCAGTTACTAACTAGGTGATTGCAAGTTAATACTCTCTCTTGATTTCTTCATCTATAAAACAGCAATAGTATCTGGTTATAGGCTTCACATAAATTTTCTACCTGTGAAGTAACAGTAGTACCTGCTTTATGAGGTTAAGAAGATGTAGAGAATTCATGTAAAGTACTTGAAAGGGAACCTGACACA
Organism: Ovis aries; assembly: GCF_016772045.2. Lineage (NCBI taxonomy): Eukaryota > Metazoa > Chordata > Mammalia > Artiodactyla > Bovidae > Ovis > Ovis aries. The sequence goes on along the minus strand of NC_056072.1, from coordinate 42,186,591 downwards.
AACCATTTTATAACATTAGCTATGATATATAATATTATGTATATGCATAGCATGATATTATAATGACAACCCACTCTGATATTCTGAGCTTCTCTGATGGCTCAGACAGTAAAGAGTCTTCCTGCAATGTGGGAGACCTGGATTAGATCCCTGAGTCAGGAAGATCACCTGGAGAAGGAAATGGCAGCCCACTCCAGTATTCTTGCCTGGAGAATTCCATGGACAGAGGCGCCTGGTGGGCTTGCAGAGTATTGGACCTGACTGAGGGACTGACACTTTCAATTTTATAATATGTAATAATGATATATATGTATAATGAAATAACTCAATTTTCCCCTTGATCGTTTTCCCTTGTCTATTAATAATTACTTTTCTTGCAGTTAAATATTTTTTATTGAAGTATAGTTGTACAATATTCTATAAGTTACAACTTATAGAATTCTATATAGTTATTCACAATTGTTAAAGGTTATACTACATTTATAGTCATTATGAACTATTGACTATATTCCCTTTATATACTGTACAGTATATATATTGTACAGTATATCCTTTCAGCTTATTTTATAGTTAATAGTTTGTACCTGTTAATTCATTACCCCATAATGACCCCCTTTTCCTCTCCCCACTGTTAACCACTAGTTCGTTCTCTACAGCTATAAGTCTGCTTATTTTCTGTTATATTCACTAGTTTGTCGTATTTTTCAGATTCCACATATAAGTGATATTATACAGTATTTGTCTTTCGCCGTTTGACTTTCCCTCCAAATCCATCCACGTTGCTGTGGCAAAATTGTGTTTTCTTTTATGGCTGAGTTCAGTTCAGTCACTCAGTTGTGTCCGACTCTTTGCAACCCCATGAACTGCAGCATGCCAGGCCTCCGTGTCCATCACCAACTCCCAGAGTTCACTCAGACTCATGTCCATCGAGTCAGTGATGCCATCCGGCTGAGTAGTATTCCATTAAATATCTCTGCCATGTTACCTTTATCCATTCATCTGTTGATGGACATGTAGGTTGCTTACATATCTTGGCATTTATAAATAATGTTGCTATGAACATTAAAGTGCATGTAATTTTTGAATTAGTAGCTTTGTTCTTTTCAGATATATACCCAAGCGTAGAATTGCTGTATCATATGTTACTTTCTTGAGAAACCTATATACTGTTTTCCACAGCGGCTGCACCAATTTACATTCCCACCAGTAGTGTGCAAGGGTTACCTTTTCTCCACATCCTCACCAACTCTTGTTATTTGTGTTCTTTTGATGATAGTCATTGTGACAGGTATGAGGTGATATTTCACTGTGGTTTTGGTTTGATTTTCCCTGATAATTGGGACTGTTGAGCATCTTTTCATCTGCTTGTTGGCCATATGTATTTCCTATTTGGAAAAAATGTCTATTCAGTTCTTTTGTCCATTTTTAAGTCAAGTTGATGTTGAGTTTTATGAGCTTCTTTTTATATGTTGGCTATTAATCCCTTATTAGTATTATTACTTGTAAATATTTTCTCTGATTCAGTAGATATTCTTTTCCTTTTGTCAATGGTTTCTTTTGCGGTATAAAGCTTTTAAGTAGGTCCTAGTTGTTTATTTTTGCTTTTATTTCCTTTACTTTAGGAGATGGATCCAAAAAATGTTGCTGTCATTTATGTCAAAGAGAGTTCTGCTTGTGTTTTCCTCTAGGAGTTTTATAGTATCCAGTTTTATACTGAAGTCTTTAATCAATTTTGAGTTTGTTTTTGTATATGGTGTTAGAGAATATTTGAATTTCTTTCTTTTACATGTAGCTGTCCAGTCTTTCCAGCACCATTTATTGAAGAAACTGTCTTTCATCCATTGTATATTTTTGCTTCTTTTTCATAGATTACTTGACCATAAGTGTGTGGTTTTATTTCTGGACTCTGTCCCGTTCCATTGATCTATGTGTCTGTTTTGGTATCAGCACCATACTGTTTTGATGCCTGTAGCTTTTTAGTATAGTCTCAAATCAGGGACCATGATACCTTCAGCTCTGTTCTTCTTAAAATTATTTTGGCTATTTGAGGTCTTTCGTGTTTCCATACAAATTGTCAAATTGTTCTAGTTCCCCCTTGATCTTTTTCATTCCAGACTGGCCATCATTGAGTGCTTACTATGGGAGAATCTGTGCTAGGTACCAGTAATGGCACAGCGAACAGGATAGATGTGGTCCCTGGTCTCATGAATCTTTCAGTTTAGTGTGAAAGGCATTAAGCAAATATGAAAAGTACTTTAATGGAGGTGAATAGAATGTTAGGACAATCTAAAATGAGAAGGCCCCATCCTATTCTGGGGAGTCAAAGAAAGTCTTTTTGAGGAAGTAAAATTTCAAACACTCCAGAGATGAAGAGTATGGAATAGTGTAATGAACAGCAATCTCATTAAGAAGAGGAACTAAATATGCATATTATTCCTCCAAATATCAAGCTGAGTGATGTTCTAGAGAGGATTAAATGCTCTTTGAGAATCTATGAAAGTGAAAGTGAAAGTTGTTCAGTTGTATCTGACTCTTTGTGACCCCATTGACCATACAGTCTATGGAATTCTCCAGGCCAGAATACTGGAGTGCATAGCCTTTCCCTTCTCCAGGAGATCTTCCCAACCCAGGGATCAAACTCAGGTCTCCCACATTGCAGGCGGATTCTTTACCAGCTGAGCCACAAGGAAAACCCAATACTGGAGTGGGGAGCCTATCCCTTCTCTAGAGGATCTTCCCGACCAATGAATTGAACTGAGGTCTCCTGCATTTCAGGTGATTTCTTTACCAACTGAGCTATGAGGGAAGCTGAGAATCTATAATGTCATTTAATGGGAAAGAGGTAAAAAGCACTGCGTGATAATTGTTTCCTAAATGAATAACTGAATGAAGGAGTTAAACAAATATATTTATTGTATGCCTAAAACACTGGGGAGAAAGGGAGCCAAGAGCAGGCAAGTTGGGTTTTTGCAAGTTCTTCCAGGAACAGTGGCAATGTTTGTTCACTTTGTCTTCCCTGATGTATGGAATATCTTGTCAGGAAGGGCCACCCGTGTCTGAAGTTCATCTTCCAATGTCAGAGAAAATCAGAAACAAATGGAGGAGTGTTGTCAAAGACACCTAACAGAGCATTCTCTAATATTGCTTAGAAAAGGTGACCCCTGATCTGGGTCCTGAAGTGTCCCAGGAGTTTCCTGGGTGAAAACAAGTGAAAGGAACAGGGGGAGTACTTGGCAGAATTATGATAGAACAAGGCATATTGCTTCTCCAATATCTCATCCTAAGTCTGGCATCTATGAATGCTAGCATCTCTGAATGTAGCTGGACTATTTTGGGGGTAATTACATTTTTGGTCTGCACTACCTCTTGGGATAATAAATTTCCACGAGTTTTATACTCATGAGGAAAGACACACTTCCTTTTATTTGTTCCAAATTTCTTTAAGCGATTCCTAGGCTAGTATTCCCTTCCTGTTGCTGCATACTTTCCCTTCTTTAGTCTAAATTAAGGCTCATCCATCTTAGAGATGCACCTAAAATGTATCAGATGCATATATGATATATATATATATAAGATTTTAAAAATTGGAATATATTTACAAAAGCAGAAAAATGAAAATTAGCTTCCTTAGTGAGGAAATAGGAAGTATTTTTACTTGACATATATTTAGATTATAAAGTTTTATGCAACTTTTACAAAGTTCAAAAACTAAAGGGCAGTCAATTTTATTTCCCTCTTTAGAAAATAATCAGTTATTAAAAGAATGAAGGTTTAAGAGAAACAATCTGCTTTATATTTAAATATTTCAAAAATTTTGTTTCAGAACGTGTCATTTCAGAAATAATGGTGAAAATCAAGATTACCATGAAGCTTACATGGGATTTTGAGTTAACCACCCAAGCTAATTAAGCAAAATTATCCTAATTTGTTTATTATGTTAATGATCTGAATTAATTTATAGTAATTTAGCATGTATAACTAAAGATTTATTATGTTTCCTACTAAATGACTTAAGAGCTATAAATCCCATGGTTAAATGTAATTAGTGGAGACATATTTATCGAAAGGGATAATTACATCTGATAAAAGTTCTTCAGTTAGGCTTAATTAAAACAGATTATTCCCCCATAAATGAAAAGTAAATATGGTAATTACTGGGTAGATTTTCATAGCAAAAATGAATATCTCAGCATTTAAATTTTCTGAAAGGGGTGGGAAAGCAAACTATGTTACTGATTACTTCCCAATAAAGTATGATTAATAATCCCTGGGAAACAGGCATTTTCCAGAAGTAAACATTTTCCTACTAAATTACTAAAGGGGGAATTCTGATCAGGAAAATCTATCATTAACTCAGTTCTAAAATGGATTATGGCTATTTTTGGACATAATGAATTGTGTTTTAAGGAAAAAAATTTTTCCTGTGAAGATTATCTCTAGCTCAGCTAAATAGTAGAATTAGGAAGAAAAATGAGTGTTGATTATTCTGAAAATAAAATTTTCTACAATAACCTGGATGGGCCTGGTTACGCATGCACAGAACGTGTAAGACCTGAAGTTCAGAACAGGTTTAGGACAGATAAGTGAATAGACACGCAGAGATTATATTGTAAGCTTATGTTTCAGTTATATGTGTGTATGCATATTAAAATGGAAAACTGTATAAAGGGCATATTTTGGATTACTTTTATATTTAATCATTATTTTTTCAATGCGTGCTTCAGTCATGTCTGACTCTTTGTGACCCTACGGACTGTAGCCTGACAGGTGTCTCTGTCGGTGGGATTCTCCAGGCCAGAATACTGAAGTAGGTTGCCGTGCCCTCCTCCAAGAGTTCTTCCTGACTCAGGGATCGAAGCCGGGTCTCCTGCACTGCAGGTGGATTCTTTACTGCTGAGCCAGGGGGGAAGCCCAATAGCAGCACTATTACTGAAAAATTTCACTTTACCTTTTAAAAACGTTTTCAGTACATTATTAGTTCATTGGATCATTCTCCACAGGAATACAGATGAAGCAAAGGTTATTAGCTTCAAAGAGGCCAAGTTCAAGGTCACACAGTTAATTAGTGGATGAATTAGCACTTAAATTGATATTTTGAGTTTAGTACAACATTCTCTCTTCAATATCATTAAAGTGTAAAAGTGTTGCCGAACAAGATGAGAAGGTGGAGTTACCTATATGCTACTGTTAAGTACCAATTGATGCGTATAAATTCATCTTTGTACTATGGTCAGATGGAAAGTGTCGTGCTCATGGTATAGCTTTTGTATGAAAACAAACAGTAAAACAAACAAGCTTGGTATGGTAGATCCCCTTTAGACCAGAGCAGCCGATGACTCTCTACAGACCAGATGATCAGTGGCATGCAGTGGTCTGCATGTGGATGGTTTTCAGAAGCATGAAGGCAGATAGGTCACCATCTACCACTGTCTGCCACTTGGGGGAGCTGAAATGACCCTGGCTATTATGACAGTCTCACTCTTAGGCTTTTGCCATATTTAAGTATGTGCTTTCTCTGGAGACCTGAAAGTGTTATCACAGACAACATTGCATTTCTCCTTGCAATATGCTTTCACATTCTATAGAGCTCAGGTGATCTATCAAAGTCAGTAGCTGAGGCTAATATGTGCTCTGTCCTCCCAGAATTACATAAATGCCTAAGCACAGGTGCTGAGGTTTGCTGCCAGAGCTATAGAAGTGAAGGATTTTAAAGAAAGACCTTGAGCAGCGGCTCTCCTCCTTTGTGCATGGCTTTAAAAGGTCTGTTGTTGTTGTTGTTGTTTTCCCTCCACCCCTTCCCCTCAAGAATAATTGAATTAATGTTGTAAAATAGATACTGAATGCTACACACTAGGGAATTCCATTTTAATCTGCGTCTACATTAGTTTCAGGGACCTACTTAATTTATATTGCTGAAAAATGTAGAGCTGTGTTGGTAAAAAGCAACTGAAGGGCATCTCAAACATTTTCAGTAAATTTGGCTTAAGTACATTTATAACAGATCCAAAGGGTGTCCTAGGTTCTTTGGGCATATTGAGTAATACCATCTGTGGTGCCAGTGTGTGGGCCACACTCTCTATCAGGTCATAGTCTTTTTAATGTAGAGATGTTAACTGTCTTTGTAGAAATGATAACTGGGTTCTTAAGATTTTTAAGTGTGTGCATAAAAGCCACATCAGATAAGACATACAGTTGAAAGTATAAGTCTCAGGTGAAAACTCCGTATATATGAGTGAAAACAAACAGCTTTCTGATAAAAAGAATGTATTTTGGAGATTTAAAATGTGATTTTAAAAGACTGTAATTACCAATGAATTATCTGAGGACAATGCACTGCATGGGCAAGGCCTGAGAAGTGTTTTGGTGAGAAATAGCAGGAGGGCATACACAACTTCTATCTGAGCAGAGACACCCTAACCCCCATGCTCATGTCCATGCATCAGGGTTCCATGGCTTTTTCATGAGAGATCTAAGTTTGTTCATGTAAAAAGGATGACAGATAAATAAGTACAAGAATTTCCATAGGGATTATATAATCGTGTCATGGTTAAGACTATGAAATATGGAGCCAGAGTACCTGGATTCAGGTGTGATTTTGCCAGGTATCAGCTGTCTGTTCTTGGATAGAGTTCCTGAACTCTGTGTCTTGTTTTCTTCATTTGCAAATTATGGCTAATATTAGTGTATTCCTCATAGAGTTGCGAAAGTTAAGTGACTTTAGGTCTCACTATTAGTACTCATAGATTTAGGATTAGATTTATTTACATTTGGCTGATATCTGTGTATTCCTGCAAGATTTTGTGTTGAGAGACACTTGTATATACGTATTTTTTACCTCAGTTAATATAATGTATGGGTTAATCCCAGGTGGCTCAGTGGTAAAGGATCTGCCTGTAGTGCAGGAGACTGCCTACTAAGCCGGAGAAGTGGGTTCAATTCCTGGGTTGGGAAGATCCCCCGGAGGAGGAAATGGCAACCCACTCCAGTATTCTTGCCTTTAAGATCCCACAGACAGGGCAGCCTGGTGGGCTATAGTCCATTGGATCGCAAAGATTGGACATGTCTTAGAAACTAAACAACAATGATAAAAACATATGCTAAATGATGTGAACAGATTGATTCAGGAAAGGCTAATTTTGGCTCCAGACTGTATGATTCTAACTAGCATTCATTATTCTGTTACACCACCCTATTCTCCACATGGCTTTCATTCTGAAGGTAGGCAGAGTAGGATGTGCCCCGTGTAAGTCAGTGGTATGAATGACTATTAACAAGAGAAATCTGTGTCCACCAAAAGCTGGCATGGGCTGAGTATCCAAACAAGAGCCCCATTTATAAAGTCTGTTTCACCCTCCTGTTTTATATTCATGATTTGCTTTAATGTATTTTGATTCCAAATTCAAAAAGATCAGTGTCATTATCCTCAAGGTATATAAGGTATGTCTAATCTGCTCTACTTTTTCATAGAAGATAAATCAGTTTAACAAGCCTTTTCCTTTGCATTTGTTCATTGACTTTGTCATCATTAATTTTTGCTATTTCCAGAGCATGGTTTGCAGCCTAAGGATACATCAGCTTCTCATCTGTTGCCCATAATATTTTAATATTATCTTCCAATTTCACTAAATTGTCCACTAGTTTAACACAGAAATTTCAGAGGAATATTTTTTCTTTTTTAATCACGAACCCTTTCCTATAACTGCCTTTACATTCCAAGACACTAGCTAAACCCTGTCTCTCCAAGGGGAAAAATGCCCAATACTTCCACAGGTTAAGGAACTGATTAGCTATTCATGAGTTTAAAAATGCATTATGCACTAATTTATTTATCTTCTCAAAGTTCAGCTTCTGTCTCTGGGATGCTTTATCCCCAATCTTATTTCCTTAAAACAAAATCCAAATACATACAGCGTGATTGAATATCATTTATGAAGGAATTACGACCTCTTGGTGTTTTTATTTTCTTAAAGGTGAAAGTGACCAAGCATGTGGATTCTTTTTAGCTCTGTAATTCCCCTTAAACCGAATACTTCCACTTTAAATATGAAATTACTGCAGTAACTTTCCCTAACGTTAACAGTAGGGTATATGAAGGGGGAAGAATGTGCAATTTGTAAAAAGTAATTCCAACTGTTTTATTGCCTTCCAATCCAAGATAATTGCACAAAAATAAATTCATTTAAATTATTGACATTAATTCACTAACTAGAACTTTAAGTAATAATTTCGTGAAAAGAAAGATTCACTGAAGTCTCAGAAATAAACTAGATTTAACAACTTATTAGAACTGTTTCTATATTATTTTAAATCAAAACCACATTCCTGTAATTTTGGCAGTAACAATTTTCTTTTTACGGAGTATAGAGTTAAAATATCATGTATAAGATGTGACTTAGTAACTACATATTTTAGTTCTTATTAAAACAACTACAGGGGCAAACAGAATTTTTTCCTCTTGTTTTTTGTATGATTTATTTCTAGAACCTGTAAACTGAAAGCTTATCACAACACATTCATTCCAGAGGAGAAGCCTGTGGTCATTTTGTGATTTTTTTTTCATTTTTTAAACGAATATTTGAGTACCTACTGTGAAAGTGTTAGTTGTTCAGTTGTGTCCGACTCTTCAAATCCATGGACTGTACCCCACCAGGGTCCTCTACCCATGGAATTTTGCTGCAAGAATACTGGAGTAGGTTGCCATTTCCTCCTCCAGAGGATCTTCCTGACCCAGGGATCGAACCTGCATCTCCTATGTCTCCTGCATTGCAGGCAGATTCTTCGCCCACTGAGCCATCAGGGGAGCTTCAGCCCAAGTACCTACTATGATTGCTAGCTATTATTCCAGGTGCTGGGATACAGTGCTGAATGCAAACTGACACCTGCCGTCGGGAAATGTACTTGGTAGTAGAAGGAGACAAACAAAGAAAACCTAATATGTGAGGTCACCTCAGCTAGTACAGAGTTCCAAGGGAAAATGAAGTTGGTAAAGGGCGAATGGAGTGGGGGTGTGGGGAGGAGGTTACAGAAAGTTACAGGAGGAGGTTACAGGCAGACATCTCTGAGGAGGGCAGTTCAGCAAAAGGGGAGAAAAACCAGCATCTGGGGGACGAGTGTTCCCAGCACAGAGGCGGGGACAGCTTGGTGTGTTTGAGGATGAGAGAAAAGCTCATGTGGCTGCAATGCAGTAAGAAGGGGTAGTGGTAGCGGGAAGCAGGGGCAGGAGACAGCATGGGGAAAATCAGCGGCCACCAGCACTGGCGGGCCCATGGGAAGGAGTCGTGATTTTATTCTCAGTGTTATGGAAGGGTGTTGGGAATTATGAGTAGGAGACTAACTTGTGAACTGTTTCATCTTTTAAGGTCACTCTGGCTCTCAGATGGAGTTGGCAGGGGAGGGACAAGAACGAAAACAGGAAGTGGTAAATCCCGAACAAGAGATTCACTTGTTGTAATTGTCAGAACTTCTACCCAGTAGCTCCATTTACAGAGACAACACAGTGTGTGCGGGAGTTCTAGACTAATGTTGCCTCATGTTCTCTCTCAACTCTGAGCTTCAGGATATTGGGCCAAACAGGCGCTTCCAGTTCTAGTGTCTTAAGAAAGTCTAATCTCAGGATGCTAAGGGATTCCCCCAAAGGTGCAGCAGTCTCACTGCCCTGCTCTGGAACACTAAGTGTTCTTAGCTCTGCAATTGATTTTAGCAGGTCAGTTGTGATATTGTAGAGAAGCAGAGATGCAGTGTAGAGCCAGGGTGGGGAGCAGGTGAGGGCATTAGGAATGGCTGGAGAAAAGGCCCACTGGATAGTTTCAGAACCAGGTGCAGGAGAAGGTGGAGGTGAGATGGGGCCAATGGCCCTGAGGAGCCAGGGTGATGGAGGAAAACCGTGTCAGAGGATAAGCATGGCCTAGCCGCTTTGTCAAGTTTGGGGCTCTCAGAGAAGCAGGAGCCAGAGATGGAGACAGGCCGGGAGGAGTTGAATCTGAGACAGAGTCACCTCAGTGGTCAAGAGCTGGGAACCAGCAATAAACATGATTCTTCTGAGGACTCAGATTTCCGTCTATAGAGAGTAGCTTTGAGCTTCTGGTCTGACTTCATTGCATAGTAACAGGCATTGTCCAGAAGGTCTGGAAAATATTTGGAACCTAGAACCTAATTCCTTCTCATCTCCAAGGAGGGCCACCTGACTGCAGAGTGTGAGAATAATCTTGACCTGAGGACAGGCAGGAGGTGACACTGAATCAAAACTGTTTCAATGTTACTCTTGCCACGATCACGTGCCTCTGTTCTTCGAAAGGGGCACCTATTCCACTTAGTCTGACAAGTTCCTCCTATGCAGAAATGGTGAATAGACTAATTTGTGAATCTCAAAATCTTTTGTTGATTCCTGGCACAAGAAAGTGCTAGGAGCCTGAATGAACCACCGTGTTCAGTGCAACCAAGCTTCAGTCTTTACTCCAGCTGCTACCCTAAGGGTGTGCTTTATGCTTGTGTCTCTAGCCTACCACAAAACTCTGCTACACTCGCTTCAAGTTTTAGTGCCAGCTCAGGTCTGACCATCTTTCTGTCCCTAACCCTCCTTTTGGGGAGTGAATCTCAATGATGGGGTCCTGCATAGCCATGCCACCTGTCACGTTGAGCTTTCTCTCCCTTCCCTATCCTTCCTCCTGACCAGCAGACCTGTCTGGCACTTTCCTCTCTAACCTCATCAGAACCACTGCAGGTACCTGGAAGCTCCTATGAATCTCCTTGCCCTCTGGGTCCGCAAATATCTGACCTGACTCACAGTCGGCCCAGCCTTTGGTCCATCAAGTCCATTCTAATGGGACTCAGTCTAAAATGGTAAACTCAGTAATAGGGTCATAACTTCAAAACTGACATTTCGTTCAGGCTTCCATAGTGAGGTGACCTAGTAAATTAACGATTTTCTTCAGTGCACATTCATGACCTAAGATCGATGAATCGTATTTAATTTTTAAAAAAATTTTATTTTTTATTGAAGAATAATTGCTTTACAGAATTTTGTTGTTTTCTGTCAAACCTCAACATGAATCAGCCACACCTATATATATCCCCTCCCTTTTGAGCCTCCCTCCCATCTCCTCCCCATCCCACTCCTCTAGGTTGATACAGAGCCCCTGTTTCAGTTTGCTGAGCCATACAGCAAATTCCTGTTGGCTATCTATTTTACATATGGTAATATAAGTTTCCATGTTACTCTTTCCATGCATCTCACCCTCTCTTCCCCTCTCCCCATGTCCATAAGTCTATTCTCTATGTCTGTTTCTCCATTGCTGCCCTGCAAATAAATTCTTCAGTACCATTTTTCTAGATTCCCTACATATGTGTTAGAATATATTTACCTTTCTCTTTCTGACTTACTTCACTCTCTGTAATAGATTCTAGGTTCATCCATCTCATCAGAACTGACTCAAAGGCATTCCTTTTTATGGCTGAGTAATATTCTACTGTGCATATGTACCACAACTTCTTTATCTATTCATCTGTTGATGGACATCTAGGTTGCTTCCATGTTCTGGCTATTGTAAATAGTGCTGCAATGAACAATGGGATACATGTGTCTTTTTCAATTTTTTTTTTTTTAGTTTTTTATTTTTTAAATTTTAAGATCTTTAATTCTTACATGCGTTCCCAAACATGAACCCCCCTCCCACCTCCCTCCCCACAACATCTCTCTGGGTCATCCCCATGCACCAGCCCCAAGCATGCTGCACCGTGCGTCAGACATAGACTGGCGATTCAATTCTTACATGATAGTATACATGTTAGAATTCCCATTCTCCCAAATCATCCCACCCTCTCCCTCTCCCTCTGAGTCCAAAAGTCCATTATACACATCTGTGTCTTTTTTCCTGTCTTGCATACAGGGTCGTCATTGCCATCTTCCTAAATTCCATATATATGTGTTAGTATACTGTATTGGTGTTTTTCTTTCTGGCTTACTTCACTCTGTATAATTGGCTCCAGTTTCATCCATCTCATCAGAACTGATTCAAATGAATTCTTTTTAACGGCTGAGTAATACTCCATTGTGTATATGTACCACAGCTTTCTTATCCATTCATCTGCTGATGGACATCTAGGTTGTTTCCATGTCCTGGCTATTATAAACAGTGCTGCGATGAACATTGGGGTACATGTGTCTCTTTCAATTCTGGTTTCCTCGGTGTGTATGCCCAGCAGTGGGATTGCTGGGTCATAAGGTAGTTCTATTTGCAATTTTTTAAGGAATCTCCACACTGTTCTCCATAGTGGCTGTACTAGTTTGCATTCCCACCAACAGTGTAGGAGGGTTCCCTTTTCTCCACACCCTCTCCAGCATTTATTGCTTGCAGATTTTTGGATCGCAGCCATTCTGACTGGTGTGAAGTGGTACCTCATTGTGGTTTTGATTTGCATTTCTCTAATAATGAGTGAAGTTGAGCATCTTTTCATGTGTTTGTTAGCCATCCGTATGTCTTCTTTGGAGAAATGTCTATTTAGTTCTTTGGCCCATTTTTTGATTGGGTCATTTATTTTTCTGGAATTGAGCTGCATAAGTTGCTTGTATATTTTTGAGATTAGTTGTTTGTCAGTTGCTTCATTTGCTATTATTTTCTCCCATTCAGAGGCTGTCTTTTCACCTTGCTTATAGTTTCCTTTGTTGTGCAGAAGCTTTTAATTTTCATTAGATCCCATTTGTTTATTTTTGCTTTTATTTCCAGAATTCTGGGAGGTGGATCATAGAGGATCCTGCTGTGATTTATGTCTGAGAGTGTTTTGCCTATGTTCTCCTCTAGGAGTTTTATAGTTTCTGGTCTTACATTTAGATCTTTAATCCATTTTGAGTTTATTTTTGTGCGCGGTGTTAGAAAGTGATCTAGTTTCATTCTTTTACAAGTGGTTGACCAGTTTTCCCAGCACCACTTGTTAAAGAGATTGTCTTTACTCCATTGTATATTCTTGCCTCCTTTGTCAAAGATAAGGTGTCCATATGTGTGTGGATTTATCTCTGGGCTTTCTATTTTGTTCCAATGATCTATATGTCTGTCTTTGTGCCAGTACCATACTGTCTTGATGACTGTGGCTTTGTAGTAGAGCCTGAAGTCAGGCAAGTTGATTCCTCCTGTTCCATTCTTCTTTCTCAAGATTGCTTTGGCTATTCGAGGTTTTTTGTATTTCCATACAAATCTTGAAATTATTTGTTCTAGTTCTGTGAAAAATATGGCTGGTAGCTTGATAGGGATTGCATTGAATTTGTAAATTGCTTTGGGTAGTATACTCATTTTCACTATACTGATTCTTCTGATCCATGAACATGGTATATTTCTCCATCTATTAGTGTCCTCTTTGATTTCTTTCATCAGTGTTTTATAGTTTTCTATATATAGGTCTTTAGTTTCTTTAGGTAGATATATTCCTAAGTATTTTATTCTTTTCGTTGCAATGGTGAATGGAATTGTTTCCTTAATTTCTTTTTCTACTTTCTCATTATTCGTGTATAGGAATGCAAGGGATTTCTGTGTGTTGATTTTATATCCTGCAACTTTACTATACTCATTGATGAGCTCTAGTAATTTTCTGGTGGAGTCTTTAGGGTTTTCCATGTAGAGGATCATGTCATCTGCAAACAGTGAGAGTTTTACTTCTTCTTTTCCAATTTGGATTCCGTTTATTTCTTTTTCTGCTCTGATTGCTGTGGCCAAAACTTCCAGAACTATGTTGAATAGTAGCGGTGAAAGTGGACACCCTTGTCTTGTTACTGACTTTAGGGGAAATGCTTTCAATTTTTCACCGTTGAGGATAATGTTTGCTGTGGGTTTGTCATATATAGCTTTTATTATGTTGAGGTATGTTCCTTCTATTCCTGCTTTCTGGAGAGTTTTTATCATAAATGGATGTTGAATTTTGTCAAAGGCCTTCTCTGCATCTATTGAGATAATCATATGGTTTTTATTTTTCAATTTGTTAATGTGGTGAATTCCATTGATTGATTTGCAGATATTGAAAAATCCTTGCATCCCTGGGATAAAGCCCACTTGGTCATGGTGTATGATCTTTTTAATGTGTTGTTGGATTCTGATTGCTAGAATTTTGTTGAGGATTTTTGCATCTATGTTCATCAGTGATATTGGCCTGTAGTTTTCTTTTTTTGTGACATCTTTGTCAGGTTTTGGTATTAGGGTGATGGTGGCCTCATAGAATGAGTCTGGAAGTTTACCTTCCTCTGCAATTTTCTGGAAGAGTTTGAGGAGGATAGGTGTTAGCTCTTCTCAAAATTTTTGGTAGAATTCAGCTGTGAAGCCGTCTGGACCTGGGCTTTTGTTTGCTGGAAGATTGCTGATGACAGTTTCAATTTCCGTGCTTGTGATGGGTCTGTTAAGATTTTCTATTTCTTCCTGGTTCAGTTTTGGAAAATTGTACTTTTCTAAGAATTTGTCCATTTCTTCCATGTTGTCCATTTTATTGGCATACAACTGCTGATAGTAGTCTCTTATGATCCTTTGTATTTCTGTGTTGTCTGTTGTGATCTCTCCATTTTCATTTCTAATTTTATTGATTTGATTTTTCTCTCTTTGCTTCTTGATGAGTCTGGCTAATGGTTTGTCAATTTTATTTATCCTTTCAAAGAACCAGCTTTTGGCTTTGTTGATTTTTGCTATGGTCTCTTTTGTTTCTTTTGCATTTATTTCTGCCCTAATTTTTAAGATTTCTTTCCTTCTACTAACTCTGGGGTTCTCCAATTCTTCCTTTTCTAGTTGCTTTAGTTGTAGAGTTAGGTTATTTATTTGACTTTTTTCTTGTTTCTTGAGGTATGCCTGTATTGCTATGAACTTTCCTCTTAGCACTGCTTTTATAGTGTCCCACAGATTTTGGGTTGTTGTGTTTTCTGTGCTTAGGATTGGGGTTGCTGGATCCTATGGTGGTTTTATTTCTAGTTTTTTAAAGGAATCTACATACCATCTTCCATAGTGGCTGTATCAATGTACATTCCCACCAACAGTGCAAGAGTGTTCCCTTTTCTCCAGCATTTATTGTTTGCAGACTTTTTGATGAGGGCCATTCTGACTGGTATGAAGAAATATCTCATTGTAGTTTTGATCTACAGTTCTCTGATAATGAGTGATACTGAGCATCTTTTCATGTGTTTGTTAGCCATTGTATATCTTCTTTGGAGAAATGTGTCTTTAGGTCTTTTTCCCAGTTTTTGATTGAGTTGTTTGTTTTTCTGGTATTGAGTTGTATGAGTTGATTGTATATTTTTGAAACTAATCCTTTGTCAATTGTTTCATTTGCTATTATTTTCTTCCATTCTGAGGGTTGTTTTTCCACCTTGCTTATCGTTTCCTTTGCTGTGCAAAAGCTTATAAGTTTAATCAGGTCCCACTTGTTTACTTTTGTTTTTATTTCCATATACTCTAGGAGGTGGGTCATAGAGGAACTTGCTTTGATTTATGTCAATGAGTGTTCTGCCTATGTTTTCCTCTAAGAGTTTTATAGTTTTTGGTCTTATATTTAGGCCTTTAATCCATTTTGAGTTTATCTTTGTGTATGATGTTAGGAAGTGTTCTAATTTCATTCTTTTACATGTAGCTGTTCAGTTTTCCCAGCACCATTTATCGAAGAGGGTGTCTTTGTCCCATTGAATGTTCTTGCCTCCTATGTCAAAAATAAGGCAGCCACAGGTGCATGGGTGTATTTCTGTTTTTGTGCCAGTACCATACTATCCTGATGGTTGTAGCTTTGTAATATAATCTGAAGTCGGGAAGGTTGATTCTCCAGCTGCATTCTTCTTTCTCAAGACTGCTTTGTCTATTCAGGGCCTTTTGTGTTTCCCTATGAACTATGAAATTTTTTGATCTAGTTCTGTGAAAAATGCCATTGGTAATTTGATAGGGATCACATTGAAACTGTAAATTGTGTTTGGTGGTATAGTCATTTTCACAATATTGATTCTTCCTATCCAGGAACATGGAATATCTATCCATCTGTTTATGTCATCTTTGATTTTTTTCATTCAGTTTAGTTCAGTTGCTCAGTCATGTCTGACTCTTTGCAACCCCATGAATTGCAGCACGCCAGGCCTCCCTGTCCATCACCAACTCCCGGAGTTCACCCAAACTCATGTCCATTGAGTCAGTGATGCCATCCAGCCATCTCATTCTTGGTAATCCCCTTCTCCTCCTGCCCCCAATCCCTCCCAGCATCAGAGTCTTTTCCAATGAGTCAACTCTTTGCATGAGGTGGCAAAGTATTGGAGTTTTAGCTTTAGTATCAGTCCTTCCAATGAACACCCAGGACTGATCCCCTTCAGAATGGACTGGTTGGATCTCCTTGCAGTCCAAGGGACTCTCAAGAGTCTTTTCCAACACCACAGTTCAAAAGCATCAATTCTTTGGCACTCAGCTTTCTTCACAGTCCAATTTTCACATCCATACATGACTACTGGAAAAATAATAGCCTTGACTAGATGGACCTTTGTTGGCAAAGTAATGTCTCTGCTTTTCAATATGCTATCTCAGTTGGCCATAACTTTCCTTCCAAGAAGTAAGCATCTTTTAATTTCATGGCGGCAATCACCATCTGCAGTGATTTTGGAGCCCCTCAAAATAAAGTCTGATACTGTTTTCACTGTTTCCCCATCTATTTCCCATGAAGTGATGGGGCCCGATGCCATGATCTCAGTTTTCTGAATGTTCAGCTTTAAGCCAACTTTTTCACTCTCCTCTTTTACTTTCTTCAAGAGGCTTTTTAGTTCCTCTTCACTTTCTGCCATAAGGGTGGTGTCATCTGCATATCTGAGGTTATTGATATTTCTCCCGGCAATCTTAATTCCATCTTGTGCTTCTTCCAGCCCAGCATTTCTCATGATGTACTCTGCATAGAAGTTAAATAATCAGGGTGACAATACACAGCCTTGATGTACTCCTTTTCCTATTTGGAACCAGTCTGTTGTTCCATGTCCAGTTCTAACTGTTGCTTCCTGACCTGCATATAGTTTTCTCAAGAGGCAGGACAGGTGGTCTGGTATTCCCATCTCTTTCAGAATTTTCCAGTTTATTGTGATCCAAAATGTCAAAGGCTTTGGGATAGTCAATAAAGCAGAAATAGATGTTTTTTTCTGGAACTCTCTTCCTTTTTCCATGATCCAGTGGATGTTGGCAATTTGATCTCTGGCTTCTCTGCCTTTTCTAAAACCAGCTTCAACATCTGGAAGTTCACGGTTCACGTATTGCTGAAGCCTGGCTTGGAGAATTTTGAGCATTACTTTACTAGCATGTGAGATGAGTGCAATTGTGCAGTAATTTGAGCATTCTTTGGCATTGCCTTTCTTTGGGATTGGAATGAAAACTGACCTTTTCCAGTCCTGTGGCCACTGCTGAGTTTTCCAAATTTGCTGAAATATTGAGTGCAGCACTTGAACAGTGTCATCTTCCAGGATTTGAAACAGACCAACTGGAATTATATCACCTCCACTAGCTTTGTTCATAGTGATGCTTTTTAAGGCCCACTTGACTTCACATTCCAGGATGTCTGGCTCTAGGTGAATGATCACACCATTGTGATTATCTTGGTCATGAAGGTCTTTTTTTGTACAGTTCTTCTGTGTATTCTTGCCACCTCTTTTTAATGTCTTCTGCTTCTGTTAGGTCCACACCATTTCTGTCCTTTATTGAGCCCATCTTTGCATGAAACGTTCCCTTGGTATCTCTAATTTTCTTGAAGAGATCTCTAGTCTTTCCCATTCTGTTGTTTTCCTCTATTTCTTTGCAATGATTGCTGAGGAAGTCTTTCTTATCTCTCCTTGCTATTCTTTGGAACTCTGCATTCACATGGTTATATCTTTCCTTTTCTCCTTTGTTTTCACTTCTCTTCTTTTCTCAGCTATTTGTAAGGCCTCCCCAGACAGCCATTTTGCTTTTTTGCATTTCTTTTCCATGGGGATGGTCTTGATCCTGTCTCCTGTACAATGTCAGGAACCTCCGTCCATAGTTCATCAGGTACTCTATCAGATCTAGTCCCTTAAATCTATTTCTCACTTCCACTGTATAATCATAAGGAATTTGATTTAGGTCATACCTGAATGGTCTAGTGGTTTTCCCTACTTTCTTCAATTTAAGTCTGAACTTGGCAATAAGGACTTCATGATCTCAGCCACAGTCAGCTCCCTGTCTTGTTTTTGTTGACTGTATAGAGCTTCTCCATCTTTGACTGCATAGAATATAATCAATCTGATTTTGATGTTGACCACCTGGTGATGTCCATGTGTAGAGTCTTGTCTACAAGTGTTGTTGGAAGAGGGTGTTTGTTATGACCAGTGTGTTTTCTTGGCAAGACTCTGTTAGCCTTTGCCCTGCTTCATTCTGTATTCCAAGGCCAAATTTACCTGTTAACCCAGGTGTTTCTTGACTTCCTACTTTTGCATTCCAGTCCCCTATAATGAAAAGGACATCTTTTTTTGGGTGTTAGTTCTAAAAGGTCTTGTAGAACCTTGTAGGTTATAATAGAACCCTTCAACTTCAGCTTCTTCAGCATTACTGGTTGGGGCATAGACTTGGATTACTGTGGTATTGAATGGTTTGCCTTGGAAATGAACAGAGATCATTCTGTCGTTTTTGAGATTGCATCCAAGCACTGCATTTCAGACTCTTTTGTTGACCATGATGGCTACTCCATTTCTTCTGAGGGATTCCTGCCCGCAGTAGTAGATATAATGGTCATCTGAGTTAAATTCACCCATTCCAGTCCATTTTAGTTCGCTGATTCCTAGAATGTCGATGTTCACTCTTGCCATCTCCTGTTTGACTACTTCCAATTTGCCTTGATTCATGGATCTGACATTCCAGGTTCCTATGCAATATTGCTCTTTAAAACCTTGGACCTTATTTCTGTCACCAGTCACATCCACAACTGGGTATTGTTTTTGCTTTGGCTCCATCCCTTCATTCCTCTGGAGTTATTTCTCCACAGATCTCCAGTAGCATATCGGGCACCTACCGACCTGGGGAGTTCCTCTTTCAGTATCCTATTATTTTGCCTTTTCATACTGTTCATGGGGTTCTCAAGGCAAGAATACTGAAGTGGTTTGCCATTCCCTTCTCCAGTGGACTGCATTCTTTCAGACCTCTCCACCATGACCCATGTATCTTGGGTGGCCCCATACTGCATGGCCTAGTTTCATTGAGATAGACAAGGATGTGGTCCATGTCATCTTAGGTTTCTTTCATTAGTGTCTTATAATTGTCTGTGCACAGTTCATTTGTCTCCTTAGTTATTCATTCCTAGATATTTAATTCTTTTTGTTGCAATGGTGAATGGAGTTGATTCCTTAATTTCTTTTTCTGATGTTTCATTGTTAGTATATAGAAATGCAAATGATTTCTGTGTATTGATTTTGTATCCTGAAACTTTGTTAAGTTCATTGATTAGTTCTAGTAATTTTCTGATACTATATTTGGGGTTTTCTAGATACAGTATCATGTCATCTGCAAACAGTGAGAGATTTACTTCTTTTCCAATCTGAATCCCTTTTATTTCTTTTTCTTCTCTGATTGATGTAGCTAGGACTTCAAGAACTATGTTGAACAATAGTGGTAGAAGTAGACACCCTTGTCTTGTTCCTGATCTCAGGAGGAATGCTTTCAGTTTTTCACCATTGAGAATAATGCTTACTGTTGGCTTACATATATGGCCTTTACTATGTTGAGGTAGGTTCCTTCTATGCCAATTTTGTCAAGAGTCTCGTTCATAAATGGGTGCTGAATTTTGTCAGAGGCTTTTTCTGCATCTATTGAGATTATCATATGGTTTTTATCTTTCAATTTGTTAATATGGTGTATTACATTGATTGATTTGCATGTATTGAAGGATTCTTGCATCCCTAGAATAAACCCAGCTTGATCATAGTGCATGAGCTTTTTGATATGTTACTGAATTCTGTTTGCTAAAATTTTGTTGAAGATTTTTGCATCTATGTGCTTCCCTGGTGGCTCAGAGGGTAAAGCGTCTGCTTACAGTGCAGGAGACCTAGGTTCAATCCCTGGGTTGGGAAGATCCCCTGGACAAGGAAATGGCAACCCACTTCAGTACTCTTGCCTGGAAAATCCCATGGACGGAGAAGCCTGGTATGCTACAGTGCATGGGGTCGCAAAGAGTTGGACACGACTGAGCAACTTCACTTTCACTTTCATCAGTGATATTGGCCTGTAGTTTTCTTTTTTGTGTTGTTTTTGTCTGGTTTTGGTATCAGGGTGATGGTGGCCTTGTAGAATGAGTTTGGAAGTGTTCTTCCTCTGCAATTTTTTGAAAGAGTTTTAGAAGGATAGGCATTAGTTCTCTAAATACTAGATAGAATTCTCCTGTGAAGCTGTCTGGACCTGGGCTTTTGTTTTTGGGGAGATTTTTGATCACAACTTCAATTTCAGTGCTTGTAATTGGATTGTTCATAATTTCTATTTCTTCCTAGGTCAGTCTTGGAAGATTGAACTTTTCTAAGAATCTGTCCATTTCTTCCAGGTTATCTATTTTCTTGCCATATAGTTATTCATAATCCTTTCTTATAATCCTTTGTATTTCTGCATTGTCTGTTGTAACCTCTTCTTTTTCATTTCTAATTTTGTTGACTTGATTCTTCTCTCTTTGTTTCTTGATGAGTCTACCTAAAGGTTTGTCAATTTTGTTCATCTTCTTGAAGAACCAGTTTTTAGTTTTATTAATCTTTACTATTGTTTCTTTCATTTTTTTCATTTATTTCTGCTTGGATGTTTATGATTTCTTTCCTTTTACTAATTTTGTTTTTTTTTTCTTCTTTTTCCAGTTGCTTTAGGTGTAAAGTTAGGTTGTCTATTTGATGTTTTTCTTGTTTCTTGAGGTAGGGTTGTATTGCTGTAAACTTCCCTATTAGAACTGCTTTTGCTGCATCCCATAGGTTTTGAGTTGTCACGTTTTCATTGTCATTTGTTTCTAGAAATTTTTTGATTTCTCTTGATTTCTTCAGTAACTTGTTGGTTATTTAGAAATGTGTTGTTTAATCTCCATGTGTTTGTGTTTCTTACTTTTTTTTTCTTCTTGTAATTGATATCTAGTCTCATAGCATTGTGGTCAGAGAAGATGCTTGATACAATTTCAATTTTCTTAAATTTACTGAGGTTTGATTTGTGACCCAAGATGTGGTCTATCCTGGAGAATGTTCCATGTGCACTTGAGAAGGTGTATTCTTCTGCCTTTGGATGGAATGTCCTGAAGATATCAATATAATCTCATTAGATCCATCTCATCTAATGTATAATTTAAGACTTGTGCTTCCTTATTAATTTTCTGTTTTGATGATCTGTCCATCGGTGTGAGTGGGGTATTAAAGTCTCCTACTATTATTGTGTTACTGTCAATTTCTCCTTTTATGTCTGTTAGTGTTTGTCTTATGTATTCATGTGCTGCTATGTTGGGTGCATCAGTTCAGTTCAGTTCAGTTCAGTTCAGTCGCTCAGTTGTGTACGACAATTTGTGACCCCATGAATAGCAGCACGCCAGGCCTCCCTGTCCATCACCATCTCCCGGAGTTCACTCAGACTCACGTCCATCGAGTCAGTGATGCCATCCAGCCATCTCATCCTCTGTCGTCCCCTTCTCTTCCTGCCCCCAATCCCTCCCAGCATCAGAGTCTTTTCCAATGAGTCAACTCTTCTCATGAGGTGGCCAAAGTACTGGAGTTTCAGCTTTAGCATCATTCCTTCCAAAGAAATCCCAGGATTGATCTCCTTCAGAATGGACTGGTTGGATCTCCTTGCAGTCCAAGGGACCCTCAAGAGTCTTCTCTAACACCACAGTTCAAAGGCATCATAGATATGTACAATTATTTTGTCTACCTCTTGGATTGATCCTTTGATCATTATGTAGTGTCCTTCCTTCTCTTGTAATTTGATGAATCATATTTATTCTAAACATTAACAAATATTTTCAAATAGAAGCATCAGAATTCACAACTGAGCTCTGTTCTATGACCCTGGTTTGTGCAGAAAAGAATTTCGTATGAAGAAATTCCAGGCCAATTTTCAGAATAGGTCAACACATGCAATTTCAAGATGCATTCATTTTTGAGGCTAGGAAGAGGATAGAAAATAAAGAACAAGGTAGGATTCCCACTGAAGATGCCCTCTTGAACTGATACATAAGGAAATATTTAACCTGTTGAATAGTAGTGGAAGGAGTGTGCAGGGAATAAATAAATTGCCAGGACCATGAAAACCAGGTAGCTGACTGAGCATTCAGAAGAAGATCTAATTTAATTTAGAGATGTTCATAGAATGGTTAAGGGTTTGAGCTTTGGAGACTGGTTTTATGATTTCTTATTGCTGCTAAGTGCTAGGTTTATGGCCTCAAACAGCTTCCTGAACCTCCTTGTGCCCCAGTTTCCTTGATAATAAAATTAAGATGAAAAAAGTACCTCATTATCAGGATTGTGAGACTGAAATGAGTCAATCATTGACAGTGTTTAAGCAGAGGATGGCACTGCAAATGGGAGTCCTGGTTATGGTTGTCATCATTACTTTACTCTCACCGTCTCTACTGTTGCCTCTCTGGACCAGGCCACAATCATGTGTCACCTGGAGTATGGTATTTGTTGGATAATAACACTGAAACAGACTCCTCATTGGTCATTCAGCATCTATCCTTGCCTCACTTAAAGCTTTTCTCCTCAGCATGGCCCCAATTACCATTTATGAAAGATCGTACCTCATTTCTAGAGGAGAACCCTAGAAAACCCTAGAGCAGTTGCCCACAAACCTAGGATCAAGTCCATGTTTCTGCATCAAGTGGTGTTACCATTTAAAAGAATTGATCTATACTTGGCTTCATGATCCGAATCACAATCTCCATGAACTTATTAATGTGTGATCATTTCATGTCTATGCCCTCCATGATCTTGTGGGGAAAGAGTTTTCTGTTCCACCTCTAGTATCTAGCACACTGCTTGCCACGTGGTGAGTGCTCAGTGAATATTTTTTGAGATACCCACTAAGTATAATGAGTTGTTGAATGAGTGGATGTCACCAAGTATAGAGAGAGTATAAGAGACAATTTTGGTATATAATACATACAATGGAAATTTCCCTTATGGCTGTGTCTCAGTTTTGATGTAAAAACTCTAATTTTCATTCTCTTTAATGTCACACAGTAGAGGTGGAATGGAGAAAAAGGGAGAGATATCAGAAGGAAAGAATAGTCACAAAAGCAAATTAATATTGAAAAACAAAATAGTTTCACTTAAAATGTAAAGGGTATGGTATTGAGAATCTAGTGGTTGTTTTTTTTTTTTTTTTCTTTTTGCCAAGTTGCTAACGCATTTTTGTATTTCAAGCCTGCTGGTGATATTTTATGATGAGGGCATTTTCTCTTATTTTTATACATTAAAAAATGTCTTTAGAGTTTACATAGTTATCCCTCAAATATAACTCTATGCTCAGCATAATTAAGGAAAATATATAGACTAAGTTGTTTTTCTTACAATACCAAGAACTGGTAAAGAATCTTCCTAGAGATTGTATGTGCTATGCTCAGTCACTTCAGTCTTGTCTGACTCTTTGCAACCCCATGGACAGTAGCCCTTCAGGCTCCCCTGTCCATGGGATCCTCCAGGCAAGAATACTGGAATGGGTTTCCATTTCCTTCTCCAGGGGAATCTTCCCAACCCAGCTATTGAAACTGTGTCTCTTATTTGTCCTGTATTGGCAGGCAGGTTTTTTTTGTTGTTGTTGTTGTTGTTTTTTTTTTTTTTTTTTTTTTACCATTAGTCCTACCTGAAAGTGAAGGAAAGTGAAGTCGCTCAGTTGTGTCCGACTCTTTGCAACCCCATAGACTATAGCCTACCAGGCTCCTCTTTCCATGGAATTTTTCAGGCAAGAGTACTGGAGTGGGTTGCCATTTCCTTCTCCAGGGCATTTTCCCAACCCAGGGGTCAAACCCAGGTCTCCTGTGTTGCAGGCAGACACTTTACCATCTGAGCCACCAGGGAAGCCCAAGTTTCTCTTACAGCGCCAAGAACTGATACCCTCTTCGTGGAGATTATATAGATTTCTCAATTTTGTCTTATACTTTGGAGTTTTGTCTAAACACATAAGTGCTATCCACTAGTTCATCTATTTACTTATTCATTTATCTAAAAAAGATTTACTAAGTTCCTAATCAAAGGAGAAAAGGAAAGATATAACCATTTGAATGCAGAGTTCCAAAGAATAGCAAGGAGAGACAGGAAAGCCTTCCTCAGTGATCAGTGCAAAGAAATAGAGGAAAACAATAGAATGGGAAAGACTAGAGATGTCTTTAAGAAAATTAGAGATTTTCTAAAAGGGAATATTTCATGCAAAGATGTGCACAATAAAGGACAGAAACGGTATGGACCTAACAGAAGTAGAAGGTATTAAGAAGAGGTGGCAAGAATACCCAGAAGAACTATACAAAAAAGATCTTCATGACCCAGATAACCATGATGGTGTGATCACTCACCTAGAGCCAGACATCCTGGAATGTGAAGTCAAGTGGGCCTTAAGAACCATCAGTATGAACAAAGCTAGTGGAGGTAGGTGATGGAATTCCAGTAGAGCTATTTCAAATCCTGGAAGATGATGCTGTTCAAGTGCTGCACTCAATATGCCAGTAAATTTGGAAAACTCAGCAGTGGCCACAGGATGAGAAAAGGTCAGTTTACATTCCAATCCCAAAGAAAGGCAATGCCAAAGAATGTTCAAACTACCACACAATTGCACTCACCTCACCCACTAGCAAAGTAATGCTCAAAATTCTCCAAGCCAGGCTTCAGCAGGGCATCAACTGTGAACTTCCAGATGTTCAAGCTGGATTTAGAAAAGGCAGAGGAACCAGAGAGCAAATTGCCAACATCTGTTGTATCATTGAAAAAGCAAGAGGGTTTCAGAAAAAAACATCTACTTCTGCTTTATTGACAACACCAAAGCCTTTGACTGTGTGGATCACAACAGACTGTGGAAAATTCTTAAAGAGATGGCAATACCAGACCACATGACCTGCCTCCTGAGAAATCTGTATGCAGCTCAAGAAGCAACAGTTAGAACTGCACATGGAACAACAGACTGGCTCCTAATTGGGAAAGGAGTACGTCAAGGCTGTATATTGTTACCCTGCTTATTTAACTTATATGCAGAGTATATCATGGGAAATGCTGGGCTGAATGAAGCACAAGCTGGAATTAAGATTGCTGGGAGAAATAGAGTCACAAAGAGTCAGACACGACTGAGTAACTGAACTGAACTGAAGTTGCTGATTGGCCACACGCTGTGTTAGGTTGTATAACCGTGTGTTTAAGGTGTGAAGCAGATCTTAATGGGTGACCTATACTTGCTGGTAACTTTTATTTTTTTATTTTTTTAAGGGTCTTTAACATTCTTATTACTTATCTTTTATTTATTTAATTTAATTTTATTTTTACTTTATTTTACTTTACAATACTGTATTGGTTTTGCCATACATTGACATGAATCCATCACGGGTGTACGTGCGTTCCCAAACATGAACCCCCCTCCCACCTCCCTCCCCATAACATCCCTCTGGGTCATCCCCATGCACCAGCCCCAAGCATGCTGTATCCTGCATCAGACATAGACTGGTGATTCGATTCTTGCATGATAGTATGCATGTTTCAATGCCATTCTCCCAAATCATCCCACCCTCTCCCTCTCCCTCTGAGTGGTAACTTTTAAAGTAGCAACCTTTTTTGCTATAAATTCAAAATGCACAACAGCTTTTAAACCCACTGTCCACTTTTAATATTTTAAAGCTTAAATTGACCACAGTACTCAGTGTGTGTATGTGTGTAAATGTTAGTATTTGTGTGTGTGCATATGTTGGGGTGGGGCTCAGTTTCCTCTTTGAACTAGAGATATTTATAAGGTCCACTGCTTAGCAGTGTCCCTGGTGACCATATTGTCCAGAGTTGCATAAAGTACAGCTGTTCCCATTCCTTTTGAATGATTTCTTAAGAGAAAGAGCTGACTCAGTTTCTTTCAGCTATATTCCTTTGGACACAGATATCCTGAAAGCCAGATTCTGTAAGTTGAAACAGTGGATGAACTATTTGCTTTTACCTTTAGGACTTAGAAAATCTTCAAGTGCATAATACAGGCCTCTGATTCAGAATAAACGGTGCTTAAATCTCTCATCTTGGTGTTGCAGCTCTCTGTAGACTACTCCCTTGGTGTTGGCTCTTGATGGCTTCTGGCAGTTCTGAGCTGAATCATCCCCTTTCTGGTGAGAGGGTTTCTTGTTTAAACATATGGTGGAAATTGTTAAATTTCCTTCTCCTCAAATAACCTATTTCTATGCCCCAAAGTAACTTAAATGATGGCAAATTTTTGCTGATGCATGCTGTCTGACCAGCAGCCAGAAAAGGTAATGGACATCCCCTGGGGAAGTCTGGTGGGTGATGAAGTTGAGGAAGATAATTTTCAGTAAGTGAAGCTGTGGGTGTGGATTAGCCCACTTGCATTTCAACCCACCAACGAGATCAAGTTTTGGGAAAAGGCAGAGCTCAGGGGTTGACAGTCGTTAGCATCCCCAAGAATCTCCTGTGGAACTTGTTGGTTCAGGTCATCACACCACCACTTTGCCCAAAGATACATCTTTACTAGGTCAAGATTAGGAGCCAGGACTCTATTTAGTGATCAAGCATCCCTGGATATAGTAACTTAATACCAGTATTGGCAGTGAGGTCTTTCCTAAGGGTGTGTGCATGCAAGCGTCCGTGCCAAGTCGCTTCAGCTGTGTCCTACTCTGTGTGACCCCATGGCTGTAGCCTGCCAGGCTCCACTGTCCATGAGCTTCTCTAGGAAAGAATGCTGGAGTGGGTAACCATTCCATTCTCCAGGGGATCTTCCTGACCCAAGGACTGAACCTAGGTCTCCTGCATTTCCTGCATTGCAGGCAGATTCTTTACTGCTGAGCCATGGGGGAAAGTCCATCCTAAGGGTAGTTTGTTTTATTATATGATTTATACTACAATGCATAGACTATATATTTATTATATATAAATATTTCCCTCTTTTCTTTGGCTACCAGGAAACTGAACAGAGTGACGGGAATACCTCCCATTCCCTTATTGCACTATTTCATTTGAGTTAATGAGATAGTATAGAAGAAGGGATAAGAGCACGGACTTTAGAGCCAGATCCCCAGCTCCAAATACTGACTTTGTTTGTGACCTTTGACATCTCATTAGACTTTCTATGTGTCACTTTTCAAATGATTGAAAACTGGAATAGTAGTCAAGAATCATAGAATCCTTGTCAGAAGGAAGTGATATGTGCAAAGTGCCTGGCACATGGTACATGGTTATCACCCTTGTATTTATTTTTTTATTACATCTGTGTTGTCATTTTACTCCTCATAACAATTCTATGCCATGCCTGTTATAAGTGTTGGGGTAGAGAAAACTGGAATTCAAAAAGAGTTGGTAACTTACCTGAATTTTCCCATTAAGTGGTCTGAACTCTATTTGTCTTAATCCAAATCTTTGACTATTCCAACAGATCACAATGTTTCCTGTGCTGTCAGAGATAAAGTTAACATGTAGCCTGGCAGGCTACAGTCCATAGGGTTGCAGTGAGTCGGATATGACTGAAGCGACTTAGCACACATCATCCACATGCCCCATCTTAGTGTAGTTGTAATGTGTGTACTTCTGCTCTCGGCATGGTTCTTGGTATCTCCTTTCTGTTGTTTCTTGGTTGCACTATCTTATACATCTCTCATTGTAAGTTGCCTTGGGTAATTTTTGAAAATAGGCATAGGATAAGTTTCAAATAAAATGAACATATCAACATGTGTCTGTTGCTTGAGTAAGTGGACACGTAAGTGCCTTAAGACTGACAGTAAAGTTGTGGCATTGAATTTGTGACCTAGGCAAGCATGTTGGTATTTCTGGAGGGGTTCCTCTCTACAGAGAACTAAGAAAAGCAGTTGCTGAGTAAATCCACTGTCATCTGTTTTCACTGTACTGGGTTTACCAACAAAATTCTATAAAGCATATAGAATGACAGCATATATAAATAAGAATAAGAAGAATAAGAATGTATTTTTCTTGATGGTCTGTGGCAAAAATTGGTGGCAGAAGCTGTGGTTCGGCCAGCTTGATAATTGGTTGGAACTTGGATATTTACTGAATCTAGTTCCTGCAGTTTTTTCCCTTACAAAGTAAGGAAAGTAGGTCAAAGCAGATAGCATGGCTGGAATGCATAACAAGTTGCTAAGAAGTAGACACTAAAATGATTTAGCACAGACTGTGGTAAGAAAAGGCTTACCAATTCATAAATGCATGGAATGTCCGATTTTGTTTCATCATCCCTATTATCTTTAATCCTAAGGCTAGAGACACACACCAGAAATAATCTCCAGCCCGTTTGGTCTTTGTCATGAAGCTCACAGTTTTCTATTCCTTATGGAGACCCTCATCTTTTTTTCTTTTCTGGACAACAGTTGATTGTTTCCTGTGGCTTCAAACCTCAGGAAGCTCTTTTATGAGGTTCTGGAGCTGAAGTGCACTTTCTGGAACTCTTTAAGACAACTGCCTACACCAGGGGAGCTAGTCTTCCAACAGGACCTCTGAAACTGTGGTCACTAGAATCACCACAGGAAGTTAGTGTGCCTGGTATGCTGTGGCTGTGACTTTTAGCCCCAGCCACTCAGCCCCTGAGCTACTGACCAACAAGGATCTGCAGGCATCTGTCAGGGGTTCTGACAACCGCTAGAGTCTGCTTGGAGGATGATACAGACCTCATCCCAGGGAAGGGCTTTCTAAAAATCTGTAGAGCCATCTCCAGTACCTTGGGAAATAGCCCTCTTCATTCTAGAGTTGCCATAAACAGGAGCTTCTTAGTCTCAGAACAGAAACATGTGATAGGAAGCAACAAGGGACTTTTTTTGCCAGAAAGAGCATAGGTCTGCTCAGAACATCACTTTTAGGCCCTGGGGATCTCTCAAACTGACTGCTAAAAACAAACAGTTCTGTTGGATAAACTAGAAGTTTTCAGTTTGCTCCATGGGAATACTCTTCCTTATTTCTCCTTGAAGCAGCTTCATGGAAGTTCCCAAATGCCCTGGAAAAGCCATCTTCCATTTCAGTATGGCAGAAGGGGTGCTTCTATGAGATCCTGATGAGGTTATTTAGAAAAATTTAAATTTTTGAAGCACCCTAAGTAATAAGAAATGGGGAAATGGTTTTATGTTGTGGATAAATATTAGGTAATATAATATTAGGGCTTTCCCTGTGGCCAGTCGGTAAAGAATTTACCTGCAATACGGGAGACCTGAGTTAGATCCCTGGGTTGGGACGATCCCCTGGAGGAGGGCGTGGCAACCCACTCCAGTATTCTTGCCTGGAGAATCCTCATGGACAGAGAAGCCTGGTGGGCTGCAGTCCATGGGGTCACAAAGAGTTGGACATGACTGAGCGACTGAACTGATGTGCCAGGAATGATGTTAAATCTTTTCAAAGATTATTTCATTTCATTTTTATATTATTTATATATTTAAAAAAATTAATTTATTTATTTTAACTGGAGGCTAATTACTTTACAATATTGTAGGGTTTTTTTTGCCATACATTGACATGAATCAGCCGTGGGTGTACATGTGTCCCCCATCCTGAAGCCCCCTCCCACATCCTTCCCCATCCCATCCCTCAGGGTTGTCCCAGTGCACCAACTTTGAGTGCCCTGTTTCATGCTTTGAACTTGGACTGGTGATCTGTCTCATATATGGTAATATACATGTTTCAATGCTATCTTCCCAAATTATCCCACCCTTGCCTTCTCCCACAGAGTCCAAAAGTGTTTATATGTGTGTTTCTTTAGCTGTCTCACAAATAGGGTCATCGTTACCATCTTTCTCAATTCCATATATATGCATTAATATACTGTGTTGGTGTTTTTCTTTCTGACTTACTTCACTCTGTAAAATAGGCTCCAGTTTCATCCACCTCATTAGAACTGATTCATATGCATTCTTTTTAATAGCTGAGTAATATTACATTGTGTATATGTACCTCAGCTTTCTTATCCATTTGTCTGCTGATGGACATCTAGGTTGCTTCCATGTCCTAGCTATTGTAAACAGTGCTGCAGTGAACATTGGGGTACATGTGTCTCTTTCAATTCTGGTTTCTTCAGTGTGTATGCCCAGAAGTGGGATTGCTGGGTCAAATGGCAGTTCTATTTCCAGTTTTTTAAGGAATCTCTACAGTATTCTCCATAGTGGCCGTACTAGTTTGCATTCCCACCAATAGTGTAAGAGGGTTCCCTTTTCTCTGCACCCTCTCCAGCATTTATTGTTTATAGACTTTTTGATAGCAGCCATTCTGATTGGTGTGAGATGGTACCTCATTGTGGTTTTGATTTGCATTTTTCTGGTAATGAGTGATGCTGAGCATCTTTTCATGTGTTTGTTAGCCATCTGTATATCTTCTTTGGAGAAATGTCTGTTTAGTTCTTTGGCCCATTTTTTGATTGGGTAGTTTATTTTTCTGGTATTGAGCTGCATGAGCTGCTTGTATATTTTGAGATTAATTCTTTGTCAGTAGCTTCATTTGCTATTATTTTCTCCCATTCTGAAGGCTGTCTTTTCACCTTGCTTATAGTTTCCTTCATTGTGCAAAAGCTTTTAAGTTTTATTAGGTCCCATTTGTTTATTTTTGCTTTTATTTCCATTACTCTGGCAGGTAGGTCATAGAGGATCCTACTGTGATTGATGTCAGAGAGTTTTTGCCTATGTTTTCCTCTAGGAGTTTTATAGTTCCTGGTCTTACATTAAGATCTTTAATCCATTTTGTTTGTTTTTTGTGTATGGTGTTAGAAAGTGTTCTAGTTTCATTCTTTTACAGGTGGTTGACCAGTTTACCCAGCACCACTTGTTAAAGATATTGTCTTTTCTCCATTGTATATTCGTGTCCCCTTTGTCAAAGATAAGGTGTCCATAGGTGCATGGATTTATCTCTGGGCTTTCTATTTTGTTCCATTGATCTATATTTCTGTTTTTGTCCCAGTACCATACTGTCTTGATGACTGTAGCTTTGTAGTATAGTCTGAAGTCAAGCACGTTTGCTTCTCCAGTTCCATTCTTCTTTCTGGGGCTTCCCTGGTGGCTCAGAGGTTAAGGTGTCTGCCTTCAATGTGGGAGACCTGGGTTGGAGACCTCGGTTTGATCCCTGGGTCGGGAAGATCCCCTGGAGAAGGAAATGGTAACCCACTCCAGTATTCTTGCCTGGAGAATCCCATGGATGTAGAAGCCTGGTAGGCTACAGTCCATGGGGTTGCAAAGAGTCAGACATGACTGTGCGACTTCACTATCACTCACTATTCTTCTTTCTCAAGATTGCTTTGGCTATTTGAAGTTTTTTGGTATTTCCATACAAATTGTGAAACTATTTGTTCTAGTTCTGTGAAAAATACTGATGGTAGCTTGATAGGGATTGCATTGAATCTATAGATTGCTTTGGGTAGTATACTCATTTTCACTATATTGATTCTTCCAATCCATGAACATGGCATATTTCTCCATTTATTTGTGTTGTCTTTGATTTCCTTCATCAATTTTTTATTGTTTTCTATATATAGGTCTTTTGTTTCTTTAGGTAGATTTATTCTCATTATTTGAAGCAAAGCCTATGGGAAGTATGTTTTGTTTATCTTTTTTTCTACAGATTAGGTAACTGAGGCTTAAAGAGATTAAGTGATTTGCCCAGAATCATTGTAGCAGTTAGTTTCTGCTACCAAAATATATGTGTTTTAAAACAATGAACACTATTTGGCATAATTCTTTGGCTTGTCTGTGACTCTTCTGGACTGAGATGACTTGGCATGGGCTGAATGGTCAAGGATGGCCACACTCTCACCTCTGGGCATTCACTGGGACTGTGGGACAGCTGATCCTCACTCTGAGTTGTCACTAATCCTCCAGGACGCCAACCTAGGCCTGTTGACATGGTGGTAGAGGAATTTCTATGAGTGGCCAAATCCAG
Source organism: Ovis aries (assembly GCF_016772045.2). NCBI lineage: Eukaryota > Metazoa > Chordata > Mammalia > Artiodactyla > Bovidae > Ovis > Ovis aries. Next base: position 42,154,553 of record NC_056072.1, on the reverse strand, counting down.
ATACCCAAGCATATTTCAAGTTTCTGCTGATGTTATGTTTGATAATATCCTATTGGTTACGTAAAGTAAACCATGCTGGGCCAAGATCTTATTCAAGGGGTGGAGAAATAGATCCTTCTTGATTATAAGAGTGGCATAGTCATGTTGCAGGGGGGCTTGCATATAGGGATGGGAAAAATTTGTGACCATTTGCAATCTGTCCTAATCACAAAACCAATAAGTAGCCAAAATGGTATTGAAATTTAGATGTTCTCATTGCAAAGTCACACTGCATTATGGAAACATGTTGTGATAGTCTTCTTTGGATATCTTAATGCTTTGGGGAATTTTTTTCAGTTTTATATAATGAATATTAATTACTATGAGAATTAATGTAGCAAAAAGAAAATACTACTATGAATGTATTTAGATGCTTTAGGCACTTTGAATAAAAGGCTGGTGTCACAGGCACCACACTTTAACCTTCTGTAGCACATCTTCTGGTTTCTCAACCTCTGAGGTGTCTACAGAGTTGACTGCAGACTACTAAATGTCACTACGAGTCATGGCATAGTACCTTATGCGAACTCTGCCAGAAACAGCAGAGAAGCAGCCCTTTTATTTCCACCTGAGTTTCTCATGTGAGCCAAACCCATGTTGTCTGAGCTGCTCTCTACTGTATAACTATCCCGTCACCAATGGAAATGCAAAGAAATAGCCAAAGAACCTGCAAGATTGCAACTAATTACCTTCTGTCTCCACCAAGCTTTAGGAGGCTATGTTTAGAAATAGCCTTATGCTGATTCTTCACATTGTGTGCACTTAAAGTGTTTTATAAATAGAAGTGGTAAGTTCATACATTTATTCATTTCTTCTTCAAATATTTATTGGGTGCCCACTATGTGCTGACACTTGAGACAGAGAGTCCTTGGCCTCAGAGCGCTTCCATTCAAATGAAGGAAATAGACAATTAACAAGTTAACAGAGAACAGACAACTGAACAGTTGAATGTGATGAGGTGGAGGGCCACTAACGCAGCCACTGTAGACTGAGAGTGGTCAGGGAGTGCCTCTCTGAGGAAAACACCAGAGCAAGAACTTACATATGTATGTACGTACTAAGTCTCTTTAGTCATGTCTGACTCTTTGTGACCCTATGAACTGTAGCCCGCCAGACTCCTCTGGCCATGGGGTTCTCCAGGAAGGACTTAAAGGATGACAGTGAGCTGGTCTCATGAAGTGGTGGGAATGGGGCATTTCAGGGAGAGAAAAGCAAATGCATGGGCCTGGAAGCCGGTAAGAGCTTGCTTGTGTGTTGGAGAAACAGACACGAGGCATGTGCTCCCCCTTGTTCCTTCTCCACTATGTCCCTGCCTCAGTTGGTACAATGGCCATGCAGGAAAACACAGGATTAGATCAAGCAAAGTTAGTCAAAATGTGGCAGATGAAACTATCACTTTTTTAAGTTAGAAACACAACTTGCTATTCAAAATAGTATTTCTTCGCATCTTTGACAACTTGCACCATCAACAACAGTATTCATGAGAAAGGTGATCATTTCTTGATTAAGACTCTAATACCTAAGTGTGGGTTTAATATTAGTGAATGTCTGTTGGAGCTCTTTTCCATCCAACGGTACTGAATAAATCTGTATGTGACTGTCACTCAGTAATTATACATGATAAAATCGTGTACTATGAATGTTTAAATTTGAAACTGAGTAAAAAGCATAAAACTTATAGCTTGATTTTTTTTGGTCTTACAAAGCATTAGACTCACTTAGAAATTTTCTTGACATAAACATTTTTTTCCACAAAGTGTATTTTTGCTGTCTTCCTGCTTCTTCCATAATTATTCTGCACTTTGTCAGTGAAAGGAGTGTCTGCCTATTGCTCCTTTTAAAAGACCTGTGCTATTTTCCTTTATTTTGGACATACAAAATGCCCTTGATTCCACAAGTATTTATTGAGTATCTCTCTACGCCCAGCCTTGGGGTAGGTATAGGGAATACAATGGCAGAATGTTTATCCCCTTGGACATGCCATTATCTGCCTCTTAGGGCAAGCTTCCAATTACAAACAGACAGTTTCACATTTTCTACTCTCTTAAAATTCTTCAGTATTACCAAACTAGCTTCTATAGCAGTTTATCCCCAAGCTTACATGATAAACAGAGAAATATGATTTTACCACCACTCTCAGAGACGAAAAATAAAAACTGAAGTGAAAACAAATTCCTGCCTAAACAAAAATTTCTCAAACCCAGTTTTCAAAGTGATAGGCCCTGACATCAGGTGCTTGGGAGGGACCAAATGCAAGTGGTCCTGCCGACTCCCTACATGTACTAAGTACTCAAACTGTCAGTGTGTGTAATGGAATAGACAGGCCTACTGAAAAGGAGCTGCAGATGTTGACTGGAGCATTAGAGTTTAAGCCTCAGCCTTATTTTATGTTTAAAACACATTTTTATTTATTATTTATTCATTTTTGGCTGGGCTAGTTCTCTTTTGCTGCATGGGCTTTCTGTACCGTGGCAAGTGGGGGATACTCTGTAGTTGTGGCACACAGGCTTCTCATTGCGGTGGCTTCCTTGTTGTAAGGCACAGGCTCAGTGCTTGTAGCACATAGGGTTAAGGATCTTCTTGGACCAGGGATCGAACCTGTGTCCCCTGCATTGGCAGGTGGATTCTCAACCACTGGATCACCAGGGAAGTCCCAATCTTAAAGGCGTAGTCTGCAATCTAATTTCTGGAACTCTTACATCTCAGAGATATAGAAACCAAGGTAGTAAGAGGACTCAGTTGTGTGACCCTTCCCACTTGGGTCCCTGAGGTCAGAAGCTGATCAAGAGCCTCATTATCTATTGGCAGGTATAGCTAACAGAGGAACATTTATTAGCTAGGTTAGCTGGCAGGAGGCTGGAATCTGATTCTGGCTGTGTGTGTGTTTTTCCCAATAAAATGTCTACCTTTGCTAGGACTGCTGCCAAGAATAAAAAAAGTAGGTTGAGGAAAATTGCATGTTTGAATGCAAGTATACTGAATAATACTTCTTTGTCTTAAAGATGCTGCTGCTATTGCTGTTCATTTTTGCTTGAGAAAATTTCTTGTTTTAAAGTGTTCAGTGTTAAGAGGCACTGTGAGAAAATCCAGAATGTGCAATTAAGTAACTCACAAAGCCAGTCAGCAAAAGAAAATAAACTAGCTTCAAAGGTGTTTTTTAAAACTCAACAGTAACGTTTGGCCAGACTTTATTATTGCAATCAAATGCTCAGTGGTTGCTAGATGGACAATTTCTGTAATTTTAGTCCCAAATGGGAAACCTCTCACGTGGGAGAATCATGAAGTCATGGTGAAAGCAAACTACAGGTATTGTATAATGAGAGGTGGGATGGTTCTTGATAAAAAATACTGCTTATGAACCTTAAAATGTTATGTGGAGTGAAAGAAGTCGGAACCGACAAGTGCAGGTGTCCTTTGATATCTGAGGGGGTATTGGGACCAAGACCAGCCCTGGATACCAAAAGTTTGTGGATTTCCAAAGTCCCATAGTTGCTCCTTCATCCTGCTAGTTTCCACATCTGCAGATTCAATCAACCACGGATCATAAATAAAGTACATTATCTGTGGTTGGCTGAATCTGCCAGTGCAGAAACTGTGGATATCAGGTGACTGCATAAACTATACAGTTTCAATCATATGAAGTCTAAGAACTGACTAAATTTATCTCTGACTAGAAAGGGACATGATGGAACTGTCTTGGATGATGGGAATGCTCTATATCTTGTTTTGGGGGGTGGCTATGGGGAAACAGTGGAAACAGTGTCAGACTTTAATTTTTTGGGCTCCAAAATCACTGCAGATGGTGACTGCAGCCATGAAATTAAAAGACGCCTACTCCTTGGAAGAAAAGTTATGACCAACCTAGATAACATATTCAAAAGCAGAGACATTATTTTGCCAACAAAGGTCCATCTAGTCAAGGCTATGTTTTTTTCCAGTGGTCATGTATGGATGTGACAGTTGGACTGTGAAGAAAGCTGAGTGCCAAAGAATTGATGCTTTTGAACTGTGGTGTTGGAGAAGACTCTTGAGAGTCCCTTGGACTGCAAGGAGATCCAACCAGTCCATTCTAAAGGAGATCAGCCCTGGGATTTCTTTGGAAGGAATGATGCTAAAGCTGAAACTCCAGTACTTTGGCCACCTCATGGGAAGAGTTGACTCATTGGAAAAGACTCTGATGCTGGGAGGGATTGGAGGCAAGAGAAGAAGGGGACGACAGAGGATGAGATGGCTGGATGGCATCACCTACTCAATAGATGTGAGTTTGAGTGGATTCCGGGAGACGGTGATGGACAGGGAGGCCTGGTGTGCTGCGATTCATGGGGTCGCAAAGTGTTGGACATGACTGAGTGACTGAACTGAACTGATACTTTAGAAAATTAGAAAATTCTTAAAGAGAATTGGAAAATTCTGAAAGAGATGGGAATACCAGACCACCTGACCTGCCTCCTGAGAAATCTGTATGCAGGTCAGGAAGCAACAGTTAGAACTGGACAAGAAACAACAGGTTCCAAATAGGGAAAGGAGTATGTCAAGGCTGTATATTGTCACCCTGCTTATTTAACTTCTATGCAGAGTACATCATGCAAAATGCTGGCTGGATAAAGCGCAAGCTGGAATCAAGATTGCTGGGAGAAACATCAATAACCTCAGATATGCACCATCCTTATGGCAGAAAGTGAAGAAGAACTAAAGAGCCTCTTGATGAAAGTGAAAGAGGAGAGTGAAAAGGCTGGCTTAAAACTCAACATTTAGAAAACTAAGATCATGGCATCTGGTCTCACTTCATGGAAAATAGGTGGGGAAACAATGGAAACAGTGACAGACTTTATTTGGGGGCTCCAAAATCACTGCAGATGGTGACTGCACTCATGTAATTAAAAGATGCTTACTCCTTGGAGAAAAGTTATGACCAACCTAGATAGTTAATAAAAAGGAGAGACATTACTTTGCCAATAAAGGTCCATCTAGTCAAAGCTATGGTTTTTCTGGTAGTCATGTATGGATGTTAGAGTTGGACTATAAAGAAAGCTGAGCAGCAAAGAATTGATGCTTTTGAACTGCGGTGTTGGAGAAGACTCTTGAGAGTCCCTTGGACTGCAAGGAGATCCAACCAGTCCATTCTAAAGCAAATCAGTCCTGAATATTCATTGGAAGGACTGATGTTGAAGCTGAAACTCCAATACTTTGGCCACCTGACCTGAAGAACTGACTCATTTGGAAAGACCCTGATGTTGGGAAAGATTGAAGGCGGGAGGAGAAGGGGACGGCAGAGGATGAGATGGTTGGATGGTACTGCTGACTCAGTGGACATGAGTTTGAGTAAACTCTGGGAGTTGGTGATGGACAGGGAGGCCTGGCATGCTGTATTCCATGGGGCTGCAAAGAGTCGAACACAACTGAGTGATTGAATCTGAACTGAACTATACTTTAGATCCATACATTTAAACATATATAAATTTTGCCTTAATTCAAAATGAATAAAATGGAGTTGAACGTTTCACACTTGAGCATTTTAATGTACGTAAGTTTTACCTCAATTAAAATAGTTAAAATTATACACACACAAAGATATCTATTAAATATAGTTAATTTCACACATTATTTTATTTTTCCTGAATTGATATGCAGGCAAATAAATGGATCACTTATAATTTAAATTGTTCTTTCTTTTACCTATTTGCCAAATGACATTTTGACTAATAAGTATTGTGTGTGCTAAATCATTTCAGTCATGTCCAACTCTTTGCAACCCTATGGACTGTGGCCTACCAGGCTCCTCTGTCCATGGGATTCTCCAGGCAAAAATACTGGGGTGGATTGCCATGCCCTCCGCTAGGAGATCTTCCCAACCCAGGGGTCAAACTCACCTCTCTTATGTCTCTTGCATTGGCAGGTGGCTTCTTACTACTAGCATCCCCAAAACCTCTATAACCTCACAGAATTTCCTAATTGTAACTAGTATTACTGAATTGTGGTTTACATTCTATGTCTCATTGACTATTTATTTAGACAAAATTTATTTTTAAAACTCTCTGAATATTAGTTTTTTCATCTGTACAATAAGGATGATTAAGCTTTCCTGAAGACTGTGAAAGATAAGGTACATTCAGTTCAGTTCAGTTCAGTTCAGTTGCTCAGTCGTGTCTGACTCTTTGCAACCCCATGAATTGCAGCACGCCAGGCCTCCCTGTCCATCACCAACTCCCGGAGTTCACCCAAACTCATGTGCATCAAGTCGGTGATGCCATCCAGCCATCTCGTCCTCTGTCGTCCCCTTCTCCTCCTGCCCCCAATCCCTCCCAGTGGTGCTACCAGTGTCATATGCAGATTGTTGGTCTAAGCATCACTCAGGAGCTTGTCAGAAACACAAAATGTCAAGCCCCACACTGGACCTACTCAATCAGAATCTTTAACAAAATGTCTAAGTAATTTGTCTGCACACTAAAGTTTTAGAGGCACTGTCTTAAAATACATTGTAAGTTATAATGTGAGATAAGGTATTGTTATTAATATAGTTTCTGTGGTAGAAACATGGCCCAGAGTTTTGCATGTCTGTTTCCCAAGTTTTTGCCAGGATATTGGGCTGAAACTACTGCACTGCCACTGTGGATGACATCTTTGTGAAAGGTGGCTGTTGTAGGGAGGCACCTCATAAGTCAGCATGGGACATTTTCCTGGGACCAGCCAGCAAACTGTATTTCCAGCCATTTCTAGCTTCTCATGATACTGTCTTGTGTGGAATGAGAGTGGCCTAAGGTCCATGTGAACATATACACCCTGTCAGAACACTGATAGTGTCTCCAGACTCCAAGAGCAGTGAGAGATTTCCACCCTGGAAATTTAGTTTCTTCCCCAAGAATGTGTTTCTAGCCAAGGTCAATACAAGACGCTGCCATTCAACCCATCAGTGAAGCCAGCAACCTTCAGGTCATCTATGGTTCTCCTGTATCCTGGCTCCCACCTCAACCCAATCCATCAACAAGTCCCATCAAGCCTATCACCAAATTTACCTTCCATTTCCCTGGCTACCTCCATTTTCACTACCTCCATCACCATCTCTTACTTGAACTACTGCCTCCTAGTGGCTCACTGCTTCCACTGCGTACTCTTTCACCATTGAATCAGTTCAGTTCAGTTGCTCAGTTGTGTCTGACTCTGCAACTCCATGGACTGCAGCACGCCAGGATTCCCTGTCCACCACCAACTCCCAGAGCTTGCTCAAACTAATATCCCGGAGTTGGTGATGCCATCCAAACATCTCATCCTCTGTCGTTCTCTTCTCCTCCTGCCCTCAGTCTTTCCCAGCATCAGGGTCTTTTCCAACGAGTCAGTTCTTCACATCAGGTGGCCAAAGTATTAGAGCTTCAGCTTCAGCATCAGTCCTTCCAATAAATATTCAGGACTGATTTGCTTTAGAATGGACTGGTTGGATCTCCTTGCAGTCCAAGGGACTCTCAAGAGTCTTCTCCAACACCACAGTTCAAAAGTATCAATGCTTTGGTGTTCAGCTTTCTTTATAGTCCAATTCTCACATCCATACACGACTACTGGAAATACCATAGGTTTGACTAGACAGATCTTTGTTGGCAAAGCATTGTCTCTGCTTTTTAATATACTGTCTAGATTTGTCATAGCTTTTCTTCCAAGGAGCAAGTGTCTTTTAATTTCATGGCTACAGTCATCATCTGTAGTGATCTTGGAACCCAAGAATAGAAAGGCAGTCACTGTTTCCTAGTTTTCCCCATCTATTTTCCATGAAGTGATGGGACTGGATGCCATGATCTTAGTTTTCTGAATGTTGAGTTTTAAGCCAGCTTTTTCACTCTCCTCTTTCACTTTTATCAAGAGGTTCTTTAGTTCCTCTTAGCTTTCTGCCATAAGGGTGGTGTCACCTGCACATCTGAGGTTATTGATATTTCTCCCAGCAGTCTTGTTTCCAGCATGTATTTTATCCAGCCCAGCATTTCACATCATGTACTCTGCATATAAGCTAAATAAACAGGGTGACAATATACAGCTTTGATGTAATCCTTTCCAAATTTGGAACCAGTCTGTTTTTCCATGTTTGGTTCTAACTGTTGCTTCTTGACCTGCATACAGGCTTCTCAGGATGCAGGTCAGGTGATCTGGTATTCCCATCTCTTGAAGAATTTTCCACAGTGTGTTGTGATCCACACAGTCAAAGGCTTTGGCATAGTCAATAAAGCAGAAGTAGATATTTTTCTGGAACTCTCTTGCTTTTTCTGTGATCCAACAGATGTTGGCAGTTTGATCTCTGGTTCCTCTGCTTTTTCTAAATCTGGCTTGAACATCTAGAAGTTCACATTTCACATGCTGTTGAAGCCTTGCTTGGGGAATTTAGAGCATTACTCTGCTGCATGTGAGATGAGTGCAGTTGTGTGGTAGTTTGATCATTCTTTGGCATTGCCTTTCTTTGGGATTGGAATGAAAATTGACCTTTTCCAGTCCTGTGGCCACTGCTGAGTTTTCCAAATTTGCTGGCACATTGAGCACAGAGCTTCAATGGCATCATCTTTTAGGATTTGAAATAGCTCAACTGGAATTCCATCACCTCCGCTAGCTTTGTCAAATAATGCTTCCTAAGGCCCACTTGACTTCACACTCCAAATGTCTGGCTATAGGTAAATGATCACACCATTGTGGTTATCTGGGTCATGAAGATCTTTTTTGTATAGTTCTTCTGTGTATTCTTGACACCTCTTCTTAATATCTTCTGCTTCTGTTAGGTCCATACTACTTCTGTCCTTTATTGTGCCCATCTTTGCATGAAATGTTACCTTTGTATCTCTGATTTTCTTGAAGAGATCTCTAGTCTTTCCCATTTTGTTCTTTTCCTCTATTTCGTTGCATTGATCACTGAGAAAGGCTTTCTTATCTCTCCTTGCTATTCTTTTGGAACTCTGCATTCAGATGGGTATATCTTTCCTTTTCTCCTTTGCCTTTCGCTTCTCTTCTTTTCTCAGCTATTTGTAAGACCTCCTCAGATGACCGTTTTGCCTTTTTGCATTTCTTTTTTTGGGGGATGGTCTTGATCACTGCCTTCTATTCGATGTCACGAACTTCTGCCCATAGTTCTACAGGCACTCTATCAGATCTAATCCCTTGAATCTATTTGTCACTTTCACTATATAGTCGTAAGGGATTTGACTTAGGTCTTAACAGCATATTCTAAAGCAGAGACATTACTTTGCCGACTAAGGTCCGTCTAGTCAAGGCTATGATTTTTCCTGTGGTCATGTATGGATGTGAGAGTTGGACTGTGAAGAAGGCTGAGTGCCGAAGAATTGATGCTTTTGAACTGTGGTGTTGGAGAAGACTCTTGAGAGTCCCCTGGACTGCAAGGAGATCCAACCAGTCCATTCTGAAGGAGATCAACCCTGGGATTTCTTTGGAAGGAATGATGCTAAAGCTGAAGCTCCAGTACTTTGGCCACCTCATGCAAAGAGTTGACTCATTGGGAAAGACTTTGATGCTGGGAGGGATTAGGAGCAGGAGGAGAAGGGGACGACAGAGGATGAGATGGCTGGATGGCATCACTGACTTGATGGACGTGAGTCTGAGTGAACTCTGGGAGCTGGTGATGGACAGGGAGGCCTGGTGTGCTGCGATTCATGGGGTCAGAAAGAGTCGGACACAACTGAGCGACTGAACTGAACTGAACTGAACTGAGCTGAATGGTCTAGCGGTTTTCCTTACTTTTTCAGTTTAAGTCTAAATTTGGCAATAAGGAGTTCATGATTTGAGCCACAGTCAGCTCCTGATCTTGTTTTTGCTAACGGTATAGAGCTTCTCCATCTTTGTATGCAAAGAATATAATCAATTTGATTTCAGTATTCACCATCTGGTGATGTCCATGTGTAGAGTTATCTCTCTCTTGTGTTTATGGAAGAAGGTGTTTGCTATGACCAGTGTTTTCTTTTGGCAAAATTCTGATAGCCTTTACTCTGCTTCGTTTTGTACTTGAAGGTCAAACTTGCCTGTCACTCCAGGTATCTCTTGACTTTCTACTTTTGCATTCTAGTCCCCTGTGATGAAAAGACCATCTTTTTTGGTGTTAGTTCTAGAAGGTCCTGTAGGTCTTCATAGAACTGTTTAACTTCAGCCTTAGTGGTTGGGGCATAGACTTGGATTACTGTGATATTGAATGGTTTGCCTTGGAAATGAACAGAGATCATTCTGTCATTTTTGAGATTGCACCCAAGTACTGCATTTTGGACTATTTTGTTGACTATGAGGGCTACTCCATTCTACTTAGAGAAAATTTCACATCACTCCTCCTGGCCAAAACTTCCTATGTGTTTCTGTTATACATAGAATACGTGTCATACTTCACACCTGCTCACAGAAGGACCCACAAGGTCTTGCCAAAATTGGTTCCTGTGTATCTCAGCAGCTGTACCTTGCTTCTTCCTGGTTGCTCACCTCAGCTTTGTTGACCTTCAGATCTGCAAACGAGCTGTGTTCCATGCTTTGTACCTTGCAAATGCTGCTCTCTTTCTGATATCATTCTCCTCCCCTTTGGATCTGTAGCTCATTTTAGTCCATCTAGTGTTAGTTATTTCCCCCCAGCTGTGAGTGTCCACCTAAAGGAGCCCCCTCTGCCAGTCTCCATCTCAGCCTTTGGTTTGTTTCCTTCATAGCATGTGTATAAGTTGCAACCATTCTGCATATTTGTCTATTTTTGTTTTATCTCCCCCTTTGGAATGGTAGGGCTCGTGTCTGTATTGCCCACTACACTATTGTGTCCCCAGGTGTCCCCCAGTGCCAAACACGTGGCAAGTGCTTAATACATACTGGTTATGACTGACTGACTACCTGGATGCAGAAACGAGAGGATTTATTACTTTATATCACCAAATGGCTGCTTAACTATGTGATGCTGTCTGACATTTATCTCCAACCAAAGTGAAAAATGCCCACCTCTTAATTCAAAGCTCATCACCTTCACTCCAGCTTGCTGAATGCATTGTGAAAATTCTCACCAAAGCACTTAAAAAAGAAAGAAAAACAAAATTCATTTTTTGCACAGCTTTTTGCTTTGTATCCCTGATCTTGCCATGACCTCACCTTGCTTTCAGAAAGGGCGGTTCCCTTGCAGTGGTTTCATCAATCTTTGGTCCCTGGACCCCTGCTGTTAGAGACCACAGGAAAAGCAAGCACAACATCACCTTTAATTAGCAGGAGAGGAGCCTGCCTGATATACACAGATAGCACCTTAGAAACAAGAAACAGAAAAATGTAACGCAGGACCAGGACCAGGTTCTTGGGAAAGAATAGGAAATGAAAAAGAATAATTATCCTGTTTTAACATAATGTTGTTAATCTGTATTGCCCATTATCATCTAGAGTGTCTTGCCTATTGAAGTATGTGAGCTGTGGCACTGTTCTTTGCTCCAGCAGTGTAGCTAACGTTAGGGACTGGCTCCTCATCCATCATAATAATTAGTTTGTCATAATTTTCTGCCCTTCTTGGCTCTGCAGTAAAAAGATAGAAGAGGCATTTAAAGTTACTCAGGAATTGTTCACCAAATTTCCTCCCTGTTCTTTATGGGAATGGATAGCTGTATTTCTGCCCTATTTATTTTATGTTTGGCCTGTGATAATGAAGTGTATTTCATCTGGAAGTATATAGCTTTAATTTTCATGTTCTACTTGGAAACATCTCATGGTTTCATTTTGTTTTAGCCATACAGTATATAAAGAGAGCCCACACTTCTTTCTGAACTCACCCATCACCCACCAGAGTTAATTCTAGTTTCAAGACCAACATTATGATTTTATGAGCTGACTACATAACAACACACACTGGTTCTGTAGTCCTTTAGAGTCTACAAAGTGCTATCCTTGTTTTATCCCTTAATTCTCACAACTGCCCGGGGATGTAGAAAAGGCAGGATTTATCCACATGTTCCTTTTGTAGAATGAGCAGCTGAAAGGTCAACTGGCTTGACCAGTGGCCAAGGCTTGAATTTAGGTTCTCTCATCGTAAGTTACGGGTCTTTGCTATTACTCTAGCAATATCTCCTTTTGCTTCAGTCTATGCTTCTGCTGAAATGGAGATGGGGACATTCTCAGTTATTCTTTCTTTCCCTCAGTATCATGAGCACAATAAGCTTTCCTTGCCTGGTAGAAAAAAGGGAAAGAATGTTTGCATAAAAATGTAGAGCTTTAAAGGGATTTTTTTTTTTTGGCTTAGGGCAGAGGTTCTCAAAGTGTGGTCCCCAGACCAGTAGCCTCAGCAGTTGTAGGAAGCTTGTTAAAAGTGTAAATTTCCAGATATACTAGAATATCCATCCTAGATATACTGGTCGGAAACTCTAGGGTGAGGCTCAGCAGTCTGTGCTGAAAGAAGCCCTTTAGGTAATGCTGATGTAGGCTAAAGTTTGAGAACCACTAGCCTAGGAAAAAGATGGGGAAACACAGGAAAGACAGAGAAGAAAAAAATGGCACTGTGTGCTTTGGAGAGGAAAACCCTCTGCGGTTTATTATCAGGGTTGTGTACATTAAATTAACAAAGGTAGAGTAACAGAATAAAAAGTACACAATTTTTATTTGATGTACATTGTCATTTGTGTGTGTATGTGGGGGTCTCATAGAAAGAACATGAAAACCCAAAGAAACAGTAGCACCTGAGAGCTTATACACTGTTTAAACAAAGAGCCATACATTTGTGAAGAAGTGATAAGACAAAGGAAAAGAGTTTGGATTTCTGGGGCAGTAAGGTGTGAGAAAGTAAATATATGGGGGAAACTAATGGGAGATGAGATGTCAGTGATAATTTTTTATGCAGATTCAAGTAGAAACTGGCTCCAGTAGTAAAAGTTGTCTCCTCTTCCTGGTGTGGGGGAAGGAAGGGGACACATCTTCACAAAGGGAAATTTATGCCCTGCTTTAGACAGGGAGAGTAGCGTGCTTTTCCCACATCTGTTTCTCAGTCACCTTCAGTTCAGAACAACTCTTACGCCAAAATGGCATGTTTGGGGATGGCATATTCTGACCCCCTCAGTAACAAGGGTACAGACTCTAGAGCCAGAATGCTGGGTTTATGTTGCACTCTTGCTTTATTAACTCGTAAAGTATTTTCTGAGCATTTGCTATGTGCCAGGCACCATGCAGAAGCTTGGGATATAGCAGCGGAAGAAAACACCAAAGATCTCTGTCCTCATGGACCTGGCATTCTGCCTTACACTGATTGACTGTGTGCTCAAAGGCACAAAATACTTCCCCTCTCTGCCCTTTGCTTCCTTGCCCATAAAGGGAGAATACCAGTTGTACCTGCCTCACAGGGATTCGTGTGAGGATAAAACATAAAACACGCAGTGCCCAGCACAGAGTTAGAGTGCTGTATGTGCTTGTCTTTTCCTTGAGGAGCACACCTCTTAGTTGCTCAATGCTGTTGACAAACTGGCGGAGACATTTCTTGCCACCTGTCTCAAACTATGATCATAAATCTTAAAGAAATGTACCATTTCCTAGAGGCACAAGAGTGACACAAATATCCCAAAGATGCTTAAAGTAGATGCTCAAAATATTCAGTTTAGAAACATCCCAAAGATATATTTTGCAAAGAGGTGACGGGTGCCTCTTTGTGAGATATCCAGATCCTGCGGTAATTTCTAGTATCTCTATGGCAATATTGACCCAGAATCTCTGGGAATAAATGTGTACCTGGCACTGCTTCTGAGTCCTCTAACCTGATATTAGTGCAGGGCTGAAAGATGATGAACTTATAGGATGATTTCAAGCAGCACAGGGATCAATTCAAGGTGCCTTAGATTTCAAAGGTCTGGCTGCTCCAGGAGGGCAGAGATGGAGTGAAGAGATGAACCTTCCTTGGTTTAAAACTCCAGGTCTGCTCTTCCCCAAATAGAAAATTGTTTGTGCTGTATCCAAAATCTGCCTCACATCTCAGCTCCTCTAAGACACATTCTCATGTTGTATCAGCCAACATGAAAACGTCTCCAGACAGGGGTTTGGTGCCTTGCCCCACCTCCCTTAGTCTTCCACCACGATGGAGCAAACACAGCTATCTATCCGGGGGAAGCTAAGTGCTGCATTGTTCTATTACTCTGTGCTGGTTCCTTGAAATCCCTCCCAGCTCAGGACAAGACTACAGCGAAAGCTGTACTGTAAAGACAGCATAGGCAAAAGTCTAACGTAAACCACCTATGGTTCCCTCCCTAGATAGAAATTGTGTGGCCTGTTTATTATGTGGTATGTTTGTTGGATATGTTGGAGAGAGAGCCAGACACACGCACAGAGTGAGTGAGGTATGTGGGCTTCTGAGTGAGAGAGAACAAGTCGAGAGGAAGAAAGGGAGAGAGGGATGTGGGAGGAAAGAAGGTAGAATGGGAATGAGGATGCGGAGGCTGGGGGGAAGGAAAAGGGGATAGAAAAGGAGGAATGAAAGGAGGGAAGAAGGAAGGAAAGGCGCAAGAAAGAGAAGGGGGAAGGGAAGGGGAAAGGAGAGAGAGAGGAAGGGAAGGAAGGGAGATGACCTGACCTGCAGAGCCAGCTCCAAGTTCACATACCTGACCTGCTTCCCAAAGGAGAAGGGAAGGCAGAACACCCTCCCTCCCCGCCCCCGCTGCTGTCAGTGGCTGTGGCTGGCCCCGCCTGCTTCTGTGTAGAGCCCGAGGTGGCAGCAGGGTGCATCTTGCATGAGGACCCCTTTGATTCAGCATCCCTCCCACTTCTGTTATGTGGCCCAGAGATTGAAGATCTTCTCATCCTCTGCCCTCGCCTCCCCCACGGGACCATTGCTTTGAGCCAGGGGACTCAGCCATGCAGAGCTTATGATCCAACATGCACCTGCACACCTGTATTTCCCCCTGGACTTTGAGACCTGGGAGGGTAGGGGCCACCCCTTAGGCACTATTTTATTTCCTACAATGCCCAGTGCTTTATGCTTAGCAGGGATCATGATGTTTGTTTAATGTAGTGGAATTGTTTACTGTAGGACCCTATCCTATTTCTTGGAGAAATATAGACCCATTGGGGTGCAGTTTTTCTGGTGTGCTCTGCTGATTATAAAGGGCAGAGCTGTTCTTCCTTTTAAGATTTTCTTAATGATAAAACATTACTGAGTTAAAGTTTAGTAGAGCATTTTATTTTGTTATGTTTTTACACCCACTGCCAGCCCTGCCCCATTCCAACCAGAAGAAAGCTCTGAAGGAACCCCTCACATTTCAGATCTAAATTTAAAGAAGTCTGGCTCAACTGCTCAGTTAATTAAATTTTCGGTAGTCTCTTAAGAGATATTTATGGACTTATTTTCACACTTTTGCATTTTCCTTTTCTTCTAGTTGAGAAGTAGCAAATACGAAGTGACAACTACATTACTGTACATGGAGTTATTTACAGACCGAGATGATTACTTTCCTAATGATCATTTCATACGGTAATTTTCCTGGGATGCAAACTCTGGCCCCCTTGGTTTACACTGTCCACGTGTTGCCTTATGTGTTGTCTGAGTCTTGTAAGACCTCCCAGGTAGACCTATAGCCCATTTGAGTTTGGCAGATAGCAATTTTTGAAATTTGGGGATTTCCTGTGTAACTTGTGGAAAAAAGCTAAAGATTTGGACCTGGAGCTTACCACTCAAACACCTTAAAAGTAGAAGCTACAGGATACAGTGAAGCTATCAGAATATCCATTGCCCAAAAACCAAGGACTACATTGACTCCCAGTTCCAGGACAAGCTCGTATTCAGCTGTGAAATATTTAAGCCGGTTTCTCTTTAATGATATTGAACACTATATAACATTTAAAACATCACAGCCTGTTTTTCATGTGTGTAGCTTCTAGTATCTCTGCAAGTGTGACACAGGAGCTTTGATAAAATCTTCATTGCTTTCTCTGATAGAATCCTCACAACACCTCATAAGACAGGTTTTTCTTATCTCCATGTTATAAATGGACAGACCGGGGCTCAGGAAGAGTAAATGCTGTTCCCCAGGTCATAGAGCTGGTGGATGGCAAGTCCTGGTTTCAAATCTAGGTCCTCCAATTACTCAACCAATAGTATTTTTACTCCCCCATTTTTATTATATAAACAAACAGAATCTGAGATGAAGTAATAGTGTTGGACATCATGGATACTGAGAAGCAGTGCATAAGCTGGAGATTGACATTAAGAAATAAATAAACCAATAGACTTTGAAACTCAGCTTCTTTGTAAAGAAATTTAATGTGGATTTCAAACATCCAAGAAAAAATTAGAGAACAGAGGTCTTGCCCTACTGTTTATCTAAACACACTATAGAGTTATAGCAATCAGAAAAGTGTGGCATTGTCAAATGGATCAAAACAGAGAGCCTGGAAATATACTCAATAAATTGAAACTTTGTATATGATAAAGTTGGCATTTGAAATGAACAGACAAGAGATAGCTGATGATTCAGCAGGTGATGTGGGGATATTGACTCTCTCTTTGAAAAAAAAGTTCCTATCTCACATTACTTGCAGAAATGTTAGCTTAGTCAACTCTCATACCACCCGGAATATGTCCACTCTCATGTGATCTTAGAAGCTAGGCAGAGTCAGGCCTGGTTAGTACTCGAATGGGATAAATGTTGATTTAAAAGCCTAAACATTGTTAAAAAAAAAAAAAAAAAGCTATATTAGAATACATCATTCCCTATCACCCAGGGCATTCCCATGAGTACTTGAGTTTAAGTTGTAAAATGTATTTGCCTATAGATCAACTCTTCGTCCTCCACCATATTGACCCCATGATTTGTATCTGAGTGGGTGCTGTCAACTACACATGTAACACACTGATGTTGGCACATCTTCCATTTGCTTACCTGGCCCCTTTGATAACCAGAGACTTGTATTTTGGAGATAGCTGGCTGGGATTGGGGGTGCAAGACTGCTGTGGAAGGAAGCTAAGTTCCCTTGACTCCCCACCCATATCACCCAAGATGAGATAAATGGCCCTACAATGTATTCCCATGGCAACTGCTATTTCCTGTCCTGATTGTTATCACTGTTGATTGTTCGGTGTCTCCCGCTGGACTATAAGTTTCAAAAGATCAAGAGTACTGTCTGCTTTGCTCACCTCTGCATTTATTCCAGAGTGTGGTCCATCCAGATGCTCAACCATGCTGGCAAAATGTATAAACAAGCACACTGTTGCCTCCATGAATAGAAATAACAGAGGTTGGTACGGGAAAAGGTAAAGACAGCTGTGTAATAGCAATGATAGCAGGCCTTAATGAACAATCTGGGCTAAATAGGAGATGTGTGTATCTGCGGTTTCTGAGAGGGTCCAGACAAATTAGAAGAAAGCATGGGAAGGTGCCATCCCAGGTCAGGATGATGGCACGTGGAAAACAAGACAACAGAGTAACCACCCCTTTCAGAATCCTGACATCACATAGGCACTGTGTTGAACACTTTATGTGCAATATTCCATTTACTCTCCATAGCAACCTTAATGGCTAGTTGATATTATTATCATAATTTTCCAAATGAACAAACTGAGGTTCAGAAAGGGTAAATAACTTTTACAAGTTCACTAAGCTAGTAAGCGGCAGACTCAAAATCAAGCTCGTTTGACTCCTAACTGCTTCCCATAGACTGAGCTGAGTCTAATGAAGGAATGCCATTTAGGAATAAGATTCTTCATCCCCAGATCGACATCCTGGCTTTTCAGTCTTGTCCTACCCACTTCATTAAGACAGCCAGCAAGAATAATTCAAAGAATAACCCTAGCAAAGCAAACCCAGCCCGTAGAGACCTTAGCCCTCCCAGAAGGTGAGAAGTGATTTCCACTGCTCTTGTCCCAGGACCCTACCTGGTCAGTACTTCCACGTTGCCAAGGGATACCTTCTAGACAGATGCTGTTCTCTCCATCTCCCCAGTAGGCAGGCCTGCCCTTACACCCTCGTGTAATTTACATAAGAGCATGGAAGGCCTAAGCTCTGGACACCCACAAAGAGCTCACCTGGCCCAGATGAGATGCTTCATCAGCCTGTAGCCACCTGCTCATCTTTTGCACTGGACCACACTTTAGTCTTACCAACGGCAAACTAGTACTAGCTATTAACCAACTGCATTGTTGCAACTGATGGTCTACATTTTTAATTTGCCATGACTAGTTGTCTCAGGTTTGCAAAGAGTCAGACACAACTGAGCGACTGAACTGAACTGAACTGAACTGAGTTGTCTCATTCTACAGCAAGTTAGTAGTATCAACCTGGGCAATAATTACTTGGCTTCAGTTAAAGGTATCTGTGTCTCCTAAGTGAATTACAGGAACTGGTGTCAGTATTCTTTAGTTTCTTTCCTGTATTAGCATATAGTTTAAAGTTTGCAAAAATTAACAAAGCTGAAAAAAATGGAGCAATTTCCTTTATTTAAATTGTCCATTGCTACCATTACTTATGATGAATAGATAAAAGGCAAACATTTCCCAACACTTTTAATAAATGTTATGATTTGAATAACGATTCTAAGAGGTTCAAGTTCCTAACTGGAAAAAAGTGACAGAAAATCAATGAGCTGTGTGGGGGAATGAAAATAAACTACTTAAATTAGCTTTGTGTGGCCAATGGGTGTTTTAATCCTGAAAAACCAAAACTAACGAGAATAATTTTAAGAGAGAATAGTGCCTATGCAGGTGTTTCTGACTCACACAAATAATTTTATATAGGAATAAAACGTACATGTGGTCACTAAATCCCAAGAAGAGACCACCCTGGAAAGAAAATAAAATTGGTGAAATAGATGCATTTGTTTCTGTGACCTGCACTCACATAAGATGGCATTGACCTTCTTAATATAAAAAACAGTGACGTTAATTCCATCAGATGAGGTTTTGGCTCAATCCATCTCTTACAGTAACATGTAGCTCAGTTCCCTCAAGGAAAAGTTGGTCACCACTCCATGGCCCCTCTTCAGTGAGCAGGTTCTTTCGCACGGAATCTGGGGGTCAGAAGGGGCAGGACCTCTCTCTTGTTCACTTAGAGAGCTAAAAAGCAGCTTTTTCTGGAAAATGTTTGAAAATCTCTGTCTAGACTGTAAAGGGAAGGACCGGGAAAGAGACCCCCCAGCCCGAGGAGCCTTCTCAGATAGATCAGTCTTGGTACTGGCAGACCTGGTACTACTGCTCTTCTCTTTATTGATTGTGCACTGCAGACACTGTGTACTTTAGAAACTGAAGGTTTATGGCAACCCTGCCTTGAGCAAGCCTATCAGAGCCATTTTTCTAAGAGCACTTGCTCACTCTTTGTCTTTGTGTCACGTTTTGATAATTCTCACAATATTTCACATTTTTTCATTGCTTTGTGTTTTCATTTGTTATGGTGATGTGTAATCAGTGATAATGTTACCACTAGGACTCACTGGAGGTTCAGATGATGGTGAGCACTTTTTTCAGCCATAATGTCTTTTTAAATTAAGGTATGTACATTGTTTTTAGGGCTTCCCCAGTTGCTCAGTTGGTAAAGAATTTGCCTGCAACGCAGGAGACCCCGGTTCAATTCCTGGGTCAGGAAGATCCCCTAGAGAAGGAACAGGCTACCCACTCCAGTATTCTTGGGCTTCCCTGGTGGCTCAGTTGGTAAAGAATCCACCTGCAATGAGGGAGACCTGGGTTCAATCCCTGGGTTGGGAAGATCCCCTGCAGGAGGGAGTGGCAACCCACTCCAGTATCCTTGCCTAGAGAATCCCCAAGGACAGAGGAGCCTGAGGGGCTACGGTCCATGGGGTTGCAAAGAATTGGATGTGACTGAGTGACTTTCACTTTCGCGTTGTTTTTAGACAGAATGCTGCTGCATACCTAACATACAGTGTGATGTAAACAGAAAATTTATGTGCACTGGGAATCTAAAAAATTCTGGTGGTTAGAATTATTTCAGTGGTCTGGAACCAAACCTGCAATATCACTGAGGTATAGACCTATTATGAGTTGAGGATCTAGAAGCTGATTCCCTTAAACTCTTCATATTCTGCTTGTCTTGCCAAGTTCTAATGTACCCCACCCGATCTGGAGTTTCTTGTTTTTATATAAGACTGCTTGTGAAAAGTGAAAGTGTTAGTCACTCAGTTGTGTCTGACTCTTTGTGACCCCATGGACTGTACCCTGTCAGGCTCCTCTGTCCATGGGATTCTCTAGACAAGAATACTGGAGTGGGTAACCATTCCCTTCTCCAGAGATTTTCCTGGCCCAGAGATCAAACCTGACTCTCCTACAGGCAGATTCTTTACCATCTGAACCACCAGGGAAGCCCATGAGACTGCTTAAGTCTGTCTTTAATGAAACCTCATGGGGACTAATTCATAGACAAGGGTACGCTCAGTGAGTATTTGAGTTAATGCAGTTTAGCCCATTTAAGACCTTCTGTTTATGAAGTCAAATAACCCTGAGTCAAATCCTGGCTCAAGGTACTGTGTGACTGCAGAAAAAATTATTCACCCTCCCTCAACCTCAGTCCCTCATCTTTTAAGGGAAGGGGCTATCAAGACTTTCTTTGTAATGCTATTGTGAGGATAAAATGAAATAATATGACTACTTCTTTGCATTTAAATTTCTAGCAGTCGGTTGATGAATTGTCATAGATGATGCAAAACTCAACTCACATAAGTTAGTGGCAAAATGACCAACGCATGTGACCCCAAAATCTTTTACTAAAACTCAGCTTTCTCTGTAGAGTATGTGACTTCAAGGAAAGGCTCCCTTACGAAGACACTCAGAGATACAGCTCAGTCATATTTGTTTGGAGTTTGGGATGTACTTTGAAGAGTAGGAGTTTGGGATGTACTTTGAAGAGTAGAATAGTTCAAGACTTTTAGATTGCATAATGAAGGCCATCTGACCATAAACTGGTGAAAGAAGATGGAGGGATTTCTGCAAAATACACCTCTTCTCACCCTAATTTACTGTCAGTTATGTCCTGAATACAGAGAATAGCTAACTTCTACGAAAACAAATAATAATATTAAAAGTTAATTAATTGTAATGGTACTAAATAGTTAATCTGAACAAATTAAACTGACAGTTATGAGGTTCACATAGTCTCCTCTTAGATATCAGACAATATTGATAAGCACAAAATGCCCATAAAAACGTAGGCTCTGAGGCCTACCAGAGAGCATCTCATAGACAGAACTCATTCATTACAAGTTATAGCAGTAAGTCAATTCAGTTTAGCATGATAGCTCATAACTGTCCAGGCTGTTGTGTTTACTGAGCCATGCACTGCCCTTTCTTCAAGCATGCTTGAGAAAATTACTTGTAAGACTATTTCTCTTCTGGGCACAATCAAGTGCTTCAGAATGAACTCCATAACTGCAGATTGAACATTGCATTAGGCTTGGTAATAATATCAAAAAATATTGCTTTAATAATGCCTTGAAGTTGCCTGGAATTCCGTTACTTTCCTTCTCCTAGTAATTCAGTCAGATAACCTTTTTCTGTGAGTATGTTGTGAGTACAAAAGAGCAAGATCTGATTTCAGGGATGAGAAAAACCTCAAGGCTATGGCAAGAGAACTAGAAATTACACTCTCTAAAGGATTTGGCTCTTTGCAGGGAGACCAGTGCCCTCACCCAGGACCGAGTATATCCTTCACAGGGATAAAACAGGGCTGCATGATCAGGAGAGGCTTCCCAGTGGGTGGTTTTGCTCCTTTTCTAGGATCTTCCAGGTATTCCTCCCCATTGTCAAGTTTACACAAACCTTCAAGGAGGTTCTCTCCAATGTGTTCTCCTTGCCAAGTGTATCGAAGTACTCTGAAAGCTATAAAGCACTATACAAATGTAAGGGCTTCACATACCATGTGTGTGCCCAACATGGTGCCAGGTGCTGCTGGGGGTATGAAAGAATCAAGCAATGTGGAAAACACAGAGATATTCATCCCCAGAGCCAATGTTTCCAGAAATGGAAATACCTGCCCCTGATGGTACCTGGGATGGTTTTAGATGATATAGTGAAGGAATATTTTTTATTATAACAGTATAATTTGTATTTCAATAGGTATGTATTTATTATAAAGTATAATAAGGAAAGTATAATTAACATACCTGTGTTATTATATAATAGGTATTATCGTGAAGGACAAGGCTAAGTAAAATAAGTTAGTTGATTCAGTTGAAGTATAGAAAAAATAACAGTTTGGGGCCATGTAGGCATGATAAGAGTTATGAAGATAGGAAATAAATTACTGAGATTTGGAAAGTATTGAGGTGCAGAGGAAAGGATAGGTTTGTCTTGCTCTACGTGAGACAGAAAGTGAGAAGCCGTGCTAGGACTGTTCATGACTTCTAATTCCCAGGATCTTCCTGGTGTTTTAACTCTTGTGGGGACATCTTCCTTTTCTGCTGGTCATACTTCCACTTCAAGCATTTGTTCACCATGAAGAAGGTATGAAGCTTTCCTTTGTATATCAGTTGAAGAGATGTATATCAGTTGAAGAGCTTAATCTAGATTGTGAAGTGTTAAAATCTTCAACAGTGCATTTCAGACATAGGTGGTCTTAAACACGTTATTATCGGTAGCTCAGAGTACAGCTGCTATGAACACTGAGCTCAGGTCGAGAATGGGACTTTCCCTGGCCCTCTGCAGAGCCTCAGAAGCTGGACACTAGAGAGAATCAGCAACATCTAAGCCAACTCAGCATGCGATGTGCTTCCTAGTCTACCAGACTAGGATCACCACCATTTCCAATTCCCATCCACATGAAAAGCAACTGAGGGAGAATAAAAGTAGGAAAGTTTGGATAGAACATTGAAAAAGAAGTCCCTGTCTACAGGAATGTAGTCTAATTCCTATCTACCATTCACTTGGCATTGTGCCTACATAATTTCTGAGCCTCAGACCACTGCTTGTCTTCCCTGATGGCTCAGCCGTAAAGAATCCACCTGCAATCGGGAAATGCAGGTTTGATCCGTGGGTGGGAAAGGTTCCCTGGAGGAGGGTATGGCAATGCACTTCTGTATTCTTGCCTGGAGAATCCCATGGACAGAGGAGCCTGGAAGGCTATGGCCCATTGGGTCACAAAGAGCTGGACACGACTGTAATGACTAAGCATGTATGCACGCAGACCACTATTAGTAAGCATCCTTATGCTTGTTTTGCAAATGAGGTAACAGAAATTTAAGGTAAATTAACTTGCCCAAATAGAAAAGCTGGGTCTCAGTTTCAGCCCTATCTGACTGCAAAGTAACAAGATGCATGTTCAATATTACTTTATTCATGGAAAAAGAAGAGATATGAAATTATATTGAATAATACAAGAACATGAAGTGTACTGTTAGATTAGATAGTAGAACCTTTTAGAGCTAAAGGAATTCCAAGTAGGACAAATCATTGTTTCATTCATTTATCTATCTAAACTCATTTTGGATTCCTCACTATGTGCCAAGCACTTGGTACTGATTTGAAGTAGCACTCAGCAAACTATAGTCATTTGGTGAAATCTGGCCCACCGCTTGTTTTTGTAAATAAAGTTTTATTGAAATGCAGCCACAGCTATTTGTCCACGAACTTCCGGTGGCTGCTTTTGTGTTATAATAGCAGAGGTGAATATTTGAGACCGAGTCTTTTGGGCTTGAAACACCTGAAATATTTATTATCTGACCTTTAATAGCAGTTGCTGACCTTTGGACTCAGAGGGAGAGGGAGAGGGTGGGATGATTTGGGAGAATGACATTCTAACATGTATACTATCATGTGAATTGAATCGCCAGTCTATGTCTGACGCAGGATGCAGCATGCTTGGGGCTGGTGCATGGGGATGACCCAGAAAGTTGTTATGGGGAGGGAGGTGGGAGGGGGGTTCATGTTTGGGAATGCATGTAAGAATTAAAGATTTTAAAATT
The DNA here is from genome assembly GCF_016772045.2 of Ovis aries. Lineage (NCBI taxonomy): Eukaryota > Metazoa > Chordata > Mammalia > Artiodactyla > Bovidae > Ovis > Ovis aries. The sequence continues at coordinate 42,130,664 of NC_056072.1, read as the reverse complement.
TAAAAAATAAAAAACTAAAATTAAAAAAAAATAAAATAAAATGTTTGCATTTCCCCAATATTAGAACCTCAAAAAAAAAAATAAATAAGACTTTTAGAAATTTTCATGTAAGCAGTGCAACTTGATTAATAAGGGAAGATTAAAACTCTGAGTATAGGAGAAGAGGTCACAAACTCTGTATTTTAATGTGGCCCCACTGGTTAGTCTTTATTTCACCTACAGAAAATAGCCGTGCCTTTGATCTTCATTTTTCTAGTTTGTAAAATAGAGAATACCACCTGGTCAAATTGCCTCACTTGTTTCGGTGGGTGGAATGACACAGTGAGTGATAAATAACAATTAATAACTATATTTTATTGCATATTTGTTGACTAGGTATTTTTTTCTAAGCAATTTACAGGCACTATCTCATGTAAGTGAAAGTGGCTCAGTTGTGTCTGACTATTTGTGACCCCATGGGCTATACAGTCTACGGAATTCTCCAGGCCAGAATACTGGAATGGGTAGCTTTTCCCTTCTCCAGAGAATCTTCCCAACCCAGGGATTGAACCCAGGTCTCCTGCATTGCAGGTGGATTCTTTACCAGCTGAGCCAACAGGTAAACCCAAGGATACTGTAGTAGGTAGCCCATCCCTTCTCCAGCAGACCTTCCCAACCCAGGAATCAAACTGGGGTATCCTGCATTGCAGGTGGATTCTTTATCAACTCAGCTACCAAGGAAGCTCTATGTAACTCAGTGAAAGTGTTGCTTGATACAAAGGAGTTACTTATTAGAAGCAGTTGATATGCTTTTTCCAATTGTCTTTCTGGGAGTCTAATCATTGTTCTCATTGGCTCCAGTCTGGCATATTCCTGGGGTGGGATGTGAGAATGGAGAGGAAGATTAAGATTTGTCTAGGGAAAAATCAGAGACAAACAAGAAGATAATCCTTAAGTTATGATATACAAAGGCAGATTGGACAGCAAGGCAAGTTGCAGGTTGGATAATTTCCTTGCAATAATACTTAAAATTTTGTGGCTTCTTTTGGATTGCTGGAGAGGGAAGTAAGCATGGAGGATCCAGTTTATAACCATGTCACACACTGGGGAGCAAATATAACCTGATGCTCAGGTAACTAGGCTGCCTCTAGGGAAGGAGAATGTAAGGATAGTAAAAGGCCAATAGCCTGTCCCTTTCCTTGCCAGCAAATTGTAGGAAGGGGTGAGCTAAGACAAAAAAAGAGCAACTGGAACAGGATGTTGTAAATTTCCTCACTCTGGGCTTCAGGGAGGGAAGGAGGCAGTTATGTTATATAAGTAAGGCCTTAACTGAAGGAAGGGGGGGGGGTTTCGTTCAGGCCACTGAGGCACTTAGACAGGGATATCTTGGATGGTCCCAGAATTCATCTGGGTGTGTTGTAACCAGTGCCCCAAACCTTGAGCTTCATGATTTCCTATATACTGTAAAACTCACATCTAGGTATCTGGTGTGCTGGGCACCTGCATCCCTACTTAGGGAAGGAACATCTGAGGGCCTGGCATTTTCAGGAAGAGAGAATGAACTAAAGAGATGGTTTAATTTTTAGATTCAGTAGCAAGATTGCATATTGAATTTCCCTCTTCAACACCCCAGCCCTGCCACTATTCCCACTAATGGTGATAGAGGGGTGGGGAGATCAGATTAATGCTTGTCTACATTATTTACATTTGTATATATTAAAATTATGTGTATTATAAACATTACAATTAGATATATATTACTATATGTATATATATTCTGTACAAACAAGTTGTATCACCAGCTAGAAGTTACAACCCTTTTATATTAGTATCCTCCTCACCTTCACGCATCTGTCTGGTTCCAGAGCCAAGATGCCATTGAAAACTTTAGACTTACACACACTTAGAGAGGACTGTTACTAACATCATTGTGACTGTAACTGTAATTGTTAGGATCCAGGTTATCATGCTAAAATCCAAACAGCAGACATTACAACTGAGGCTGGAACCAGTATCTCAGAAGATACCAGATGTATGCCAAGGTGAAGCAGTGTTCTAGAAATCAGTTCATAGAAGCAGCAACAGGCTACTAATGTAGAAGCTCCAAACCACAGCCCACCCTGGGGGTCACAGGGCAAGGAAGGGAACTGTCCTTCATGGACGTGCATTTTTACCCTTCGGTGTTCTCGTTTCACCTTAAAGAAAAAGTTACAAAGTGGAGTTGGGATTGGAAGGACTCTAGACCAGGAGGAGCGCTTGCATGGAGGCGTTTCTTTCCTGGCTCTGCAGTCTGAGATCAGTTGCTCAGAACTGATGGTGAGGGAAGAGGAGGTGGTGGTTGGCCAGCGGAGTGGGGAGGGGAAAGCACAAGGGCTGGAGAGGTGAGGTCTCTGACTCACGGTCATGGAGAAGTGGTGAGGAGGAATGGAGCTTTTCTTCCTGTGGAAAAGTCTAAGGTACCTTCGGAAACCCTAGCTGTGGTCTAACTAGCTGGAAAATCCTCCCCCATGCCAGAAAGAGAAGGAAGGCTGTGTCCTTGGACACCATCTGCTGAGCAAGTCCTGGCACCTGCCGGCTGCCCAACTCTGAGCGATTTGAAAGTTGTGAGCAATTTGGAAGTTGTGTGTTTTAAGCTCAAACTTCAGTTCTGACTCTGTGTTCCTAACAGGAAGTTGTGTCTCTTCTTCCTGGAGAGGTCTGAGGGCTCTCTGAACATTTCGGTGAGGAGAAGCTGTCAAGACAGTTCATCTGGAGCTTCCAGATGGGAGGAAAAATATATATTTTTTTAAGTAGGCAGAGTTGTGAAGTGTATATAATGAGGTCTGACTTTGGCACCTGGACACAGAGCCTTCATTCCAAATTTCTTCTAGCAGGCAGACAGATTTCCAAGTTATAAACTACAGGACTAACTGAAATGTAGCTGAGTCTGGGGTGGAAGCCAGCTATGCCCGGTGACTCCACCTACAGAGCAAGTGAGGAGAAGAACGGATCACCAGTGGGATTTAGGCTGAGGATAGCTGGGCAGCGTTTGTTCCACAAACATTCGTTTGTTTGCCTTGGTCTCAGTGAGATTCTTAAAAAGAAAAATATGGGTGTTTGGATAGATTGTCACTGTACTGTCTACATTTTCTATAATGAGCATATATTTCTTTGCTTCTCATAAAAAATCTTTAACAAATGGAAGTAAAAATCTTGGATCTTAATAGCTAACTACATCCCATGCCTTTAAACTGTGGTGAGGAATGGGGAGAGGTGAGGGAACAATGATGCTTAATTTATAAACTAAATTCTATAATTTAAAAAAATGGAGACAAAACCAAAGACTCCCTTCATTCTTTGATCATCTTCTATTTTTCTTCCTTTGTCTTGCTCCTTTCCTTCCTTGTTCCCTTATCAGCCAGCATACAGATAGGACTCTCAGGGAAGCATGTTCATGGTGGGAAAGAAGCAGCCAATTTTTTCTGGGTTCTCATCAATGTCATGCTCCCCACATACAACACACACTGTCCCTCTCCTCCAGCACTGTGTTTGTGCAAGACTGTTTATTACATTATTGTTTATAGTGCTTTTAAATTGGAAATAGCCTTTATTTCCATCATTAGAAGAGTAGTTAAATAGTTTAAGGTACTCTATACAATGAAATACCGTGTAGACTAAAGCAAGTCTCTATGTGTTTTTATTATTTTAAAAATTTTATTATTTCATTAAGTAGTTCATAAAATAGCAGGTGGGAAATTTAAAAAACACAAATCATTCAATTTGCCGCCACTCAAACATACCCAACAAGAAAAAGACAGGCATCCAAATACAAATATGGATGCTTTAAAAAGACTTCCCAAAAGAGAATATCAACAGGGCTACCAATATGAAAAAGTGCCCAGCATTTTAGTTAACAGTCAGGGAAATGAAACTTAAAACCACAGTGCGATACCTCTATAAGCCAATTAGATGGACTACAATGGAAAAGCTTGATAATATAAAGCCCTAGAGAAGATATGGAATGACTGGAACTCTTCTACACTCGTGTTGAGGGTGTAAATTAGCACAACTGCATCAGAAAAACAGTGGCATTCTATAACACAGTTTAAGAAATACATATTCCTATGATTCAGAAATTTCATTCTTAGGAATACATCCTAAAGAAATTCATGCTAAATATAGCAGGATATATATATAATAATTTTATAAGAGCTCATGTGAAAGAGCTAGAAATAGGCAGCGACTCAAAAAACCATCAATGGTAGGGTCAATAAATAGGTTGTAATGGGTTTATGCTATAGAATACTATACTGAAAGAAAATGAACTAATCATAGCCTTGGGAAATGATTTGGATTAGTCTTAACATACATACTATTAAGGAAAAAGCAAGAAAAATAACAATACCTATAATTTGAGTCCATTTATGTAAAGTTCAAAAAGCAGGCCAAATTAGATGATACTGTCTAGACTTGCTAGCATAGAACACTAATTCATAAAATAAATCAAGGAAATAATCATAGTAAAATTGCCATAGGGAGTGAATTAAAGTCAATGAGCAATAAGAAGTCTGTGATTGCTACAGACACAATGGGGGCCTCTGGTACTTGGGGTGCTGGTCATCTACTAGTTTTCTTCTGGGCAGTGGTTACTCAGGGGTTCATTTTTAGAATTGACATATGTAAAATATGATCATATTCTGTCCTAGTATTTCTCTGTGTATCTTTTATCATTATGTGTGTGTGTGTGTGTGTGTGTGTAAAGATACTGAGCTTTTCATGCACTTATTGGTCATCCGTATGCCTTCTTTTATGAACTGTATGTTCAACTATTTTATTGATTTTTAAATTGTTTTATTTAATTTATATGACTGAATGGTAAAGGAAGATACTTTATATATTTAGCATGCTAGTTCCTTGTCAAATGTATAATATAATCATATGTATATACATTTTGTCCTCATCTGTGGCTGTCATTCTCATTTAAAAATCTTGACTTTAGAGTTGAAAAATTCTTTAATTTTGGTAAAGTTCAATTGACCAGCTTTTCTTCATTGTCTTTTGTCTCTTTTAAAAGAAAATTTTTGTTTACCCCATGTTTGTGTGAAGGTTTCATCCTATGATTTCTCCTGAAAATATTATGATTTTAACTTTTATGATTAAGTCTATGATCCAGTTTGAGTAATTTTTATGTCTGGTGTATGTGAGTGAGTGAAGTCCCTCAGTCGTGTCCAACTCTTTGTGACCCCATGGACTTTAGCCTACCAGGCTCCTCCCTCCATGGGATTCTCCAGGCAAGAGTATTGAAGTGGGTTGCTATTTCCTTCTCCAGGGGATCTTCCCGACCCGGGGATCAAACCCGGGTCTCCCGCATTCCAGGCAGATGCTTTAACCTCTGAGCCACCAGGGAAGCCCCAACAAAGTTTCATTTTTCCCATAATAATACCCCATTGTTCTAGCAGTGTATGATTTCAAATTTTTATTATATATTGTTTTTAAAATTTCACTTTCCATTTGTTCATTATCTGTTTTTAGAAACAGTTGATTTTTGTGTCTTGACTTTGTATTCAGCAACCTTGCTGTATGATCCAGTCAGGAAATAGAAACTACAGCAGTAATTTAAAAAATTTAAATAAAATGTTTATTTATGTTATAAAATATTGTAGTAACAAGGTTAGCTACCAAAAAGAGTTTCATTTACTTCATATTCTATTGCCTTGTTTTTAAGATGAACTATAATTTCTTCTGCAGGGTCAAATCTACCGTAAAATCTAATAATATATTTTTATTTCAGATATTGTATCTCTAAAAGTTCATTTGCTTTTTTATGTTTGATTTCTCATTATAGTTATTTTTATATAAATATGAGTATATTGCTATAACAACTGTTTCAACTTTTAACTTTAACTCATCCTTGCCTGAGAGTTCCATAATTTGTTATCTCTGTGTATGCTCTGTGTTTGTTTCTGTTGGTTTAATTTTCTCCTAAGCTAATGGGATTGTGGATCCCATTCTTCTGATTTTTATTCTAGTAATTTTTGGTTGGATGCTGCACATTTTTAATATGTTATCTAGTTGAATGTCTTAATTGTATGGTCTTCCTGTAAAGAATTTTGAAATTTGAAAGACATATATTTTTCTATAAGTTTGAGGTCACTGAGTCCTCATTTTAAGATTTGTGAGGATTAATGTACAGTAGACTAGACATAGATCAGCCCTATTACTAAATCATGACTCCTCTGGGTGTCCACAACATTGTCCAGATGTGCACAGTGGACACCTTGCTCCAGCTCACTGAAGCTAGAGTACCTCTCAGTCCTATGTGAGCTCTGACAACTGTTCTGCCTTCACAACTTAGTCAATCGTTGCTCGGTCTTGCGGAGTTCCACTCTATTTATGCACAACTTGGTACTTACCAAAGACTCAAGGTAACCTTTCTGCAGATTTCTAGAGCCCTTTTATTGTGTACCTTAATTCTTTCTGAAGCTCCACCCATGGTTTTCAGGCATTTCATCTTCCTGAATATCAGACTTGTATTTTTTTAGTTGTAATTTAAAGAAAATTATTTATCTTATTTTTGGCTGCGCTGGGTTTCATTGCTGCTCCGGCTTTTCTCAATTGCAGCAAGTAGGGGCTACTTTAGTCGTGGTGCTTGAGCTTCTCATTGTGGTGGCTTCTCCTGCTGCGGAGCACGGGCTCTAGGGTGCGTGCGGTCAGTAGGTGTGCTCCCAGGCTCTGGGCACGGACTCGATAGTTGTAGCACACAGGCTTAGTTGCACCACAGCATGTGGGATTTTCTCAGATCAGGGATTAGCAGGCAGATTCTTTACCACTGAGCCACCAGGGAAGCCCTGATGTACATTTCAGCAAGGGCATTGACTGCAGCCATGAAATTAAAAGACGCTTACTCCTTGGAAGAAAAGTTATGACCAACCTAGATAGTATATTCAAAAGCAGAGACATTACTTTGCCGACTAAGGTCCGTCTAGTCAAGGCTATGGTTTTTCCTGTGGTCATGTATGGATGTGAGAGTTGGACTGTGAAGAAGGCTGAGTGCAGAAGAATTGATGCTTTTGAACTGTGGTGTTGGAGAAGACTCCTGAGAGTCCCTTGGACTGCAAGGAGATCCAACCGGTCCATTCTGAAGGAGATAACCCTGGGATTTCTTTGGAAGGAATGATGCTGAAGCTGAAGCTCCAGTACTTTGGCCACCTCATGCGAAGAGTTGACTCATTCGAAAAGACTCTGATGCTGGGAGGGTTTGGGGGCAGGAGGAGAAGGGGACAACAGAGGATGAGATGGCTGGATGGCATCATGGACTCGATGGACGTGAGTCTGAGTGAACTCCGGGAGATGGTGATGGACAGGGAGGCCTGGCGTGCTGTGATTCATGGGGTTGCAAAGAGTCAGACATGACTGAGCAACTGAAATGAACTGAACTGAACTAAACTGACCTATAATTGCTTATCCTTTCTTTACTGTCGGTCTTAAAATTGCTTCAGGCAGAAAACCATAACAATTGTAGAGATCACCTTATTTATTTCCCTCTCTCAGGGATCCCAATCTGCGTAGCCTATTTTGCAGTGTCTGCAAATGATTATTTCATATATATTGTCCTGTTTTCCAGCTGATTATCATGGAAAACTAAACGTATATAAACTGCTACTTTTTAGCCTATATATACATAGAATTCTTTCTGTATGTTTGAAGCATTTTCAGAATATCTCCATATATTTTTCCTCAGTTATGATGTGTCATTTTTTGATATAGATTTGTACTCTTTATTTCAAGAAAATATTCTTGCTCATTAGAGCTTGTTCTCTTGGACATCCCTATGTTCACTTCATTATTATTTACGATAGTCAAGCTGTGAAAATAACCATCAATAGGTGAGTGAATAAAAAAAAGATGTGGTACACACATACACACACACACACACACACACACAATGGAATACCACTCAGCCATACAAAGAATGAAATCCTGCCATTTATGACAACACCTTGAAGATATTATGCTATATGAAATAAGTCAGATGGGGAAAGACAAATACCATATGATTTTACTTATATGTTGAATCTGAAAAACAAAACAAATAACAAAGAAAATAAAACAAGAACAAACGAAATAAAACCAAAACCAAACTTACAAAGACTAGACAGTGGTTACCAGAAGGCAGTGGATGAAATGAGTAGTAAGGGTCCATTGTATGTTGATGGATGATAAATAGACTTGTGGGGATCATTTTGTAGTGTATACAGATGTTGAATTATAATGTTGTATAGAAAAATACAAAAAAAAACACAACCCATGCCAACCAAGTGTTTTTTTATAAACAAGAACATGTGGTGATGAATGGGGGAGGGTAAACTGCAGCTGCCCTGATTCAGGCTTCACACTGTTTCCTCTGCTAAATGATGTATCCTTTTGGGTTTCAGTGATTTTAGCAATACTGTGACTCAAAGGGAACCCTTGAAAGTTGCAAAATCCTCTGTTTGTAATCCAGTGGCTAATACTGTCTTTCCTCATCTCCAGCAGTCTCTCTTAGCAATAAGTAGAAACACCACAAAATTCACTGTTCAAATTGCCATTCACTCTATAGTGAATGGAGGCTTTCTATCTACAATTGCACTAGGGTAGTAGGCACAAAGTGTACCCCAGGTGATCAAGCCACCTTGTTTATATAGACAGGTGTTAACAATAAAAGATGACGGGAACCTAGTTGAGCTCTACCTGCTTACCTTTCCAGCTATGGAGAATGGAACAGTGCAGGATAGCCCCCACTTCTCCTTTGGTCTGCTTATGTCCCTAGTTCTCATTGTTTCCATGAATTCTTATATTGACTTTTCAGACCTGAGTCACCAGCATGTCGATGGAATTCCGTATCCTGCCTAATTTCTAGGGAGGTTTTGTGTAGCCGTCATGACTTTTCACATTTTTCACATTTTGGGCCACATTGCAAAGCACATGGCTGAGTTCGTGGTTTGTGGTTCACAACTTATAGTTTGAAGTTTTGTGTATTTACTGCTATCATTACTATTGAGCTATACTTTCCTTCTATTTTAATTTTTTTCATGTTTTTGATAGGCTTAGTGGGAAAGAATAGAATTAAAATGTCTTACTCTGTTATCTTTAACTGAAAGACTATTGTCTTGGAGCTATGACCTTGATATAGGGTCAAACAGATGGAAGCAGATTATAGTAATTAGTTATGGTATATATCCATTTGTGTTCTAAAAATATACTTTATATTCATAACATATCACTAGAGGTATTCACCCCAGTGGTAACTGAAGTTATGGGCTGAGTAGAACGTATGTAATGTATATGATTATGAAATGTTTACAAAGGGCATGAATTACTTAAATGAATTAGCAAAGAAATCAATAATGTTTCTTCATTTTGAAGAAACACAGAAATACTTAAGTCTCTATGGCCTTTATTGCATTGTGGTTAAGGACCTATGCCACTAACAAGACATCCTGTGGTTAAGAGTGAAATGTCCTTTTATTCTGATCCAATAGCCTTTCATAAAAATTTCCCCATTGCAGACCTTACAGGGAGTTTTCTTTCTTAGCTGGAGAAAATACAAGAATTGCCAGGCAGGGAACACTTTGATCCCAAAGGTTAGAGGTTACTAGGATAGGACTGGATTAACCACAGTAACAATAAAAAGACAATCTCTATCTGTGTAGGATGGTTGATGCCTGCTGTCTGGGCTTCTGGGTCCGAGGTTGGCCTGTTCCCGGACTTACTTATTTCCCTAGCTTGCGTTACCATTCCCCTGCCCATTGTTCTCTGCCATCTTCCATGTCCTGAGATGGAGCATTGATATTTTAGCAATGGTGATATATCCCTTAGCATATGCAGGATGGAGGAGGCCAGCAATAAATAATAGTGATAAGCCTGTATGCCAGAGCTTCCTTGGAGGGCTTTACTGCACACACCAAGAAATGGATTAATGAAAATTATTTTGGTGGAGTGGAAAGGAAAACACAGAAAAGAAATACAGTGGTGTACATAGTTGTCATATCCGTGTCAGAAATCTAGACAAGAAATGTAAATGTCAGTGGCTCAAAGACTTTCCAGGGGAGAACAAGGTGGCTATAGTATGTCAAGCAGCTGACCCAGGAGTGGAGCTTGACAAGTCATTTTGATGCTGGTCTGGAAAACTCCTTGGAAAGAAACATATTGTTCAAAGAGGACAAAGCCCCAAATCAATACAGAGAAGAGAGCTAAGGGAAGAAGTAAAAGTCAGCGAGTGAAGGGAAATGACTGCCCCTGCTCCCACTCCTGGTCATAATCAGGATCCCAGCAAGTAGAGATGTTTGATTTTTCAGTTGCCAGGCTGAGTGGTGCAGGAGAAATGTGGCCTGAAGAGTCAAGCAGATCTGAGATAAAACTTAGCTACTTGGAGTTGGGTTCTTGGGCAAGTGATTTCTCTCTGCTCATGGAGAAATTCTCAGCTGGCTCTGTTCTGTGGCACTACTCTGAGTTTGGTTTTATCTGTAATTTACAGATAATTGTATCTTCCCTGTGATGTCATTTGCAGATTGAATGAGATAGTGCCTGTAAAGTGCTAGTCCACAGAAAGGGTTTAGTGAATGCTCATTTCTAATTCTCTGGAGCCTGTCCTCTGTCCCAAAGCTCTTGGAAGTAGAGCCTTACCCCAACCTCCTGACTCCTCCTCTTTCTCCTCTTCTTCCCTCTTTTTCTGTTCTGTAAGGACGGTGAAGCCCTGAGCTGACAGATAAATTGGGCTCCAGCTTGGGTGAAACGGAGGGAATTCTTGATGGATTTGTCCTGCACCTGAGGAAGCAAGCTGTGCTTGTGCTCCTGGTTTCCATTACTGAGCTGGTCATATTTTATCTTCCCTTAAGTGGCAGCTAGATCCTTCCTGCTCAGGACATCACAGACTCTGACTGAAGGAGAGAGAAGCGAGCACTGAAGCTGGTCAGAATTATTTATTTCTGCTATTCTACCAGGCTACCTAAGAGAGGCGCTGGGATCCTCAAGCCTGAGCTTGGGAGCTGAGGTTTTCCTTTTGCGACATCCTTCAAGTTCTGGGCGTGTGTTTTCACCCAGGTGTGTGATGAAGCCAGAAGTGTTCCTTTGCACAGCTTTTATCATGGTGCGCACCTTCTCAGAGCTATCACTAACTCCCCATTGCCCATGAAGTAAATCCTAATCTCCTTACCTTGGTGTCTAGTGCCCTCTACTTTCTGACTCCAGTTTACTCTCCTTTATTTCCCACTGTTTCTAAGCATGAAGTGATCTACAGTTTAAGCTAAACTCTTCACTATTTCCCTCAGCCTCCCTGCATCTTCCTGCTTCCATGCCTTTCTGATGTTGTTTCTGTGTCTAGAATACTCCTCGGTCCTCCTCCTCTTTCCTTGGTCAAGTCATACCTGTTCTGCAAAGCCCAGCTCAGATGCTCACTCCTCCAAAAAGCTTTCTTTGTATGCCTTCTAGCTGGAGGCTGTCTTGCCCTTCTCCAAATTCCTGTGGCTTTCTTTGAGCAGAGTACTGATATCTGATGCTTAGAATTCTCACTTTTGCAGTACCAGGTTTTTGAATCTTAGTCTTCTTTCCTAATAGAATGATGGCCCCTTGAAGGTAGAATTTATGCATAATCCCTATCTGTTTTTTCCACAATGTCTAATGCACATTAGGTGACAAAATGAATGAATTTGAAGGCAGTAGTTGAGCTGCTGTATGTATATGTGACTGTTGGTGATGCACAGTTTGATATAACAGATATGCCAAACCCCTGTCACGCATGCCCTCATGGTCCTTTTTGTGCCCGTGACAAAATTCTACTTATATGCCAACCCCTATAAGTAAGTGGGTGTCTAGAGAAGTAGGTTGAGAAAGATTCCAAAGTTGTGCCTGGTGCCAATAGAGTGGAGTACTATGATTGATTAGTGATGTCACCCATTATCCTGTGTCAGAGTTGAGAGAGAGGGGGAATCTTTATGCCACATCATGTCTAATGTCTCCATATTGGTAGCGAGTTACAATAAATGGCATGAACGGACTTGCAAAAAAACTGACTCCCCTAAAATTATAATCACATCACTATATGAGGAAGTTATGAAAATAACACAAGATTGAAGTCATCCAATCTGGATTCTTCCACTTGGGAGCTATTGATAGTAGCAAATTATTTCAATCTTTTTTATGTGCATGTACAGTGAGTTACTAATACCCATTTTACCTATCTCATAGTCAAAGAAGAGGATAGTTCTCCTGGTTATGAGGACAAAATATTATATATATATGTATACATCTACATTTATATACAGATATCTATGTATGGACATATATACATGTTCAGCTCAGTTCAGTTCAGTTGCTTAGTTGTATCCGACTCCTTGCAACCCCATGAATCGCAGCACGCCAGGCCTCCCTGTCCATCACTATCTTCCGGAGTTCACTCAAACTCACGTCCATCGAGTCAGTGATGCCATCCAGCCATCTCATCCTCTGTCATCCCCTTCTCCTCCTGCCCCCAATCCCTCCCAGCATCAGAGTCTTTTCCAGTGAGTCAACTCTTCGCATGAGGTGGACAAAGTACTGGGTAATAAAATTCATAAATGATTTATTATTTCTCACTTTGAAAGGCTTGCATTGTCTTCAAATTTAAAATAAAAAAATAGAGGAGGAAAAAGAAACTCACTAAACTAGTATTCTTGCCTGGAGAATCCCATGGACAGAGGAGCCTGATGGGCTACAGTCCATGGGGTCACAAAGAGTCGGACATGATTGAGCAACTGAACGATAACGATTCTTCTTGAACAGAGACAATCACTAGTAATAACTTAGTGTACATCCTTCAAGATCCTTTTCAGTGATATGCATAGCCTTAAAAGTTCTTTCAAGACCTCTCTTTTCTTTTTATCAATACAGAGTAAACATTTTTGGATGCCACTAAATATTCTTCTATAACATTGCTTGCATGCTAAATAGTATTTTATTGTATTTTAATGGCATGCTGTCCACTGTGAAGTATAACACAATCCAATCTTGATTCGATGTTTATATGATGAACACAAACGAGGCAGACCCTAGAAACAGACAAATTAAAAACTGTTGCCTTGTAGTTTGCTTGGAACAGTGGGTTTTCAGGTTGTGCTATGGTCTGTTACCCAGAAATCCTTACGGCAATGGTAATTGTCAGGTGTGTGGCTCTGTAGTGAAGTTTAGTACATTGACTTTGACGGAGCTCAAAGGACAAATAAAGAGTGAAGTTGAACCTTCCTCAAGCAGTGTTTATGGGCTCATTGGATGTTAGAGTCAGTTTTGCAGAAGTACCTGTAGGAATGGATTCATTTTTGAAAAGTTGTAATCAACAAAAAAGAAAGGGCAGGTATGGTTTTGAACTCATATATTTTGTAGGACTCTTTGGTTACTTGTTTTTTTTTTTTTTTTTTTTTTTTTTAAAAAGCAGAAACCGAGTTACTATAGAAAAGGGCAACGAGCACTATGCTAGTTTTTACTGACTCAAAAGAAATACTGCTTTATTGAATATAGGAGTCTTTTTTGGTCTGGAGTACCCAACTAGATTTCTGAAAACATTAGAAAGCTGAGAAAATTTCCCAGTTTAGGATTCTGCAGTGTTACTGTAAAATGTATCTCACTCTAAATGGCCATTCCATAGGACACATCTTGAAGGGCTTTTTCTTATTTACCAGCTGCATGATCTTGAACAAATTACCCAACCGCCTTCAGCTCCAGTTAACTTACAGAATGGAGATGACAGTACTTGTATCACATAATAGTTTTGAGAGTTTGATGAAAAACCATGGCTTTAAATTTCTTGGCATAGTGTAGATTCTCACTGAGTGTTGATCACTCATTGGTATATTAGGCTCTAAATAGGTCGTGTAGGTAGACAAGCTGGCTCACTCTCTCTCCTCAGGAACCTGATGGCTGAGCCACCAGAACATTTTATTTTCTTGGCTATATAAATTATTTGTTACCACATGAGTAAAAGAGGCGATAAACACAGTCTGTAAGAAGGCTCTGAAAAATTAGATTATTGATCAAAGCAAGAATGAAAGGAAAAGAATTTAGGCATTTTAAGATGGCCTTGGTTGCATTCCAATATTTTCTCTTACCATCAGTTTGATAGTGTTAGTCACTCAGTCATGTCCAACTCTCTGCAAGTCCAGGGACTGTAGCCCACCAGGCTGCTCTGTCCATGGAATTCTCCCAGCAGGAATACTGCTGTGGGTTGCCATGTCCTTCTCCAGAGATCTTCCCCATCCAGGGGTTGAACCTGGGTGTCCCGCACTGCAGGCAGATTCTTTACCATCTGGAGCCACTAGGGAGGCCCTACAGGAGACACTGTGGCTGCGTGACTGGCGAGAGTTATACCACTGAACCACCCATGCTCTGCTATGAGTGTGTTTTATGTTAATTCTAATGATTTTCCTTTTGGTCTAGGGACTTCCACATTCTCCACGTCCAGCCATGCCTGTCTGTCCTCATCTCCTTCTGTGGCATCTCATCTCAGGCCTAAGGTTAAGCTATCTGGTGCTTCAAGCCTCCTACTGCTTAGGCGATGCTGCAATTAACCAGGATGGATACTTGGTAGTGTTTTATCATACTTGTTTTAATATCCAACCCATTCGCTTTGACTTTTTTACTCAGTTAGAGAGGAAATGGCTTATGAGGACAGAGTAAAGTCCTCAATTGTGCATTACTTTTCCTGTCTCTACTCCTCAGCGTATTACCAAAAATTAGTCCTTAAAAAGATCACCTTTTCTCTTAAACGTCATAACTTATCTCAACATGAATGAAATTATTTTGAAAAGTAACTTTAGGTTATGTACAGTTTCTCTCCAGTATGATTTCCAACACTGATATGTTGTGAAATTCTATGTGCCGAAGAAGTTATTATATTTGTAAATATACTATGTATGTCTAATTAGTTTATCATATTCATATCATAACTCTCTCTTTTAAGGAGTCTAAATATTGACTCTTTCAAATATTAAACTTGTTTTACTGAATCAGTATCAGTTGCTTAAACTTTAAGTGAAAGTCGAAGCACTAAAAGTGGTTCCGACACTCAAATTCCATTATAATAGCCACTGAGTTGCCAAAAAGTGGGCCTTCAGATATTGAGCTTCTCTTACATGAAATCTAGTGGGGCTTTCCTGATCTGCACTGGAAAATCACCGCAGTCCTTTGGGCCTGAGGCTGAAATGGACTCTTTCCACCGAGAAACGAAAATTAAATCAAAAGATTGGTGTTCTGGAAAATCTCCTACCCTCTACCCCACCCCAAGGTCACAAAAGAAAATAAAGTAGCAAGAGAAAAAAGCTTCACAAAATAGCAAGAATCCTAATGAACACTGGTTACCTAAGACATTAAATCAAGGAAATCTGCATGGGGAAACCAAGCTTCAGATATAAGAAAACATTCTGGAGGCAGTGGCTTTCCCCATTATTTAAAGCCTCGGTCATTTTCACCAGCCAGGTGGTATGCCTGCTGGCAGGTTGCCTCATGCTGCTATGCAGTGAGTTTTGGTTGGCATTTGTTACCATCAGAATATAGACTATTTTGTAGTCTGGAAGAATAATGTGATTGGCTGCTTTAGTGATTATAATACTGATTTGTTCCTAATGTTACATTTGTTACATCTGTGTTAGCATCCCAAGAGATACAATGCAGTTGTGATTTGTTAGGTGTCTATTTTTGGCATAAAATCCAGAAGTTTCAAGTTTATTTGTTTGTTTTTTCCTTTACCAAGCAAAGCTGTTACCCAATAATTTACTGCACATCGGACTTAGGAAAGAAACAAAGCACATTAAAAAAAAAAAATCTCCTGCACTATGTGAAAGAAATTCATTCATGTAAGCACAGGGAGAGAAGACGTTTCAAGAAATTGCTGTACAACACGGTTAAGAAATGTCTCTGCGATTATAAAATCATAAAAGAATAATTAGGTGGAGACACCACCTGAGTCTCCTCAGGGACTCTAATGACATTTCTGAGAGCCGAGAAGGCCCTCTACATGAATCTAAGAAACATCCTGCCGTTTTTTCCCTCATCTCTCTTTCAGCTCAATGGGTTCCTGGCCAAGCCCCAGGACTAGGAGCTGAGAAAGAGGCTGGGTCTCGGCTCACTCTCAAGATGAAGTGAAATGCCAGACTTGCTGAAACCCCTGCCTGAAATCTCCAGGGAAGTTTTTAAAGCTTCAGAGCCATCCACTTTGTGAACAACATTCTAAATTAACCGTTTCAGGGTTTCACTGACTCTTGTGTCTTTTTCTTTTGTGACATGGTTGAGAAATGCAATTCCAGCCCATGTGGGTTTAGTTGGGAAGGCACATCAGGATTTAGGTGGGAAGGAGGCAGATTTCAACTGCAGAGCTGAAAATCTGCACAGCACGAAAAAGGAGAGAAGCGTTGTCCCCAGTAGAAATATCTTCATTAGTCTTAACTAAAGTATTGACATTTCAATTGGATTGTCGGTGGTAATAGCTCTGTTGCACCAATATGAAATGTCCAGCTTGGCCAGCACTTAGAGCACCTGTCCTAAATGCCTAAAAATAACTAACAAAAATGGAATGGCTTGAAAGTTGGAGGAAAGTCAAGCATGTGAGAAAAAAGACACAATGATGGCAGAGGAACTCTTTTTCCTTTTGGTACTGTTGTTTCGTCTTTGCACTTTTAACAACACTGAAGTGGCTAGCATTCCTAAGTCCTTGGGGTATGTAAGCGCTTCCCATGCATTACGCCAGTCAGTTCTGAGCGCTTACTTGTTTACAGGTGTCTGTTTGTAGATAAGGAATCTTTTTTTCTTTCTGGACCTTTATATTTTATATAAAGCAATATAAGCAAAATTGATTTATAAGCAATAAAAGGGTAATTCATTACCTTGTGTATTCAGCTCTCAGCAAATTTCTCAAAGTATAACCACTGAAAGCCACCGTGTAGTCTGGGATGAGCAGTTTATGCCTGACGACGGGCTATGACTAAAGGAGGAAGCCAGGGAATCGGTGAAAGAACCTGAGGGAGAGAGACACAAGCGGTGCACGGGCACATGGTCATTTTTGACCCCTCACTGTGAATAAGGACACTGCAGCGCTCCTCTCTTTGTTTTCTATGGATTTGTTTTTAAAACTTTTGTTCCAGTTTCTAGTCCCTAGCACAACTTCTCACATAAAGTAAATATTCCAACATGTTTACGCAATGACTACATAAAAATGTTTTATTCTTGCCATAGTACAGAGCACAGCCTGGCCTGGTTAGGTGCAGGTGAGGCTAGAACTTAAGGAGTGGACTGAAGTGGTACGGCGTCTGGATGGCAGGACTCTGTAGTTGATGGGAGATGAGCAAGGAACGGCATGCTCTGAGTGCCTCGCACACCTAAGGCCCTTTCTTGAGTCATTTGATTACTCTCTGTAGCTTTCCTCCAAAGTAGCTTCCATTACACACACTGAACAGGTGAGCAACACATTTCAGTTAGGGCTGGCCGCTTTTCCAGTTCTCATTATCCTCGTGTGGCTGAAGGCTGCAGCGCTGGATGGGGCAGGTATAGGCAATCTGCAGTGCTGTCAGGACACTTGACTTGGGCTGATGTGGGAGAACTCAGTACTGGGAAACCCAGGAGGAGACGATGCTCTGAAGGGTATCTAGGTCAGGCAATGTGGCATACAGAAAGTGTATCATTAATTCACTCAGCATATATTAGTGAGTACCTGTGAAGCACCAGATACTGTTCTAGGTCCTAAGCAAGAGAGGCTAACAAGATTAAGTGCTTTCACTACTGGCATCCACCCTCTAGGAGGAGAGATAGACAAAAGCAAATAAGCACATAATTCAAGTGATTTGAAGAAAAATATGGCTCACAGGCAGATAGACTGTGGTAGAGACTATTTTTTTATAAGGTATTGAGGAGAAGCTTTTCTGAAGATAAGTCATTTGAGCAGAGACAGGACAGGCATAGGAATAAGCCTGGTTCAATGATGTTCTGAGAAGAGGGAATACTGAGATGGCAACTTGCTGGACAAGGTCTGGGAATGGCAAGGCCTGTGTCTGGAGGGAAGTGGGAGTGGTAGGAAGCGAGGGTTGAGAATGAGACTGGGGACAGCTCATACAAGGCCTCACAGGGTGTGTTAAGGACTTCTCCGAGTGTGAAGGGAAGTCTTCACAGGGTTCTGAGTCAGAGAGTAGGTTTTCTGAACTCACATTCCATTGTAAAGGATATTCTGGCCCTGATATGGAAAAGAAACTGGAGGTGGGTGAGGGGTGAATGGCAGATTGTTACTGCCAGCAATGGGTAGAGCTATGAAGAGTAAGTCTCGCTTCGTTGGGATAGGGATGAGCAGGATAAACAAGTGCTAGGTATGGTTCCATTCACATGGCACAGGCGTTACCAAATGCGGTTTTATATTTTACACAGGCATATGTTGATAATTGGAGAGCATTTCTTCAAATTGCACAGTTGAATGATATTAAGTGTCTTACCCAGACAGGGACTCAGATAATTAGATCATGATCTTTTGCCAAAACTGGGGTAGGATGGATGAGTGTGGTTGACATTAGAGGGCAATTTGGTCTGGAATACCAGAAATGCCAGAACCTGCCTTAGCCCAGTGAATTCTCTTCTCTGAGAGGGGCCCAAGGAACACTGAGTTACAAAAAACAAAATGAGAGTATCACTGGATTGTAAACTGACCAGTGTACAGTTATTGAGTAAAAGGATTAGCACAAGAGGCGTGAAAAGAACTCTAAAGGTAGGAGGGCAACTCTCATAGTTTCATGCCCACATCTTGAAAACTTACCACTAGAGATGGGAGCACCCCTTAATAGACTGTGAGCTTCTATTGGGAATCCAGTACCTGGAATCCTACTGACCGTCTGCTGGAAATCCAATAGCTTGAGGTCCTGTCTTAATTACAGCCGTATCCTAAGAGATGGAACCTGGTATCTGAAAAGTGCTCAGTATTTGCTGCACCCATCCATCCACTCATTCAATGACTCATACATCTAATGAATGTCTTTGCTACCTACTGGGATATAACACAAAGGAGACACAGCCCTTGCATTCTGCATTCACATTCCACCCTCAGAAGTGGAAACGCTTCTCTACCTTATGAGGAGCTCTTTAGGGAGCAAGGACAGTTCGCTATGGGAGCACACGTGAAGGTTCCCAAATCCAGGGCATGGGGGACAGGAAGCCTTCCTGGAGGCAGTGGTGCCTGCAGAGATCCTTGCTGGGCTTAGGCTGAGGATATATGCACTTGTAAACAGTAAAGATACACTCTTTTGGCAGACTTGTTAGCAGTATCAGTCTTTTGAATGCAGAACTGTATTTTCAGAATAATAGCCTGTAGTTGGCTGGCAAGTTTAAATGGTGATAGGGCCTTATTAATATGTATGACCTATATTTTCCCCAAATTTGGTAGAATGAAAAGCTGGAGTATATGATAATTTTTTAAATTCTACATTCATTCCATTCATTTGGGTAATCTGGCATATAATACCTGATTATCATAATTTTACCTAAATAATGAATAAACTAGACAAGGGAAAAATTAAAATCTTTCACATTAGGTATAATTATAATTTTTTACAGTAACATCCACAGTTAAATTCTTAATTAAGTCTGCATGCCTCTTTTGCAAAAGTGTATTTTGTAGATATAGCTTATTTTTTAACAACTGCATTAATGAGAGAAAAGAACAGCAGAGATAATTCCCCAAAACCGAAGCTTAAAATCCATCTCCACTGGGTTATGCGATAAAGTCTGTCCTGTACAAAGCCTGATATTTGCTTTCCTAATGATGCTCTTTGTGGAATAATATTAACATGCGTTTGCATTTCCTGAAAAGAAAAAAAAAATGGCTGATGTAAATCAGGGAAAAGAATATGGCAGGGGCTGAGGGATGGGGAAGTCTGTTTGGGACTGACATTTTTCCAGTGACAATAGATATATAGATAACTGACTAGCCCATATGTCGTAAGTTGAAAGAGAAGAGATTTCTTTTCTTCCTCCCTCCCTTTCTTCCTTCCTTCACTCCCTCTCTTGCCTTCTTATATCCTTCCTCCCGTCTCTACTCTCCATCCATCTTATTTTCAGAAATATTCAGTATCAACAAAAACACACAAACTCATTCAAATTCAGATGGAACCTTAAAAATAAACCTGGGGAAGCAGCTTATCAACATGATCACCTCCCTGGGAACTAAATACTTCTGCCCATTTCTAGCCTAAGACCCCCCAGGCACATGGTGATAAACCCGAGAAGGGGGTACTGTGCATATGTTGAGCACATGTTGATGCTCCTGCTGTGCATGGGATGATACCCAATACAGTATTTTTTGAAAAATTACAAAGAATTCAGCAAGCGTCTTCAGCAGTAGGGCATTTTTCAGATTTGTTGCTGTCATCATAATAAAGATTACAAATGATCTCCCTGCTGCTCAGGGTACATCTTCTAGGATCAGACATCAAACCAAAGATGGCAGAAATGCATTCAGAGTCCCGCTTTATGAATTTGCTTTGCTTATTGCATTTCTTTTCTTAGAAATGTAATTGCTTTGGAATTACTGGGATCATGGAGAAAAGCATGCCGTCAAGAGAGTAAGCTATAGAGAGGGAAAATGTGATAAAGTCAATTTAAGTTTAACAGAAATCTTGGGGGGTTTTGAGCCACAACTTCTAAGTAACTGCTTCAACTTTTGCGAAGTTGGAAGAAATACTATTATCCATTTCTATCGTTGTTGTTTTTGAACACATACACAAAAGGGCAGATCTTGTGTGTTACCAGAAGCTTGATGGCAGTTTGGAATAATAGCCATCTCCAAAAATGTATCCCATAGTCCAATTATCACAGAAATCTAATTGCACTGATTTTTGGTTATGAAAAAAAAGAGAAACGAACAATGAAACAATGTATCAAGGGCTAATGGACATCAGATTCAGCCAACTTCTTGTTCATCCCAACAAGAAACAATCTTAAATCCCCATTTAAAATGCTCATATAAAATTTTTTAGCATGTTATTTTTAACAGTTATTCAAAATATCAGGTACTAGAAATAAAGATTGCAAAGCATTTTCTCTTGGACATGTGATCTGAATTTTTAAGAGTAAAAGCGTGTTCATGTGCATACATGCACACGAAAACACACACCCACACACACTGGGCTCTCACCAGTCATCCCGAGGGTACCAGTTTACACACAAAGACACAGACTTAGTTGGGTTCAAGCTGTTGTTTGGATTTCAAGTAACTGAAATGGATTTTGGCTAATTTAACCAAGGAGAAGTTTGTTGCAAAGAATAGGAGTACTTACAGAATCAGTGGGAGGCCGAAGAAGCAAGCTTGGAAATGGACAGTGAACCAAGGTAGTCTACTTAGCCAGAATTACTGTGTAGCTCCAGAGTGCTGGGGCTCCCTGAATGACCCCAACCTTTTTTTATCCTGTTCTTCTCTTGGTTGAAATTGAGATTCCTGGAAGGGAGCAGGCATTTGGTTGGCCTGTTTGCTCATATGCTACCCTTGGAAGGAGAGGGGAAAGTGCTTCCATCAACTGTCCTATGAAATCTGTCTAATGGGGGAAGGCTGGGTCTCTAAAGGATGGATGAAGGCAATTCCAAACAGCAAGCAGACAGTCCAGGGTGTGAGGGTGAAGATGTGTTACTCCTTGGAGAGATATTTCTAACCCTGAATGGAGACCTGATTGTCTCTTCTTGAACCATTTCATAGTAGAGCACAGCTTGGGATGATGTAATGAATGTCCTACATGGAGTGTGAAGACCTGGGTCTCATGCAGCTTAGTTTTGTGACTTCTTCCAGTTTTCTTATCTACTTTGCACCCTGGTTTCCCCATCTATCCTATCTCACAGAGTTATTGTGGATACTAAGAACAGTATATAGACAGCTTATTAAAGAGCAGAGACATCGCTTTGCCAACAAAGGTCTGTCTAGTGAAAGCTATGGTTTTTCCAGTAGTCATGTACAGATGTGACAGTTGGACCAAAAAGAAGGCTGGGTACCTAAGAACTGGTGCTTTCAAACTGTGGTGCTACAGAAGACTCTTGAGAGTCCATTGGACAACGAGGAGATCGAAACAGTCAATACTAAAGGAAATCAACTGATGCTAAAGCTGAAGCTCCAGGTTCTTTGGCCACCTGATGTGAAGAGCTGATTCATTAGAAAAGACCCAGATGCTGGGAAAGATTGAAGGACGAAGAAGAAGAGGGTGGCAGAGGATGAGATGGTTGGATGGCATCACCAACTCAATGGACATGAGTTTGTGCAAACTCTGGGAGATGGTGGAGAACAGGGAAGCCTGGCGTGCTGCAGTCCCTGGGGTCGCAAAGAGTTGGACACAACTGAGCAACTGAACAACAACAATAATGGTTTGCATTAATATATGTGAAAGCACTTTCTAAAACTGGAACGTGGTTTCCAAATGTTCCTATCAGTCTGAGAATCTTCTGCTAGTGACTGCAAGAGCCCAAAGGGCAACACAAAGGCCCAGCAACACGCACTAGAACCCATACCTGCCCTGGATTCTGAGCCCAGTGTCACCTCATGAATATGACCTTGGCAGATGAGATGGGTGAGAAGACTATCAGGAACTTTAATTTCAGATGAAGGCTGGTATCTACCAGACATAGGCCATACCTCTTAGAGCAGAATCTTCACTTTCTTCTTTCTAGAAGGGTCTGTTCCATGATGCTCATTCCCAGAGTACTTAGGTTTCAGGCATCTGTCTGGATTTTGTGTTCTTACATGATAAATAAACAACATATACAGAGAGGTTGTACTTTATTTGAGGACCATGTCCCTGGAGTCCTTGCATAATTCAGAATTTACCTATTTCAAGGCAAATACCAACAAACCAGATAAAATGGGTGTCCTCATATAGCCCTAGCATAGACTCAGTTTATAGTTCACTTGCTTCCTTCAACTCTGATATTAAATTATGTGATTGTTGTCCGATTTTTACTTTGCGGGAGGGTTAGTGTTTCATTATTTAAAATTTTGCATATACAGAGAATCTCAACATATTTTATGTCAAACTGTACTGAATTCACACAAGTCAAACCTTCATTCAATGTGGTGGCTCTATAATTTGGTGTAGTTCTCTAATGCCTACGTCTTCTATAATGCCCCAGAGTTGGGGAGCACATTTAGTTTAAATCAGCAACACAGCCACTGGTGAATATATCCTATTTTGCAAATGCATAAGGAGGAGAATAGTAAAGCTAGGATACTATAGGACACATTTCTTCTTGACCCATACATGGAAAATTATGATTTTAAGAAACCTAGGCACTTGTGTCAGATGACCTTGTCTGGCTTTCATGTGGGTCAATATCAGGGAAAGCTATGATTTTTCCCATAGTCATTTATGGATATGAGAGTTGGACTATAAAGAAAGCTGAGCACCAAAAAAATTGATGCTTTTGAACTGTGGTGTTGGAGAAGACTCTTGAGAGTCCCTTGGACTGCAAGGAGATCCAACCAGTAAAGGAAATCAGCCCTGAATAGTCATTGGAAGGACTGATGTTGAAGTTGAAACTCCAACACGTTGGCCACCCGATGCAAAGAACTGACTCATTTGAAAAGACCCTGATGCTGGGAAAGATTGAAGGCAGGAGAAGGGGACGACAGAGGATGAGATGGTTGGATGGCATCATTGACTCAATGGACATGAGTTTGAGTAAGTTCCGGGAGTTGGTGATGGACAGGGAGGCCTGGTGTGCTGCAGTCCATGGGGTCACAAAGAGTCGGACGCAACTGAGCGACTGAACTGAACTGAACATCAGGGAACTGCATGAAGAGTTTGGTTTTCATGCTAGGCCAGCTTCTCAGTTATGAAACAAGTTTCTCTGGTTTTGGGGAGGGGTGGGTAACACAGTCAAGGGAGTATACCTCAGCCTATCAAGAGATTGGTTTGCCTGTTAATTTTGTGGAAGACTTTGTACTAAGGTAAACAAAGGGCCAATAGAGAAATGTCAGAACCACCTGTGAGAATTTAGGCCACCTTTGAATTCCTCGTGCTCACATTTGCCATTTAATAGATGTGGGAACTGAGGGCTCAGGAAGTCTTATCACTTTCCTGCAGTCATACAGTGGTGAAGTGGTGAGGTCAGGGCAACAGTAGAACTGAGTTCTCATCCACAAATCGCCTACTTCTCCATTCAAAGGCAAGCCTTTAAACTATTTCATAAAGGAGCCCCTGAGAACTCACCTCTTGTTTTCTCTGATTCTTGTTCCTTACCAATATCATTTAAAAAAAATTATTGGTTTATTTATTTTTGGCTGCACTGCTCAACTTGCAGGATCTTAGTTCCTCAATCAGGGATTGAACCTGGGCCTTTAGCAGTGAAAGCAGAGTCCCCACCACCGGATAGCCAGAGGATTGCCCTCCTACTTAAATCTCTGAATCTTACTTTAAAAAATGTTTCCAGGGTTATACCTACAAAATTCATCTTTTAAAAAGTGAATGAGTAGGCATTTTTGTCAAACAAACCAATCAACCCATAGGCCTTTCAATGTGGTATAGATAGGAAAGTAATACATTTCAAAAAGAGGTGACTAAGCACAATAAACTAAAAAATTTGAAAAGAACAATAGAAAAGTTCTTGGATGAACATACAGCTTTCAAATGGAACGCTTTCCAGTATGGAATTACATGAGCATGGCATAGATGAGGGCTTCCCTGGTGGCTCACGAATCAGGTGGTAATTTTCTAGACTCCCATGCCTGTATCTTTGGTTCTACTTGGAATGTCTCTTCCAGGTTTGTTCACTTTTACTTATTTGTGTGTGTAGGTTGCAGTATGACTTCACCTAACATGGCACTGGAGGCATAATAAATGAAGCTGCTGCTCCTTATTCTTGATTCTTCATGATATTACATACCTGGGTCCTATCAATTCTTAAAATAAAAATCATCTCTTACAATAGCCTGGAGGTCATGGTCTGCGAAGTCCTTTCTGTCATCTGGTTCCCCTCTCCCCTCCCCTTCTGGCTTACACAGAATGGATAAACAGCTGAACTTCAGACTATTTTGCACCTTGCTAGCGGGGGAGAGCTGGAATCCATCCCATGTCACCTGATTCTCTGCTCTCTTTTCTTTCCCTTTGGCCACACAGCTTCTCCCTGGGGTCATTCCAAAGACTCCGTCCCCTTCTCCCTACTTGGGGTCTAGGTCACGAGCTTTGCATGTCCACATGAGGATCAGTGCCTGCTCTTCCCCTAGCTTTAATCATGTGCGCCTCAATTCTTTTCTCTGACCCAAGACTCATGTCCAAATGGTGACTGATGTAAGTCTTAGAACTCAGGCATGGTCAGGGTGATGGGTACTGCCTTGCCATCATGCCCCCACCTCTTTCAACTTGTTAACTCACTGCTCCAGCAGAGCAGCTTCATACCACCTCCTTCCCAGAACCCATCGCCAACATCACATGCAGGCTTTGCTGTAATTAAGTATTGATTTCATGTAATGTGTGTGTACGGAGGAAGTGCATCTCATTTGTGCGCTGCTGTTATCTGTCGGTGGAACAAAATGTGTGATTATCAGTGGCTATCCTATGGCTATCTATGACAAACTATAACCTCAAACTCCAATCCATCTAATTGTGGTGACATTACGGTATGCCACGCGAGAGTGGATTGTTTGTCTTAACGTGACCTCTGCTGCCGTCGGGCTGCTTTTGTGCCCAGAAATAGCTGCACAGATTCTTCACTGCAGCTCCTTCTTAGTTCCAATTTGGTCCCGCTGGAAAGAAGACTGCAAAGTCCATTTACTATAATGTAACATAGCTGTGACTTCAAATAAATGGAGCGCCGGGTATTATTTGTTTTCTGCTTTTTCTGTAGCGGCCATACCTCCTTACTTTTTTTTTTTTTTTTTTCTCGGTAACCTTGTTATTCTCTGGAGAACAAGGCAAGAAATTTTGGATAGAAAACAAATTCATGTCATTAACGTCTTCAGGAAATGCTGGTGGGTTCTTGAGTCCCCCATCACCTTTAGGCAGCATTTGCAGACCCTGGGTTGAGTTGATGTTGCTCTGATTTGCAGATTTGATGAGGCAGGTATATTGCGGGGGGAAGCTCTTATGCCCACTGCAGAAATGAGAGCCTGAAGAACTGGGATCTAAGTCCCTCTTCATCGTGTGATTTCTCTTTCCATCTGACAGCTTCATCTCCACTGAGCTGCTGACTGTCTTGATTAGGAATTTTCTCCCGGCAGTGGGATGGAAATTTCTAAATAAAGACATGAGCTGTCTGTGTAGGTGTCTTTGCCTGTTTGGAGTTTTCCATCATGAGATGGAAGGTTGGATGGAATAGCCTGTGTAGGTGGTGACTTCATTTTCCCCTCCTTGCTCAAAATATTGGCCTGGAGTATCAGGAGATGAACCAATTAAAAACTCTTTAGTCTTCTCTCCTTTAACAGCAGTTTTATTTCCTGCCTTCTGCTTCCTAAGGTTACTTCCATTAGGTGTTTTTTTTTCCTGCTGCCACATAAAGTGACTATGGATAACATTGCAGACAGATGAGTGTTAGGAATGTTTCTAATCCTGTGCACCATTGTGTGTTATCCCTTTGAAGCTCGCACTGAGCTCCTCAAGCTCCATTTCAAGTGACACGTTATCACAGGCCATTTACCTGTGCAAGTTAAGGGTACTGAAGTAAGGAATGCAGGTAATGCCAATCACACTCTAGAGGTGTCAACTGCATGTTAAATGTCACTCAGAAATCTGGTGAAGTCAGAAACAAAAGTGTAAGATACGATAACTTTCTTTGAACGTCCTCCTCTCATTGTTGTCGTTTAGTTGCTAAGTCATGTCTTACTCTTTGTAACCCCATGGAGTCCGAGAGGCTCCTCTGTCCATGGGATTCTCGGGGCAGAAATACTGGAGTGGGCCACCATTTCTTCCTCCAGGGGAACTTCCCCACCAAGGGATAAAACCCGTGTCTTCTGAGTCGCCAGGCGGATTCTTTACCACTGAGCCACCAGGGAAGTGTCATACATTTCAACATTTAGGGACCATATTGACAATAATATTGCACAAATCAAGAGTACCTTTGGTACTTTTAGGTAGGGAATGGGGAAGAAGATTTGGGGCTTGGGGCAGGAGGGATCTGATTTCCTGGCTTTTTGATTCTGAACAAATATGTTACTTATGCTCTCAGAGCTTCCATCTTCTATCTGAATAACATAAGTCATGGAGACGGAGTAGACAGAACCACACAGGCCGCTGGCTCAGTGCCCGACACGTGGTAGACTGAGGCGTCCTGCCTTTCATCACATTGCCTAGTCCACTGGACACATGTCATTCGGAGTTAACTCTAGCTCAGCTATGTAGACCTCATCCAAAGTTCAGTTGTGTTTCTTTCATAAACAACCATTTGAACTGTCTACAGAGTGTGTCTAAGACCATTCCTATACCACACCTGGAGTATTAGAAAACATCCTGAATGATAATTCAAAGGGCCCATCTGAAGGTGAGAGATGAAGCTGGTGAGAATTCTGTGGTATGCTTAAGAATCATCTGGGAACATGCTAAATGTGGGCAGATTCAAGGGCCCCTTTCCACAGAATCTGATTCAGTAGGCTTGAATGAACAGTTCTTCTGATTTGCATGACTAATCAGAGAAGGCGAAGGCACCCCACTCCAGTACTCTTGCCTGGAAAATCCCATGGATAGAGGAGCCTGGTAGGCTGCGGTCTATGGGGTCGTGAAGAGTCAGACACGACTGAGCGACTTCCCTTTCACTTTTCACTTTCATGCATTGGAGAAGGAAATGGCAACCCACTCCAGTGTTCTTGCCTGGAGAATCCCAGAGACAAGGGAGCCTGGTGGGCTGCCATCTATGGGGTCGCACAGAGTTGGACATGACTGAAGTGACTTAGCAGCAGCATGACTAGTAATGTGCTCCTCAGATGATGATAATGTCTGGATCACACTTAAAGGAGTACTTCTGCAAACATGTCAACAGTGGAACTGCTGGGCATCTGAGACTGTCAGCTGGGAGAGGGCCACTCATGGGGGACAAGATGGCAGCCTTCCAATTGCCAAATATGTGTCATGGACATGAGGTTTGTTCTAGAGTGCCAAGGGTCACGGAACCTCATGGGTAGACATTTCAGGGAAGAAAATTTCAGATTAATATAGATATTTTCTAAAAACTTAAAACCTATCTAAGGGTAGAATATTTTGCCTCCAGGAGTAGAGAGCGCTCCAGCTCAGGAGGAATTCAAGTTTGTCTATCTGCGTGACTCCAGGAACTTTACATGGAAGAAATTAGCTCGTGCTCTTATTCCCCATGGTACTTAAGTACTTCTATTGTAATTGCTTACCTGTGGGTCTAGTGTCTTCGACCCTCACAAGTGTTTATAAACCATCTGCTTGGTACCTGATTCTGTGAAGACGGAGCACAGAAGTGCTGCATGAATCCAGGCAAAGGGTGATCTTAGCAGATGCTATTGTCAGGAAAGGAGAAGGAGCTAGACTTCCATTTCCATGGGGAGAAGGTCATAGGTATATTTGGCAATGAAAAGTAGGCGATTACCCACTGGGGAGAGAGGGGAGGCATAGTTTTGTTTTGAGAAGAAAGGTTCTTTCACACCAGCATTTAACAGATTAATTAAATGAAGCTTTCATTTTCTTCCCAATCAGTTCAGTTCAGTCTCTCTGTTGTGTCCGACTCTTAGAGACCCAATGGACTGCAGCACGCCAGGCCTCCCTGTCCAACACCAGCTCCCGGGGTTTACTCAAACTCATGTCCATCAAGTCAGTGATGCCATCCAAACATCTCATCCTCTGTCATCCCCTTCTCCACCTGCCTTCAATCTTTCCCAGCATCATCTTTTCAAATGAGTCAGTCCTTCATATCAGGTGACCAAAATACTGGAGTTTCAGCTTCAATATCAATCCTTTCAATGAATATTCAGGACTGATTTCCTTTAGGTTGGACTGGTTAGATCTTCCTGCAGTCCAAGGGACTCTCCAACACCAAGAGTCTTCTCTAACACCGCAGTTCAAAAGCATCAATGCTTCGGAGCTCAGCTTTCTTTATAGTCCAGCTCTCACATCCATAAATAACTACTGGAGAAACCATAACTTTGACTAGATGGACCATTGTTGGCAAATTAATGTCTCTGCTTTTTAGTATGCTGTCTAGGTTGGTCATAGCTTTTCTTCCAAGCAGTAAGCGTCTTTTAATTTCGTGGCTGCAGTCACCATCTGCAGTGATTTTGGAGCCCCCAAAAATAAAGTCTATCACTGTTTCCATTGTTTCTCCATCTATTTGCCATGAAGTGATGGGACCAGATGCCATCATCTTAGTTTTCTGAATGTTGAGTTTTAAGCCAACTTTTTCACTCTCCTCTTTCGCTTTCATCAAGAGGCTCTTTAGTTCTTCTTTGCTTTCTGCCATAAGGGTGGTTCCATCTGCCTGTCTGAGATTATTGATATTTCTCCTGGCAGTCTTGATTCCAGCTTGTACTTCACCCATCCCAGCATTTCTCATGATGTACTCTGCATATAAGTTAAATAAGTTAAATAAGCAGGGTGACAATATACAGCCTTGATGTATTCCTTTCTCAATTTGGAACCAGTTTGTTATTCCTTGTCCAGTTTTAACTGTTTCTTCTTAACCTGCATACACATTTCTCAGGAGGCAGGTCAGGTTGTCTGGTATTCTCATCTCTTTATCTCTTTAAGAATATTCTACAGTTTGTTGTGATCCACACAGTCAAAGGCTTTGGCATAGTCAATAAAGCAGAAATAGATGTTTTTCTGGAACTGTCTTGCTTTTTCAATGATCCAGTGAGTGGCGGTAATTTGATCTTTGGTTCTTCTGCCTTTTCTAAATCCAGCTTGAACATCTGTATGTTCACGGTTCATATACTGTTGAAGCCTGGCTTGGAGAATTTTGAGCATTAATTTGCTAGTGTTGTGAGATGAGTGCAATTATGTGGTAGTTGAAGCATTCTTTGGCATTGTCTTTCTTTGGGATTGGAATGAAAACTGACCTTTTCCAGTCCTGTGGCGACTGCTGAGTTTTCCAAATGTGCTGGCATATTGAGTGCAACACTTGAACAGCATCATCTTTTAGGATTTGAAATAGCTCAACTGGAATTCTATCACCTCCACTAGCTTTGTTCGTAGTGATGCTTCCTAAGGCCCGCTTGACTTCACATTCCAGGATGTCTGGCTCTAGGTGAGTGATCACACCGTTATGGTTATCTGGGTCATGAAGATCTTTTTTTGTATAATTCTTCTGTGTATTCTTGCCACCTCTTCTTAATCTCTTCTCCTTCTGTTAGGTCCATACCACTTCTGTCCTTTATTGTACCCATCTTTACATGAAATGTTCCTTTGGTATCTCTAATTTTCTTGAAGAGATATCTAGTCTTTCCCGTTCTATTATTTCCCTCTATTTCTTTGCATTGCTCACTGAGGAAGGCTTTCTTATCTCTCCTTGCCCTTCTTTGGAACTCTGTGTTCAAATGGGTTTATCTTTCCTTTTCTCCTTTGCCTTTAGCTTCTCATCTTTTCTCAGTCATTTGCAAGGCCTCCTCAGAGAACCATTTTGCCTTTTTGCATTTCTTTTTCTTGGGGATGGTCTTGATCACTGCCTACTACGCAATGTCACAAACCTCAACCATAGTTCTTCAGGCACTCTGTCTATCAGATCGAATCCCTTGAATCTCTTTGTCACTTTCACTGTATAATCATAAAGGATTTGATTTAGGTCATACCTGAATGGTGTACTGGTTTTCCCTACTTTCTTCAGTTTAAGTCTGAATTTGGCAGTCATGATCCATTTTCCTCCCTTTCCCTTCAGAGCTATGGAGTTCCTGTTGTCTCTTGTAGATAAACAGATTTGTTAGACAGTTATTTTTCTTGGCTCCACGCGCGACTTCCCTTCTCCCTTTACATCTGTGGTTGCCAATACTGTATTTAAGATGCACTCCCCACTTTTTTCAGAAACTTTTCAGAAGTGTCTTACCCCTCATGCTCTCCCAAGAAAAGCATTGTCCTCCATGGCAAATGGTCACTGCAGCACAGAACACCAAAAGCTGCCTACACTCTCAAGAGAGAACCCTGCCCCTTGACCGTGTTCCTCTTCTGAACGTGTACAAACCTGTTTGAATCAAACAGCAGACACAGTGTAGTTTCTTTCTATGATTTCAAAATAGCAGTGCCATATTCCAGAGTCTGAATTTGGAAACAGATTCTAGTTTCTGTTTTAAAGCTAGATGCCAACTATTGATGCCAAGATGGCATTACATACGTTTAGAGTTGATCATTCATGTTGCATTTTGGTCAATGTGTACATCAGCCAATTATTAGACCTACAGGGTTTTATGATTACCTGCCCTTAGAGACCTTGTTAAACCCCATGTGCAGATCCAAGTGAAGTGGTTACTCAGTTCGATCATTCTTTGTTGTGCCTCCTTTCCCTCGTTCCTTGATAGTTGCTATTTACTTGGTATTTTAAAATTTTTCTTCTTGTTGACATATAGATCCATCTACCAAAAAGTCATAATGATACCTTGATTTATAAATGTTCAGAGTGTCTTAAAATCCTAATACAGACTGAGATTGTCTAAAAGTTCTAGTTTTGGAAGTTGCCATCAGCAGCAGATTTTGCTGAATAGTGCTATATGTGTTTAATAATAAGGTTTTCTTTTTCCGTAAACTATTTCTTGTGGAACAATTCTCTCTGATGCTGAGGTTACAGAAAAATATCATTTTTCTGTCACTGTTGGTGTTCTTCAGGCCCTCACTTTAAAATGGATGTGCTTTTGGGAACCTAGGTGGTTATCTACATCAGAAAAACACCTTATCCTGGGCCCCATTGGGTGATTTGGACAAAGCAATGCAATTTATATGGGGGAAATGGTATGTATTATGTTTTATAAGAGCCAGCTTCCAATAATAGCCATCTGACCCTTGTGATCCTATGTTTTCAATTTTGCTTTTAAAGAATGCAACAAGCAATGTTGCCAAAGCATATTTTTATGTCAAGTGTTCACTGATTCGTGAGTTGCTGGACGGATTTTCCATCTTCAGTGTGAGAAGACAGGAACATCAAACACTTTTCTCTTCCAGTAACTCCTTATGCGGTTCTTTCATGGCATATTCTAAACTCTGGGTTTGTATCTGAAAAGAAAGTTCCTATGTATGAATGAAGAGAATTACGGGCATGATTTAACCTTAGTTCTAGGCTTTTGTTTTGGTTTGGTCTTTTTGGTTTGGATATGAGCTCAGTATCTGCTAATTAAGAGAATAAAAATAGCAGCCTATTGCTAATACCAAAATACATTTATTGAGCGCCTATGTGGTGTATATTCCTTTTCTAGGCTTTATTCTGGGATATCTTATACCACTTATCTTATTTAAAAGACTGTTCAATGAAGTAGTAGTTTGGGAATCCCTGGTGGGAGGTGGCTGAGAAATTCAGTATAGCTTCCCCAACTGTCATGCATGGCATCAGCCTGAGGATGTCTATGTAGGAAGATGAGTAATAAAAATATCATTCCTAGGAAGTGTCCTGCATTTTTGCACAATTTCCTGGCCTCCAGGGGAAGAAGTCCAGGTAACTTGAAAGTTACTCGACTTGGTAAAACTGTTGACATGAACCATGATCACTCTTCCTGCCTCTCTTTCCTTTTCTTTTCTGTCTGAATCAAAAAGCAATTTCACATTAGCACAGCTGTATTAGTTCTCTGTTGCTACATAACATGTAATTAGCAAAATTAGCAGCTTAAAACAACTTACATGTAATATCTCCTAGTTTACTGAGGGCCAGGGACTCAGGAGTAGCAGGGCTAGATGGTTCTGCCTCGGGGTCTCTCATGAAATTATGGTTAGGAAAGCAACAGTGCCTCAGTGACCTAAAGACCTTCACCTGGAACAACTGAGAGACTCTGAAAGATCTGAAAGACTGTGATCGGAAGATGCGCTTCCAGGAAGGTGCACTCACTTGACTCCTGGCAGGAGGCCTCAGTTCCTTTGTGTGCCTTTCTGTGACGTCCACAGGATGAGGCAGTTGGCTTTCCCAGAGTGAGTGATCCGAGAGGAAGTGTGAGAAAGTGAGAGGGAGTACCAACAGGAAACACAGTGGCTTTTATGCATTAGTGTCCAAAGTCACCTTCTCTTTATTCTATCTGTTGTGATCTACTAATTCCATCCCACATTCAAGGGGAGGAGAATTAGCCTCCCACTCTTAAAGGGAGGAGTATCAAAGAATATGGGAAAATGCATTAACACTACCACAGTTGTTCAGTTCAGTTCAGTTCGATTGTGTCTGACTCTTTACAACCCCATGGACTGTGGCACACCAGGCCTCCCTGTCCATCGCCAACTCCCAGAGTCTACTCAAACTCATGTCCATTGAGTCGGTGATGCCATCCAACCATCTCATCCTCTGTCGTCCCCTTTTACTCCCACCTTCAATCTTTCCCAGCTACAGGGTCTTTTCCAATGAGTCAGTTCTTCACATCAGGTGGCCAAAGTATTGGAGTTTCAGCTTTAGCATCAGTCCTTCCAATGAATATTCAGGACTGATGTACTTTTCACTTAAAGTTTACAAGAGTTTCCAAACTTTATTCCTTCAGAAGAGTTCACAACGGCAGGAATGACTTTCTGTCCCGTCGTTGAGGTGCAGGCCTCTTGCTCTAGAAGAGATGTAACACATTATCAGGATTTTGATAAATCTCTGCCTCTTAACTGTTATTCTGTGGCATTCTGGCCAGAATTTATATTAGCCAGTGGAGAAATGACAGTGTGCTCAGACATTTTGCTGTGTTCTGATAGAGCACTTCCCTGTGATTTGAAGATTTCCCATTGCCTATTTTTATGATCATGAAGATGACATCACTGAAAAGACTAATTCATTTCATGAGCATTGAGGAGAAAGAGGAGCAACTGTCTAAATATGTGTTTATCCATGGTAGGACAATTTTAACATACCACATGTTCATTAAGAAAGTTTAGAGAAAAGCATCAGAACATACTGGAGAAGATTTTATATTTATTAATATAAAAATGCCATTGTTAATATTAACCTGCTGAGAAATATTAAGCATTTCTAAAGTACTAACTTAGGAGCCTGTTAATGAGAAAGGTGATGATTTGGAAAGTTTTTTTTTTTTTTTTTTTCCGTTTTAATCTTTTATGTTAATATAAAGTAAAATAACTAGTTTCAATACACAGATCTATGAATTATAGCACATTCTTATAATCACTGCCACAATCAAAATAGCAAACAATCCCCTGCAAAATATCCTTCTTGCTCGACCTTCCTAGTCATATCTAAGTGAAAGTGAAAGTGAAATCAAGTCACTCAGTCGTGTCCAACTCTTTGCAACCCCATGGACTGTAGCCTACCAGGCTCCTCTGTCCATGGGATTTTCCAGGCAATAGTACTGGAGTGGACTGCCATTTCCTTCTCCAGGCGATCTTCCCAACCCAGGGATTGAACCCGGGTCTCCCATATTGTAAACAGACACTTTACCCTCTGAGCCACCAGGGAAGTCATAATCCTGCCATAAATTATCTCAATCTCTGCTCTATTCCCCATCACCATAGTTTTGTCTGAAAGTGTCACATAAATGGATTCATACAGTATCTAATCTTTTGAGCCTAAGTTCTTTCATTCACCACTATGCTTTTGCAATTCATCCAAGGTGCTCTCTCAGTAGTTTATTCCTTTCGATTGTTCAGCAATATTCCATTGTGTGGATGTACCACAGTTTGTGTATACATTCATTCTGCTGAAGGACATTTGAGTTATTTCTGGCTTTTGACAATTATGAATACTCATTTATGTACAAGAGTTTTAGTGGACATAAATGTTCATTTTCTTAATGTAAATATGTAGGAGTGGTTTTAGTGGGTGACCTGGTAATTGAATGTATAATTTTATAAAAACTGTCAAACTGTTTACAAGACTAGCAGTATCATTTTTCATTCCTATTAGCAATGTATGAGAATTCCAGCCAATTCACACTATTGTCAACATTTGGAATTACCCAAGTTTTATTTTGCTTTGATTGTGTAGTGGTATGCCATAAGTCTTTTTTTTTTTTTTTGCATTTCCCTAATGGCTAATGATGGGCTTCCCTGGTGGCTCAGTGGTGAAGAATCTGCCTGCAAAACAGGAGATGTGTGTTTGATCCCTGGGTTGAAGATCCCCTGGAGAAGGAAATGGCAACCCACTCCAGTATTCTTGCCTGGGAAATCCCATGGACAGAGGAGGCTGGTGGGCTAAGTCCATGGTGTTGCAAAGAGTCAGACACGACTGAGTGACTAAACAACAACAATGGCTGATGATGTTGAAAATCTTTTTAATAAAAGATGTCTGTCCTCTGCATATCCTCTTTGATGAAGTGTCAGTTCGAGCTTTGTTTATTTTTAAATAGACCATTTTCTTACTGTTGAGTTTTGTGAGCTCTTTTTACATTGTGCTCTGGTTGTCGTGTCTAAGAATCCTTCATCTGCATCCAGGTCAAGTATATTTTCCCTGTGCTCTCTCTTAAGAGTTGTATATTTTACATTTAGAACTATTGTTCATTTTAGTTAAATTTTGCATAATGTGTGAGGTTTAGATTGGGGAATATTTATATCTATCTGTCTCTTTGTCTCTTTACCTATGTATCTATGATATGATGAATTGTCCCAACACAATTTACTGAAAAGATTATAGTTTCTCCATTGAATTTCCTGTGTACTTTCATGAAAATTCAACTAGCCATGTTTATGTTGGGTTATTTTTGGACTCTCTATTCTGTGGAGATTTTTCAGGTCCTTCATATGCTGGTTGATATTTTATCATATCCCAGGCATTTTGAATCTAATGTTATGAGACTGTGTGTCTTGTTTAAACCCTAGGAGGAATATTGATAGGTTTTGTTCTAGCAGGCTTTTATACTAGGTGAGTTCAGGTCACTCAATGTGGCCAGCCTTCTAGACTGTGGTTTTAATGCTGAGTCCATTTTTGAAGACTTCAGATCACTGCATAGCACCACCCAGCAGACCATTCAATATCTGAGTGATTGACTATGATTTGTTGTCTATGATATGTCTATGCATGACTGCTTGAGATGAGTCCAGAATTCAAATCCACCTTCATGGGTTTATTCTCCCAGGCTTCATCTCCACATGTTCTCCCAGCATTTAATTGTTCCATTTGTCTCCCCATTTTCCATCTTCTGCTCAGAAAACTAGGACTTTACTTGTCACACTCTGCTGCGCCTTTCCTGTGAATACACCCTTGTCTGGGGCCATGTAATGAGAGACAGGAAGAAATGCACACACACACTTACACACAAACACACACATTCTCTCTCCTAGTAGTCAGGGATTGCTCCCTACAGTCTTCAGACGCTTTTGATCAGTGAAGAAACATCCATTTTCTGAGAGTTTTAGGCACCTGTGGACCAACACAGTCTATGTATAAGAATGGAGAACAGAGAGCAATGAAAGAGAAAAAGAAAACTGGGGAATTCCCTGTATTATCTCTAACCCTTAAGAATCTCCTTTCCTAGAACTGGAGCACTTCTCCTGGAGCTCTCTCTGTGCCCTGTCCCCATTTCTAAATTTCAGGCTTTCCTGAGTTTGGGCAGGGAATACTGGAGAAAAAGTGGTGAACTATTTCCATTTCCTGAGAATGGGTCAGAGACAAAGATCCTTCAGTTACAAGGAGAGGAGAAACAGACTCCCATCTGATGTCGTGGCTCTGGAAACTAAATATTATTTTCCTTTTTTTGGAAAAAATAATAGCCGCAACCAATTAATCAATCAAAACTTCCAAAATAGTGATATTTAAATATTGCTTTTTATTAGTATTTTCTGGAATGGTTATATTAAGTAATATAACCTCCCCTGGTAGCTCAGTCAGTAAAGAATCTGCCTGCAGTGTAGGACACCTGGGTTCAAGCCCTTGGTTGGGAAGAATCACTGGCGAAGGAAATGGCAAACCACTCCAGTATCCTTGCCTGGAAAATGCCATGGACAGAGGAGCCTGGTGGGCTGTAGTCCATGGGATTGCAAAGAGTCAGGCATGACTGAACAGCTAACACTTTCACTTTATATTAAATAAAACTTCCTCTCATCTGTACTCAGTCACTGTAAAGATCATATAGAAAAGGCAAGATAAGCATCTGAACCTTCCTGTTTACTGACAGTTTTCAAAACAATGGGTTAGTCTACCAGTGTCCTCAAATGATGACTTATTAGAGCTTTTCTTTCTTTTTAAAGAATCATTATGACCCCATGGATTTAAACATATTTGATATGTTTATATCCAGTGTAATTATTAACTTTATCAATGAGTACAAGTTCAATAGAGAACTTTTCATTATCATTTGACTGCCTTGATAAACCATGCATTTGGCCAAGTCACTTGCCTGAATTATAGTGGAAACAGATGATGATAAATGAATAAGTCTCCCAGAAGATGGATCTTTTCCTTAAGGACCCATTACCCTGACTGGCTAGCGAGTATTCAGGAATGAAGTCCAAAGTCATCCACCCATTCATTTTTAACTATTCACTCATTCATTGAACCAACAAACATGCAAAGAATATCTGCCAGGTGCCATCCTCTGTGTTAGGCAGAGGTATCTCAGTACCAGTAGAAATAGACATGTTCCCTGTCCTCAGAGAGGTTATATTCTAGTAATCTAGATATAGATTACAGGGAAATAGAGACAATAGTGACATAATTGCACAAATACTCATTAAATGTTGATGTTGTAGGAACTAAAAAAGATAACTTTGAGGAGGAGGTATGAAAGTGGTCAGTAGACTTAGTCCCTTCTGAAAGGCTGCCCTCAGAGAAGATAATTTGTCTGATGTCTGAGGTAGGGAAGAGGCTTACCAAATAAGAGAGGAGGTGTGATAATAAATGTAACCTTGAATACTTGCATATCAAAATCTCTTTCTGTTGCTCCTGTTTATTATAATCTGACCTCATGCAGAGTGTAATCCTCCTAAGCCTAGATTGAAATATATATATGAATGTATATATATGTGAAGGTTTCCATTGCTGCTTAAACAAATTTTTGTCCCTCAACCTCTTCAGGTCATCAAGTTGAGCACACAAAATAGGCTGTTTGGACAAATAAACCATCATGGACTTTCCAGTCACTCCTTACAAAAGAAAAATCCATCTCAAGTGTCTTAGAAAGATTCCTGGTCCTTTTCCTGAGTTTTCTTTGGAAACTTAAGTTTCTTCAAGCTCAGGAACACTTAATTATCTGCAGGACAAGTTGAGTTATGTCTCCAAACTCGGTTTTGATTCTAGCTGAGCCCTCTAAACAGCGGACCCCCGTGGGGCTTGCTTCAGCTGCTTACATCTGCCCTGGTTACTCCTGGCAACCAGGCATTGATGTAAAGGCAGAGACGCTTGAACAGTGGCCAAATAAGTAGCCAGATACCTTGCTGTTTACCCTGAGAATCATCCTCTTAGAGGTGGACCTGGCCTTACAGTGAGTGGAGAAGCCTGACACAGACAGAGGGCAGGGGAGAGCAAAAGAATGGATGAACACAAAGGTAGTGGTTTCTACCTTAAATTTGGAGGCCTAATCCTGACACGCACTCTAGACTCTCTTCTGTTGCTCACAACAATGCTGTGCATTCTGAGAGCACATGGAAGCCAGCACTGCAATCTTTTCATTTTATTCCCTGTTTCTCAGGCTTGCCTTTTGGCCGCTGCATATGGATGTAGTAAGGTGCTGCCCTGGGCCTGATACAAATATGTTTCTAGTCAGAGTGGCAAGTTGCCATTCTGTGGATGCTCATGGCTTGAAGTGAAGTTGCTCAGTCGTGTCCGACTCTTTGCAACCCCATGGACTGTAGCCTTCCAGGCTCCTCTGTCCATGGGATTTTCCAGGCAATATACTGGAGTGGATTGCCACTTCCTTCTCCAGGGGATCTTCCCAACCCAGGGATTGAACCCAGGTCTCTCACATTGTAGACAGACACTTTACCATCTGAGCCACCAGGGAAGTCCTATTAGGACCCTCCTCCCCACAGTAACAACCACCAAAATACCTTGGTTTGTTGCTCAAGGCTGTTTGGTCACAGTTAAAGACCTGTAAATGTCTGTAGAGACTCAGCCAGAAAGATCTGGCTGGCATTACAATTTCAACAGAGAAATATTTCATGGGTGACTCTTTTTCCAAACTCAAGTGAGCTAAAGCGAAGAGGATTTTATTGCTGTCACAACTGAATATTCCCTGGGAAGATATGGCTTCAGGCATAACATGATTCAAGTGATGTCAGGAGACCTTGATGTTTTTCCTAAGCTATAAAAAAATGGGGTGCTGTTACCAAAAGAATAAAAAGTGTTGTTAGATTGTCACAGAATAATAAATGTGCAATTTCAGTTAGTTAAACATACATAGTATGTTTGAGTAGGATTATTTTTTCTTCCCTCTCCTCCCTTTTTCTGGAGCCTGGTACCTTTCATGGATAAAGAAATGAAGGAGAATGTTTGTAATGCAGCTCCAAGAAAAGATGGAAATATGAAATATAGAAGATAACCTGCCTGGAAGTTAACCTTTATAGGGAAAGATGGCAAGTTGCTCCTTTAAAATAATCCACCCAGAGCTCAGACACTATAGAGGTATCTTGATTTGAAGCTCCTTCTTCATAGGAACAGAACTGGGTAGAAAAGAGAGTGACTGCCAGCTCCCAAAGAAGAAATGATATCTGGGTAGTGGAAAGAAGGAGACAAAAGGAAACAGGGAGGTTATGAGATGGGCAGAGAAGGTGAAAGAGAGGGTCTGTAGCTAAAATACTGGTCCTGTGGGGATGCTCTAAAATCTCTGGTGAGGCTAAGAGCCATCTCTAAAAGGTGCAGTGACATGTCACAGAGCCTAGACATTACTGCCAAAGCCTGACCATCCTTTGAACTCAGTAGAGGTAGAAGTAAAGAGTTTATGAAACACTCTTTGGGTTCTGGGCTGTGTGTGTACGTGTTGGGCTGGCTGAAGGAGGTAAGTACCAACAGGTGCCTGGATCTTGCCTCATGGAAGTTGGGAGGTGAGCAGAGCCCACAGGATGGATCAACCAGCTGATGAATCTCTTTATTCAATGTAAATGATTGTCCTACTCACTATCCTCCAAGATCAGAGTTACATATACTACTGCTCAGTGGCTGTCTTGTAAAGAATTCATTCTACAGAAGGCACTGTACCTGAGTAGTTACACTCATAGTTTTGGGTTCAGCTGAGTCTCTGTTCCACAGGGTGCTACCCACGTGACCTTCTAGGACCTGTGTGACCTTGATGTGTTATTTCTCCTCACATTAGTTGGGAGAGACAATGACGGTGCAGACCCCTTTTATCTTTGCTGAGTTTGCCTGTGTGGGATTTTGAGACTTGAGCCTGAGTGTCAGATTGGGGAAAAAATATGTATATATATTGAAATAGAGACTTCAGTGTTTGAGATGAGAGCCTGAGCTTTGCTCTGGCCTGGGTATGAGAGCACATGAGCTTTGCTTTCTGTATCTGCACAGTGTGATTGTTTGCGGAGGGGAGGAGTGATCAAAACTAGTGACACTCCTCATCTCATGAGACTGTGTCGGAACCTGGGTTGGATCTTGCTTTAAAAATTTTTGCTGGGAAAAATGGAAGGAGAAAGGAGCGAGAAGGCAGGGTGCAGATCGGGAAAAGCAGGGGAAAAGGATGGAGGGATGGCTCCAACTAGTAGGTATTGAGAATAGCATCACCTGTCCCCAGCCTGGGGCTTCTCAGGACGAGAGGCGGGTAGCATAGACTGAAGGGCATGTCAGCCTCCCTGTGTGGGACACCTGCCCCAGCCTCCTGGGGAGCCGACACCCAGCCCAGTGACCTCCTCTCCTCAGCCCAACTCAGAACCTGATATGGGCCAATGTATTTAAATCCATCTGTTCCAATTCTGAGCAGTGAAAAATCATTTTATGTGCTCTAAGCTGAGAAGGGAGAAAAACTTCATATACTGTTTCCTTGCCATCTAGGGAGTCACAGGATGGCTTCTATAATTCTAGAAATTACGACAAGGCACCCATAAAGATGAGGCAGGACCCCTGTGCACCAGTTCCGGTAGCTTAAAGGAACGTTATTTAATGCC
Organism: Ovis aries; assembly: GCF_016772045.2. Classification (NCBI taxonomy): domain Eukaryota; kingdom Metazoa; phylum Chordata; class Mammalia; order Artiodactyla; family Bovidae; genus Ovis; species Ovis aries. Next base: position 42,089,595 of record NC_056072.1, on the reverse strand, counting down.
CGTCCGTGGCAGCATGGCAGCACTGAAAGACTTCATTTAATTCCTTCATCATAGTCAGAGAATGAGCAGATGGCAGGCCGGGCGTGCAGAGGCCCGAAAGCTCCTCTGCCTCCCCCAGACTGAGGCCCTGGGGTTCTTGGCTGTTTGGGCTTTGTCCACTGTTACTCTGTGCACTTCTAAAGAGTGGTTAAGCCTGTCTAATCCACACTTAGAGCTCTCTCAAGTTAAAGCCAGGTTCTACCAAAGATGCTCTGAGTTAATTTAGTTCCATTGCATTTAAATTAATTCAATCAAAGGAACATTTGGGTAACGACTAGTTGTCGCTGTGCTGGACCCATGGAGATATGAAAATGAGCCGAAACAGGCCTCTACCTCCCCAAAGCTAAGTGGATGTCCTGCAGTTGCTCCTTAAAACTTCGTAAACCATAGGATGAAGGCACATTGGAAATTGAGCACAGTTCAAGTCTCTCAGTGACCAGACTTGGCCAGTTCTTTTCCATCTTCCTTTTTTTTTTTTTTCCACTCTAATGTGCTTCCTTTACTGAATAAAGAACACACTTATTAATTCAGCAGATATTAAGGACCTAATTGTATGCCCTTCAGAGAAATTGTATGGGAGGAAAACTAATTGTTCATTCGTTTGCAAGCTTATTTGATAGTATCAGGAACCCGTGCTAAGGAGTCAGATGGTCAGGTCATGAACAAAGGCAAGTTGATGGCATCTCTAAGCTCCAGTTCCTCATCTGCACATGGAGATGATGCTAACATGTACCCTCATGGCTGTGAGGACTAAAGGAGCTAGTATGTATAAAAATTCAGCGTGTTCCTGGCATGCAGGAGGTGCTCCAGAGCTGCTTTCTATCATGATCATCGTCATCATCATCATCGCCTATTTTAGGACAGAAGTTCCCAGAGGTCAGTGGCAGTTGCATAGTTGCATTTTATGGATGACAAACAGCCTCTGACATATGTTAACATGTGATGAATTGTTAGTAAATACTAATAAAATACAAGAAGTTAATCTCTCCTCCATGCCTCTATCAGTAAGGAAGACTGTATTGAGCTAGTTTCAATAATACCATCCTTCGCAGCACTGAATCTGGGCCTGGTAAACAGGAAAAGGAAGGAAGCAAGCGGCTAAGTGGAGTTACTTGATAAGGAGTTGAGACAGTGCCAGCATGGAGAGAGACCTGGTGTGGGAAAGAGCATGGAAAGGCTTGGGGTTGGGTCGCTTCTGTTTGAGACTGAGGGAAGAAAAAGAGAGAGAGAGAGACAGACAGACAGAATGAATGGATGGACAGAAGAAAGAAGGAAGGAAGGAAAAACCTCAACGCAGCACAGATCTCCAAAGGCCTCAGAAGGGCTCCGCTCTCGCTGTCCAGAAATTTTTAGTAACTCGCGCACATGGGGCCCTGCATTTTAACTTTGCACTGGGCTCTGCAAATTATGTAACTGGTCCTACCTTATGGGAAAGATTTGTGAAAGTTTCACTGTATGAAATGAATGGAATATCTTTTTAGTGTTTTCTTGAGATTTAAACAGCTTTCAATTAATTGGGGTGGGGTAGGTCAATTGTGAATCCTTTGACTAAAACTCCAGACTGGGCCGGGCCTCAAGCTGGTTCTGCTTTACCCAGATTTCATAGCCGAAGAGCACTTGTCCCTCCATCCTGCTGCAGGCGACCTCCTTCAGTCATCCCAGCCCAGTTCATTTACAAAATCCTTGGGAAGCCTGTGGGCAGCCTTCACTGTGTGTGCACGCCTTCAGCCCTGCAGGAACTTGGTACAGCGCCCCACCGTCCATTTCATTATCCTCACAGAATGCTGAGAGAGTAGGCTGTGGGTGCTCCTTGCAGGGTTCAGATAGAGGAAGCAGTGTCCCTGGCCATGTTGTGTAGGACAGCAGTGAGTTCTCTCTGCAGGAGTTCAGCTTGGGCAGGCGCACACTTCTGCATCTGCATGGATTTTGCACGGAGCTGCTTTCTTGTCTTGCCTTATGTTTGGACAGAAAGGTACCGTGTAGCAAGGACGAGGTACTGTGAGTTCAGCCCATTATCTAATGGCTTCGAGGGTCATTTTGATCTTGTCAGGATCAGCAGGCCTCCTTTCAGCCGACCTAGAAAGCCTGACAGAAACAATAAATGGACAATTTTGGAAACTCTTTGTCTGAGTTATATTTCAGGGCAAACTCTGCCGTAAATTCTGATCTCTCGCCGCCCCCTCTCCATCTACCAACCCACCATGTTCAGATATGATTTCCCCTCGCTCCATCTCTGACCACCAGCTTATCTTGCCAACATGGTGCCAGCGAGTGATTTGCCGTTGCTTCCCTGTCTGCCTGGAGCACTCATACCACGGAGAGTACAATGTGATGTATGCCAAGAAGTACGCTTTCGCCTCTAATTTAGTGCCTATATAGCTGCAAGAAGTGTATTGAACTGAAGCTGAGAAAAATCACCCTTGCCACCCTCCATTTTAGGGAGTCTGTGATAGCTCAGAGGATTACGCCATTGATCACTAGTCAGAAACCATTACCCCTCATCCCCATTCGTCTCGTCAATACATGGCACCAGATTTCGTTTCCAAGAGACACATTCAAAACAGGGGTGTCTAGAGCCATGCATAGAATTATAAATATGGTGGAATCTAAAGGAAAGTGTTTAAGACCAACTGACAGATTATAGGGTATGCCACACCCTATCGAGGATTTAGACTTCTTCAAGTCTTAACATCTCTTCTGTAACAGATTGTTCCATTCATGGAAATTACAATGACTGTCATTTTTTTTTTTTGATACTGACAGTGAAAATTACATATATTTTCTTCAGACATGGTATTTTTAACTAAGTAGTCAAATAAGGCAACAAGCACTTGTAAATGGATTTCAGAGTCTGTCTGGATCTGTATGTCTTTATGAAGAGTTTCTCATGCCTTGTTTAAATGCCCCAACTCCAGAACAGAGCCCGATCTAGTTGGCCTGAAATACCATCCAACTCCTAATAATGAGGTCAGTTCAGTGTGAAAAACTAGTTTTAAAGAGCACTTTATAAAACAGTAAACATCTATACTCCAGATGTTATAGTGAGACCAATAAATGTCCAATTAAAGTTGCAGTGGGGATGGGGGGTTGGGAGCAGAGAAATCTATGCAAGGTGGATGCTTCTCATTTAAACTAAAGACATTAGTGCAAGCCAGGGTTTCTATGTTTGGTAGACTGCTTCACACAATCTTAATAGGAATTGTGTTAAAAATAAATAAAAGGGGCTCTGTGGTAAGATAGACTTAAGATTTTCTGAGCTAAACAAAGCCCAGAGGGTTTTCTTTTTGTAGGAATTGTGCTATTAATTTGTTAAACTGCCTTGAGAATGAGCAAGGGTGGAGGGAGGATCTGGGACAGAACACTCCCCAAACTCGTGGAGACCTAGAAAGATGTTCTGGGGAATGTTTGTGGGGCCCTCTTGGGGAAACATCCTTGGGGCACATTTGGAGGGAAAGCTGCCCAGGTGGCGCTACTGTAATGAATCTGCCTGACAGTGCAAGAGACAGAAGAGATGGAATTCGGGCCCTGGCTCTGGGAGATCCCCTGGAAGACCTCTTAGATCTGCTTTATGAAATTAAGATAACCATCCATGGTAATTTGACAGGGGAAACACAGGCTGCAGCTCCAAAATATTAGATTAATTTGCTTGTGTTCTTTGAAGTCTGAAATCTTTGAAGTTCTGTTTTCCCTTGAGAGGTGAGGATCTGAAAACAAATGTCTCTACACATTGTGAAAAGAAAGTACAATTAAGAACCATGCAGTACTTCCAAGATGCCTCAGCCAGAGTGCTGGATTTCCAGTGTTCACCAAAGTTTGACTCTGCTGGAGTTTCAATGGGGCAATAGTCCCCTGGGATCCAAGAATTCTGGAATCCTGCTTTGCCAATCACATTCCTACTGCCAGCCTCTGTGAAGTTCTGAAGAGGGATATCTACCTAAGGAATAGGAATATGCTTCATGCTATCACTTTATTTACAGGTGCTTGACTGCTGAGCTCTGGTAAAGATTTGACTTCTAAGTGGGGTCCTCTGGTTTCATTCTCTTTCACAGATCTGGACCTCAGGGTCCACCACTGTTCAACTAGCAGAGAAGGTGAGGAGTGAGAGGCCACAAGGTGGTTGGAGAATAAGCCTGGCTCAATATGTTGCTCACCAGCTGCCTGCCTGGAGAGGCTGAGAAGGCAGGAGGGAAGGTTGACAGGTCAGCATCAGAACTGTAATGGACTCACCTTGACAACAAATCCCACCCCATTTGATGTAATAGCTAAGAGGAAGGTTGTCGCAGTCCAGTCTGGCTTCTCTACCACAATACCACGCCTCTGTAGCTTTAAACAACAAAAATGTTTTTCTCACAGGTCTGGGTGCTGGCTGTCTGAGGTCAGGGTGCCAGCAGGATCCGGTTCTAGTGAGAACCCTCTTCCAGGTCCCAGACTGCTGACTTCTGGGTGTCTTCACTTGTGGAAGGAACTAAGGGAACTCTGTTGGGCCTCTTTTCTAAGGGCTTTAATCTCATTAATCTCATTTTTGAGAGCTCTGCCCTTAAGACCTAGTACCTGTGTGCTCAGTCATGTCTGACTCTTTGTGACCCCATGGCCTATAGCCTGGTAGGCTCCTCTGTCCATGGGATCCTCCAGTCAAGAGTACTTGAGTGGATTGCCATTTCTTCCTCCAGGGGATCTTCCCGACCTAGGGATCAAGCCAGTGTCTCCTGCATTGTAGGTGGATTCTTTACTACTGTGCCACCTGGGAAGCCTCCTTAAGACTTAAGCATCTCTCAAAGGCCCACCTCATAATAGGGTTGCATTGGGCACTAGAATTTCAGCATATGAATTTGGAGGCAACACAATCATTCTGACCATACAATAGTATATAGACTGGCCTCTGATGATGAGGAAAGAGAGAAATAAGAATCAGTAGATTCTGGTTGTCGCCTGCTTGATTGGATGATTATTGAGACCTGATTCCGTGTCTAGCTTCCCTTCTTCATGCAAGCATCTAAAGCCCTAGTAAAGGCCAAGCCAGCATCCCTATGGTAGCCATCAACATGACATCAATCACCAGGTATCATCTGTCTGGATCATAAGGTGTCTTGCCTTGGGACCAAGACTGAGGGATGAGAGGAGATGGGATTGAGGTCTCTGCCACCTTCTTTGCCTATGAAATGAACCCACATAGATATCCTGGACCCCATTCTTTAAAGGAGCTGAGTATACAACTTGACCTGAGTAGATGGATCAGAGAAGACTAGAATGAACCATTTCTCTTACTTCTTTCCTTTTCTGGGTAACTTGAGTCCTCTCTATGTTTCTGTTTCTGAGCCTGGTTTGATTCTGATCCTGACCTTGGGCTCATGGACTCCGTGTTGAATAGCATTCTGAAAGGTCAGTGGGTCTACTTATACTCTCTCAGGCACACTGAGTCTGCCCCAGAGACATAGAGTTCTTCTATTTTTTAACAGCTGTTTTCCTATTAAGAAATGCTTCCTTGTATGTAACCTCAAGCTTCTGTAGTGCTGTTTGTGGAGGCAAAAAACAGCTGGATCTTATCGGTGGTTGAGTCTCCTGTATGATCAAAAGATTCTTGGTCTAAACTTTCCTCGGTTGAAAACTCCAGTCTTAACCTATTTTTTGTAAGGCTTATTTTCCTCCTTTTCTACCATATTGTAAGTATCCCAAGAAAAAGCTTCCTTAAATTTGTTAATCACTAGAATCATCTTGAGACCTTTCTAAACATGCCAAATTGCACATCATTCTCCAGACTTCTGGTACAATAATTACAGGGCCCGGGTGGTTTGGAGCTTGGGCAGGAATTACCATTCTTAAATAGAAAAAAAAAAAATTACTAAGATCTTTTTGAAGCATGTGCCTGGCTTACTGTCCTCCCTTTCTCAGGGAGTGGCACCCATTCTTCAGATGTAGGTCCTTGGTATCCAGGTTGGCACTAGCATTGTGGGTACAGGGACATCTGGTCCAAATGAGGTCAGAGAGAGTCTTTTTCCCGGAATTCAGAAATGGTAATTAGAGATAGAAGACCAGTCTCTGAGGGTGACTAGAATCATGACTTGAAAAAAACAGAGACACCAAATTATGACATGAAGATGGTGAGCAGAGAAAGATGGGCTGCAGAGAGGGAGTAGAATGAAACAGCTCTCTGAGATATTCAAGAGAAAAAACAAAACAAAACATTCCAGAGACTTTAGGCTCTGGTTCGTCTCTGCATTCCTTCTCCAGAATTCCATGAGGAGACCTATGCCCTGTGTGGTAGACTTTCCTTTCCTGTCTAACCTAGATAAAGCATATTGTCATTACCAACCACTGGAGAGCTAACCAAATATGGAGTTAATGGCTCCAGCAGTATTGATTTTATTGGGCTTCCCGTGCGGCTCAGCTGGTAAAGAATCCGCCTGCAATGTAGGAGACCTGGGTTTGATCCCAGGGTTGGAAAGATCCCTGAAGAAGGGAAAGTTTACCCACTCTAGTATTCTGGCCTGGAGAATTCCATGGACTGTATAGTCCATGGGGTTGCAAAGAGTTGGACACGACTAAGTGACTTTCACTTGCATACATCTTACCCTTCCCCTGGGGAAGGAAATGGCAACCCATTCCAGTGTTCTTGCCTGGAAAATCCCAGGGATGGAGGAGCCTGGTGGGCTATAGTCCATGGGGTTGCAAAGAGTCGGACACAACTGAGCGACTAACACACATACCCTTCCCCAGTGCCCCTTGTGCTGGATAGGCTGGCCTCCAGGCAAATGCCTTATTTGTCAGAGGGAATCCATCCCCCTTGCCAGTAATTGAGCATGTGACCCAACTTAGGCCAGTGAGAGTCAGGGAGAGGTTTTCTGGGGAGTTTTTGAGACAACTTTGAATGTTATTGGAAAAAAAATTCAGAGATTCTCTGTTCCGATCAGGGTGTTATTCTATCACTGAGCTATTGCCACAGAAATGTACATAGCAAAACCATGTACAACCTCAGCACCATGGAGCAATAAACATCTATTTAGTTGATCTAGGCCTTCCTTGTTGGTCCAATTCAGTTCTCCTGACATTAGCTGAGCGCACTAATTAATTAGAGTCTGAGGATCAGCTGAGTTAGTTCATGTTCCAACCCAAAGTTTCCCATCCCATCCCAGGTCCAGTAAGCTAGCCTACACATGTTTTTCTCAAGACAGTCGCAAAGGTGTGAGAGCACCAGTGGAAGTATACAAGTCTTTCTCAGGCCTAGGCTTCATCACCTCTACCAACATTTCATTGGCTAAAGAAAGACACATGACTAAGCTTAGTATCAAGCCCACCACCCTTCCTGGGAGTGATGGGGAGAGTGTTAAACATTTATGAGAAATAGTCTAATCTACCAGAGGGCTGTGCGTGAATATGAGATCCAGGAGAATGACAGCCAACCTTGTTTTCAGCCTGTAGATAAAGCCACACACACGGAGAAGAGGGGCTCCAAGATCTCAAACCCCAGGAAAGCAGAGCTGGAATCACTAGATCAAATCAGCCTGAAGTTTTAGTCAACACCTGGGCTTTCTGTAATCTTGGCCATGTTTGATGTTATTTAAGCAAGCTTGAGGTAGACTGATAGCTGAAGCTCTCCCAATTCAGATTTTTCCTTGCAACATTTAGATATAAAGTCTCAGAGATGTGAATAAACATAGCACATTGGGGGGAAAAAAAGATACAAAGAGCCTAAAAAAATAAATCGGCCAAGTGTTCTGTCCTTGAAAACCCAACCATCCCTTTCTCTTATCACCCACACACCTCGCAGCAGATCTGTTCCTTCTTGATTTTGTGTAATTTGATTCGGTCTCAGATGTTTGTTCATCTGGCCTTCCAGTTGGTATGGTAACAGCCTGAGTGAACTGCGGCATTTATTACATTATTCACTACGAGCACTTGTCAAGTCAGCTTTGCTTTCTTTCAAGCAATCCAGGGGATGGCGTCATTTAGGAGAAAAGGTGGCCCTGTAACTCCACAGAGCCCGATGCTTGAAATTCTCCTATTAAAACTCTACCATTTTCCTCTGCTCATGTTGACAGAAGTGCTTCCTTCCTTTCTGTAGTGCTCTTATTTCCTAGCTGTGGAAGGTAACATTTATTTCCACCTTCCACCCCCGTCATGTAACAGTAATAACAGTACATAAATTGAGTGGGCCTCTAGTCAAAAGTTTTTATAAAAATCACATTAAAAAAAATACTGTGAAGGAGCAAAGGGTAATATCCCAGAATAAGAATCAGTCATCTAAAATAATACTTACTGAGACTTACTGTGTGCTGATAACTCAACTAAGAATGTTTCTGACACCCTAGAGGGTAAAACTTGGACTGAGAGCATGCTTAGTATTCACTTGAAACCTAGCATGTGCTGGGCACTGTGTGGGACCCACCATGTATATGATTTGTTCTGTCTTCACAATGACCCTGGAAAATAAATATGTCCTTTCCCATTTTAGAAGAAAAAGTGATGAACTTTTCCAAGGTCTCACAGTAAGCACATGAGGGAATTCGAATTTGAATTTGGACTTGTGAGTCCGTTTCATCGATGTTTACAGTGCATTGCGCTTCCCTGAACAAAAGAGACATCATTCAGTGATCATGGGGCATGGACTAGCCTATGGGAACAGCAAAATCTCTGGCCCAGCTGCTGTCTGCGAGTTGTATGACTTTGGCCAAATTACTTAACCTTTCTATGCCTCAGTTTCCTCATTTGTAAAATGGGGATAATCCTATTATTCCCTCTGAGTATAGTTCTCAGAGTTAAATGAGACAATGTACATAAAACGCTTAGCACAATGCATAATGCATAGTGAACTCTCAAACAAAGAGAAATTTTATTATGTAGTGAATGCCTGGGCTGTCCATTATCAGGTTCTGTGATGCTGGAAAGTTCTATATCTGCATTATCTAGCCCCATGTAGCTATTGAGAACTCAAAATGTGGCTATTGAAGATGAAGAGCTGGATTTTTATTTTATTTCATTTTTATTAATAACAATTTAGTGACAGATACGTAGCAGCTACCATATCAGACAGCTCAGCTGTAGCATGCATCAGATACTATATGTACAAAAAAGAATAAGATGCAATTCTTACCCATGAGAAGCTCATGGTTTAATGGAGGCTGACAGGCAGGTGATTAGTAGGCCTGTGGTCAGTGTTACAGCTATAAGGGCATGGCTACCCACCCCAGTATTCTTACCTGGAGAATCCCATGGACAAAGGAGCATGACAGGCTACAGTCCATAGGGTCGCAAGAGTCGGACACAACTGAATGACTAACACGTTGACTTTCACCGTGGAGCTCAAAGAACCTGGGACTAACTGTGCCTGAGGATCAAGAGAAGCTTTTTAGAGGTAATGACAGTTGAGCAAGGCCTTGGAGGGTCAGTAAAGATTCAGTACATTCATTCAGCAGAGTTATGTTGAGAGCCTTCTCTGGGTCAGGACCAAGTTTGAGAGAGGATATGATTGTCAAGTGAGAGATAAAGGTAAGCGTTTGGAGGCAGCACGTATATTGAGTAGACTGTTCTGGAAGGTCTTGTAAAAGGTAGACCTTTAAGTGACCCTTGATTCACAGGTAAAATTTAGATGATCATGGGAGCTAAGAGGGGGCATGCCGGGTAAAGAGAAGAGCATGAGCAAAGAGGTGAAGCTGAGAAGAATTGACAACCATTAGACCACGCTACCTGAAACACGGGCTTCCTAGGTGGCGCTAAGTGGTAAAGAACCTGCCTGTCAATACAAGAGACAGAAGAGATGTGGGTTCAATCCCTGGGTGGGGAAGATCCCCTGGAGAAGGATGCGGCACCCCACTCCAGTATTCTTGCCCGGAGAATCCCATGGATAGAGGAGCCTGGCAGACTACAGTCCATAGGGTCGCTAACAGTTGGACATGACCGAAGCGACTAAGCGTGCAGGCATGCACCTGAAGCAGGGAATAGGATTTGAGGACAGCAATGGCCCGGTCCTGCTGGGAATGAGGATAAAGTGGGGAGGGCACGAAGCCAGGCTTTGAATGGTGATTAATGATGGCATCATGGACCCGATGGATGTGAGTCTGAGTGAACTCCGGGAGATGGTGATGAACAGGGAGGCCTGGCGTGCTTCGATTCATGGGGTCGCAGAGTCGGACATGACTGAGCGACTGAACTGAACTGAGCTAATGGAGTTTTACCTCTATGCCCACTGGAGCCAGGTGTTGTGAGGTGGATAAAGTAGTCTGACAGGTGGGCTCAAAGTCCATTTGGAAAACAAAGGCAGAAGGTTCATTTGAAAAGAGCGCCCCGGGTGGGAAAGTTCAGCTCAGTCCTGGTATTCTGACTGTCAGCATCCACTCCTCTTGCCCATATTCCTATGAGAAAGCGTCACATCTGCTTTGCATGTCCGCTCCTGAAGTCTCTCTAGTGTCTACTTCCTCCCACTGCACTGCCTCAAGAGCCTGGTGCCAGGGAGGGGCAGCTGGAGGTCAGGGTGGCACTGCGGCAGTGTGGCAGGAGCAGCAGTACAAAGGCAGCGTGTCCTGAGCAGACTGGGGCAGCATGCTTGAGCCCTGGTGCTCAGCTCTGCTTTGGCCCCTGCCTGTTCTCAGAGGCTGACCCTCTTCCTCCTGCAATTCTGACCCCTTCGCAATGGAATCTCCTTTCTCTTAAGATCGTCCAAGTCAATCGGTGGCTCACAGTCAAGAATGCTGGCTGATATGTCGAAGATAATAAACCTCAGAGTGGAAACACTTGGTAGTGGCCCTAACTTTGCCCGAACCTGTAATCTCAGGAAAGCCTTCCACCCCATGGGCCTCATTCATCCTGTCTCTCTCACAAGGGATCTGTGCAAGTAGTTTCTAAGGGAGCTTTTGAGCAAACATGGACTTTGGGCCATGGCTCAATTTTGGTGCACGGAAGTTTTGGAAATAGAAGGGTGGCTGCAGTATTTTACAAACATAGAAGACATAGTGACTGATTGCACAGAGAAGGCAAAGAAGAGTGAGTGGACGATGGTTCAGAGCTTTAGGACCCGAAAAAAAAGAACATTTGTTTTTAAAATCACCCAAAGCTACTTTCGCCATTCTGTTAGTTATTGTCTCCATTTGGCCAAAGAATCAGGGTTTACAAATATCCCTTAACCCACCTTCCTTTATTATTGCCCTGTGAACAGGCTTTATCTGTAACCATCTGAATCCATCCGAAGATTTGTGACTCACTGGTAATGGAGTCATTACTGTAATCTGGACTCGAAAGCTGAAGGGAGGGCGCCTGGTGACAGAGAGTCCCTGCAGGGCTTGAGAACGTGTGTCCTGATAGATGCAGCCGGTGACCGTCTGCTCCAGATGGACCGGGCTGCTGCTTGTCGGTTCCTCACTCGCAGCAAACCTTGGCTCAGCTTTCCGCCACTCTAGCGAGGACTTCCAGGCTACTCTCTGGCGAGAAAGATCTAACCCATCCTTTAAATATAAGTTCTCACTGTTCACTGAGTAGATGTGTATTGAGCCAGGCTCCCTGCTAGGAACCAGAGGTGCAAAGTTGGAAAGACACCCTGCCCAGTCTCAAAGAGCTCCCATCAGTTGGGCCTGGGGTGTTGTCCCCAAGTCCCACCTTGTCATTCCTTCTCCCTGTAGATGCACAGTTCTTGACACAGGCACTTTTCTGCATCCTTCACAATGCCTGCTTGTCCAGAGTGAGTGTTAGGGTGAATTCACTGAGAACCCCACTTTGCTTTGTTTGGAGTAAAAGGCTTAACTCCAAAGTGTATAGTAGGCAAGAGAGCAGGCCATGGGGTTATACCGATTGGGTTCAGATCCCCCCTGCAGGCCTGGCTCTGGACTTACTGAGATGGCAAGCTATTTGCCTCAGTTTTCTCATCTTTAAAATACAGGAGAGGTGATCACAGCACTGATTATGGAGTTTAAGGTCTATATTGCAAGTGGCATATAGAAAGGTCTCCTTGTATGTGGCTACTGTGTCGTCCTAGTGATTAGAGAGCTTTGATGAGGCCGTGTACGATTCAGAGCCACAGGGACAGAAGCCTGCCTGCCTCCTTATGTTCCTTTGTTCTTTCTTTTTTCTGTCCTTCCTCACTCTTCCTTTATTTTTTCTTTTCTTCTTCCTTTCATTTATTTTTCTCTACATTTCTCTAAGCCCATTCTCTTTCTGCCTTTTCTCCCCTCCATGTCTATCAGAATAAGGGAAGTTATTAGTTATACATTATATTTAAATGCAAAAAAATATTAAACAGATAGACTCGATGAATTAAATAATAGACTGTTTCCTGATAACTCAATGGGTAAATAATCCACCTGCCAGTGCACGAGACATAAGGAGACGAGGTTTTGATGCCTGAATTGGGAAGATCCCCGGGAGGAGGAAAATGGCAACCCACTCCTGTGTTCTTGCCTGGAGAATCCCCATGGACAGAGGAGCCTGGCAGACTACAGTCCATGCGGTCGTGAAGAGTCGGACCTGACTAAGCGACTGATGCACTCATGCACGTGTCCTAGGTCTATCAAAGACAGACCTTATTTTTTTCTTCTCATGATGATGAGGCTCAAGCATCTCTTGTGCATTCAGTTTACTCAAAATTCCCTCCACTGCAGACCCACTTAGGAAATGACCCAAAAGGAAGGGAAAGACTGCAGGCCGCAGATTATGCTTTTTTTTTTTTTTTCCTTTTCTCTGGAATTGCTATCTGATTTTCTAACAATAGTGTGCTGGCTTTCCAGGAAATAAAAAGCCTCAGTCCTTGCCGATTTCCATGGTGTAGTTATTCCCACCATGGTTGAAATCAAGCTTTCAGCAGAAAATCACCTAACATGGAGCTTTAAGAGCTGCCATGTGTGTGCCTGCTTGGGTTCAGGAGCCACTGCTCAGGAACGTGTAGACTCGCCCCTGACTCTCAGCCCGCCTGCGCGCCTTTCCACACCCACTGGGCCCAGCACCATGCCCCAGGCAGGTCTCCTGCCTCCATTCTTCCACCCTTCCTCTGCCTGCCAAAACAATGTTCTGAAACCCAGATCAGAACACATACTTCCATGCTCTATACTCCCCAGTGGTTCACCTTTGCCGCGCCCAGGCCCTGAACCTCTGCCTTCACCCTGGGGCTCCTCCCAAGCCTGTCATCTTGATGCAAATGCTATGAGACTCTGTCTTTGCTTATGTTTAACAGGCTGCCTGGAGTGCTCTTCCCAGACCTCCCGGCCCTGCTCCTTTGTCTACCTGGTGAACCCCCATCGCCTCCAAGCCCTCACTCAAAGGGGAAAGTGTTAGTTGCTCAGTCATATCCAACTCTTTGCGACCCCATGGACTGTGTAGCCCACCAGGCTCCTCTATCCTTGGAATTCTCCAGGCAAAAATTTGGAGTAGGTCACCATTCCCTTGCTCAGTGCCTCGTCCCTAACAGTCCTTCTGACTCTCTCTGGTACCTAAGATGGCATCATTTGCTCCCTTATCTGAGTTCCCTTGATGTCTCCCTGTCATATTCTATGGTAAGGCGTATCTCCAGATCCTAAGATTGTAAGGGGACCATAGGTCCAAGACTGATCACTCATTCATTCATTCACATGTGCATTCAACAAGAATGTATGGGTGCCAGTCGTGTGCCAAGCATTATGGGTAGGACTGCGAGTAGAATGGAGAATGAGATACACCCTCCTCTTCTCTGGTAGAGTTCATAGTGTACAGAGGGGTATAAGCAGAGAATGAATAGACAAAAATAAATATGTAATCGCAAACTTGTTTGATGGGAAAAAGAAAACAAAAAACAGGATGGTGTGAAAGTCCCACCAGTAAAAGGATTTAAGTTTTTAAGAAACCTGGAATATAACCTTTAAAGGGATGAGGGCCTCACTCAGGGAACTTAATATGGTGATAGGAATTGTATTGCGTGGCAGGCACTCTGCCTTGTCAGCTTATAAATGAGAGTGAGAACCATTCAATGTTTGCATCTGTGCCACGCCAGACTAGATTTGCAGCCCAGCTCTGGTATAAGCGGCTTGGACTGAGATAGCCAAAAGAAGGTAAGGGGAAAGCGAAATGTAGGACACAGGCTTATGAGAGAAAAGACTGAAAAGCAGAGAGAAGTGCATGAGAGAGCCCGGCAAGCTGCAGAGCAAACTCATTGCTTGTGTAACTCCCGGCTCTGTCCTTTCTCTCCTGAGATGACTAGGAAAGGATGGCCTGAGTGTAAAGAGAGGATTTAGATGAGGGCTGTTATTTATTGAAATTGATAAAGTGAGGGGAGATGGCTGAGCTCTATTTTATACTTTGTATATATATAAATTTATTTTTAAATCTCAAATGGCAGAAAATTCAAATAAAGTAGACTTAAGGGAAGAAAACGGAGGTTGGATGAATTGGCTCATATAATTAAAAAAAAAAAATCCATAGCTACACCCAGTGCCCAGATTTTCATCTCTAATATCATGCTCTAATAAAAGGAATCAGAGCTCCTTGGAGAAATGACTGATTCTAGAACTGAGGCAGAGAGTGTGCAGTAATGAGCCTGGAACATCTCATGGTGCCAGAAAGTAAGAAAGTGCTCAAAACACAAGACTCACAAACCCACACACGTTCAAGGATGAGGTTAATCAAAGGGACACAGGAGCCGACTGAAAGAGTCACAATGATCAAACTAGAACAATTTGATCTGCAAAAAAAATTTTTTAAGTATTAAATTAAAAACCAAAGTATAAAACTAGTCCCTACTAACATTTAGAAGCAATTGAATACGTAAATGAATTAGGCACAACAAACTGTGGAAAATTCTTAAAGAGATAGGAATACCAGACCGCCTGACCTGCCTCCTGAGAAATCTGTGTGCAGGTCAGGAAGCAACAGTTAGAACTGGACATGGAACAACAGACTGGTTCCAAATAGGGAAAGGAGTACGTCAAGGCTGTATATTGTCACCTTGCTTATTTAACTTACATGCAGAGTACATCATGCAAAATGCTGGGCTGGATGAAGCACAAGCTGGAATCAAGATTGCTGGGAGAAATATCAATGACCTCAGATATGTAGATGACACCACCCTTATGGCAGAAAGCAAAGAAGAACTAAAGAGGCTCTTGATGAAACTGAAAGAGGAGGAGAGAAAAAAGTTGACTTAAAGCTCAACATGGCATCTGAGATCATGGCATTTGGTCCCATCACTTCATGGCAAATAGATGGGGAAACAGTGAAAACAGTGGCAGACTTTATTTTCTTGGGCTCCAAAATCACTGTGGATGGTGACTGCAGCCATGAAATTAAAAGACGCTTGCTCCTTGGAAGAAGAGCTATGACCAACCTAGACAGCATGTTAAAAAGCAGAGACATTACTTTGCTAACAAAGGTCCATCTAGTCAAAGCTATGGTTTTTCCAATAGTCATGTATGGATGTGAGAGTTGTACTATAAGGAAAGCTGAGCACCAAATAATTGGTGTTTTTGAACTGTGATGTCGGAGAAGACTCTTGAGAGTCCCCTGGACTGCAAGGAGATCCAAGCAGTCCATCCTAAAGGAAATCAGTCCTGAGTGTTCATTGGAAGGACTGATACTAAAGCTGAAACTCTAATACTTTGGCCACCTGATGCAAAGAACTGACTCATTTGAAAAGACCCTGATGCTGGGAAGGATTGAAGGTGGGAGGATAAGGGGACGACAGAGGATGAGATGATTGGATGGCATCACTGACTCAATGGACATGAGTGTGAGTGAACGCTGGGAGTTGGTGATGGACAGGGAAGCCTGGTGTGCTGCAGTCCATGGGGTCTCAAAAAGTTGGACGCAACTGAGTGACTGAAGTGTACTTACTGAACTGACTGAACTGAGACAGAATAGACAAATGCCTTATGAAGAATAATTCCAAATAATTTGTGTAGACGCTGCGTTCACAAGAGGTAGAGCATAGTGTCGCATGCAATAAGTGTGAGCTATACAAAATTACTTTATTCCAAAGTGTACAGTATAGAATGGGGAAAAAAAAGACAGTAATTGTGGGGGGAGAAATCTAAAACTACTACTTAAGTGAGGTGATGAAGATTAGCTTCAACAATGAGAAGTCAACAAAGATAAGTTGCTAGCATGTACCCTTGATGTCATATGATGAAAGTAGGGCTTGACCATGTGCTCTTTCTCCCTCAAACCCATATATCCCAGTTTAATGATGAGATAAATATCAGAAAACCCAGCCATGCAACATTCTACCAAACATCAGGTCAGTGCTTCTCACAACTGTCAAGGTGGCCATAAAAGGCAAGTCTAAGAAACAGTCACAGTTTAGAGGACCCTAAGGATACAGGTTGACTAAATATGATATGGCATCTGGGATAGGATTCTGGAAGAGAAAAAAAGGAACATTAAGTAAAAACTTAGGAAATCTGGATAAATCATGGGCTTCAGTTAATAACATACTGATATTGGCTTATTAGCATAATGCATTATACTGCTGTGAGATGTTGATGACAGGAGAAACTGAGGCATAAAGGAATTCTCTGGACAATCCTTACAATTTATCTGTAAATCTAAGACTATTATAAAATTACATTTGTTCAGAAGTTTTTGTTTAAAGTCCATAGCTCAACACACTTTGGGTTTGGTTAGATCTTTCCCAGGTGGCGCGGTGGTAAAGAATCCACCTGCCAAGACTGGAGTCACAGGAGACGTGAGTTTGATCCATAAATTGGGAAGATTCCCTGGAGAAGAAAATGGAAACCTACTCCAGTATTATTGCCTGGGAAATCCCATGGACAGAAGAGCCTGGCAGGCTATGGTCTGTGGGGTTGCAAAGAGTCAGACATGACTTAGTGACTAAATAACAAGGATCTCAAATCATGTTAACCAGAACCAAACTCACCACGTTTCATCCGTGTTGACTTAGTGCTCAGACAGACTCCCTTCACTCACTGAAACCCTAAAAACTCCAGACTTACATTATCCTTAGTGGAAGAGAAGTTCTTTTCCTGATAGTTTTAACCAAAGCCTCAGACTTGGGTCACATGCCCATCTGGAACTAATCAGTGTGGCCAGAGGGATGTGGGACTCTTAGTGGCCAGGTCAAGTCCACCTCTGGAGTGAGGGTACAGTGAGCCTGAGCCAAAGGCTGAGATGAAGAAGCATCGTTACTTAAACAAAGTGGGTCTTCAGCCTGCTACCCTGCTGCCGATGGGACCATCTGTCTGCTCCCCCTCTACTCACCACCCGTTCTCCAAGCCACTAAGAATTTTTCCAGATTCTATTGAGAAAGGAGAAAACCTCTTGGCTAATGGGAATATTCCTTTGTACCAGGACATCTTGATAGTCTCTGGCTAGGATATAGGTGGGCCAACTTTGGGTCAGTGGCTACCTCTTCACTCTCCAAGCAGTAGCCCTCAGGGACTGATAGTGTTTACCTGAGCTGTGGTATGGACAACTGCTTCCAGCAAGAGACAGAAGCTGAGGCCGACCGTTGCTGTGACTGGGGAAGTATGATGCCTCACATAAAATGTCCCCAGGTTCTAATCTGCATCTACTTCAGGAATATCTAATTCATCTCATCAGTTCGTTCTAACAATAATGTCATTGTCCTTCCATTGCGTGTGTGCATGCTATGTCACTTTAGTCATCTATGATTGTTTGCAACCCTTGGACCATAGGCCACCAGGCTCCTCTGTCCATGGGATTCTCCAGGCAAAAATACTGGAGTGGGTTGCCATGCCCTCCTCCAGGGAATCTTCCTGACCCAGGGATCAAACCCATGTCTCTTAATCTCCTGCATTGGCAGGTGAGTTCTTTATCACTAGTGCTAACCTGGGAAGTCCCTGATCTTCCACTACCCTGGGGCAAAATTGCTGCCTTTAGCTTATTGCTACTTTCCATGAGTTCCATTCATTTTAGGCTCCATGCTTTAGAGTATACATAATATAGGGCACAAAAGCCTTCTCTTTTAAAGCATTGTCACCAGTTTGTCATCTCACTGTCAAACTGGCTCCAGGGAGAAAGATAGAAATAGTTTGGTTCCATCAATGAGTGCTAGAAGCATATATTAAAAGTTCCCAGTATTAATTTCTTTGTAAAATATTTTTTCAAGAAGTTGTGTATTGCAAAATACAATATAACATTTGTATCAAGTGATATAGGGATTGCTTTAAGCAAAACTTGTTCTCTGTATAATGAATACTGCCATAAAAATACATATTCATTTCCTGATCACAAATCATAGCAATTTAAGCCATCTTCCCTCTAGCTCAACTATGAGGAGAGGAAAATGTGTGTGAGCCCCCTCCTCCTTGGACAGAGATGTGTTCTCCTCTGGAAGGAAGCTTCTCTGCATGCCAGGTTGCACGGAGAAAAGCCTTTCTCTCCAGGGCTTCTCATCAGAGCTCTGGGGGTGGTGGCGAGGCCATCATTTGAAACACCACCAAGGAGGTACTGAAATGGTCACCACACAGCAGGGAAGTAGCCTATTTTTTGAACATGGGTCTGCACAAATTCTCTCAAAATATGTCACCTTGAATACATCATTTCAGCCCTGGTTGAAAGGATAAACAAATACAGTTGTTTTGATTTTCTTAAGTGAGAAAGATCATTCTTTGGGTATTGTTGAAACTATTTCGATGACATGATGATGGGTTTCAAATCAGAGGATTTTGGGGGTCACTCCAGAATTAGGGAGCAATGATGCACAAGGAATCTTTTTCTTTTTACCAAGGGAGTGAGTAAATGCCAGTGACCTCCATCAGCGGGAGCTATGAGGTATTCAAATCACGCCTTTCTGGTCACCAGGGGTTCCCAGTCACCTGGTGTCCTAGGGGTCTGTACCCTGCTTTTCTCTTCCCAGATCTGTAAGGAACTCTGCTAAGCATGTGACACCCGTTTGCTCTGTAGCTTTCTTCTCGAGCTTTAGCACAGGGCCTGGTACATAGTTGGTGCATGGTACATAGTACATATCTTTCCAACCCAGGCATCAAACCCAGGTCTCCTTGCGCTGCAGGTGGATTCTTTACCAGCTGAGCCACAAGGGAAGCCCAAGAATACTGGAGTGGGTAGCCTATCCCTTCTCCAGGGGATCTTCCCAACCCAGGAATCGAACCGGGTTCTCCTGCATTTCAGGCGGATTCTTTACCAACTGAGCTATGAGGGAAGCCCTTTTATTCACCCAGTTTTCATATGTTCATGAGCACCAACTAGGTCATTAATTCCAGAATCTGGGCTCTTAACCTCTCTGCTATGTTCTCTTCCCTGAGAATGAGGTCTTTGAAACCAAAAACTATCCTTCATTAAGGGATGCCTAAATGTTCTAGGCAAACAGGAAATACTAGAAGGATAAGTGAGTGAATGGATGGATGTATCCATTTAATCCTTTCACATCACTAACGAGGAATCCAGGTCTCAGGTGGCATGCATGGTAGGTTTGAGTACAGATGATCATTGGACTTTTTCTAGAATATCTTTTCGTCCTTGGAAGAAGGTTTTATTTCCTCTAAAAGAAAGTCCCCAATGCAAGAAGATAAAAATAAAATCCAGAGGTTCTTGGACTTCTCTTTCATCCTGGAACCAGTATATGTTTCTCTTAGTTGAGTCCTGAATGAAACAGATTTTCTCCACCCTGTCTCCAGAATCCAGGTCACATCTTCTTTTGTTAACTCTTTTTAAATTGTTAATGACACCTAAACTAATTTAGTGTGAAAAGAGAATAGAGCCAAATATATTCAAGTTCTGAGTTGGGAAGCCTGTTTATAATTACGAAGACATCAGGTTTTGAAAGAGGAAACAGGGCTTGAGCACAAAATTTTAAAAAAAAATTTAAAATAAGAAATAGACTCACACGTCATCCTGATTAGCTAGCAATGGTGTAAAAATTCTGCGCTTCTGTTGTGCTATGCAAGAGCAAACTGTGACATGAGTTTAATTACATAAATTTATGAGATGAACAAATTTCAAATCACTCAGACAAAATTCCTATTCAGATTGCTGTGTACTATCTTTATTTAGTCTTTACGTATTTATTAAAGTGATTCATTTTTCAAAACTCTCAATCTTACGTGTATTTTAATGACTTGAGGGGTACTTTTAATTTCCCTCTTCTAGTTTCTTTCAGTGCATGTCTTCATCAAATGCCCACATTCCACAAGCCTGTCAACCTGTGTACATTTAATATCTGGTCTCAACACTTACTGGTGTCATTGAATCACCCAGAGAAAGAGCAGTGAGAAGTCCCCAGGAAGGAAGTGATTCTCTAGAGGTTGACTCACATCCTGAGGATTGATAATTCTCCTTCATCCCCTTTGTAGCTACCATTTACTGACCACCTACTTGATTCCAGTGTTGCATTGGCAAGGCAGTTTCCATCAGTCATCTCCAAGCCTCCTGGACCGGATATGAGAGTCACAGTGTCTGCTTTGCTCATGCCTCTTGCTATGGGACACTGCCCTACTCCCAGGCCTACTGCCCAGGGGACCATGTTTGAAGTCATAGGACTTGGCTTCACCCTTCCCCTGCACCCCCACTCCATTATGGTTGATCCAGCCCAAGACTGAGAGCCTGACCCAAGGACAACTAATCCATGCAGTGGCTAGAGAGTGGGATTTGCATGGCCTAATTAAAAATATTAGCCAAATACCGCTGTCTTGGGGATTTAAGCACAGAAAGGCTCTGCCTATTTCAGTGGGAACTGAAGCAGAAAGGATAGAGTATTGAACTTATTTTCTTAGCTTGGGGTTCATGAACCCATTTATATTATGTGTGAAATTTTGGATTTATGTGTATGCGTGCTTGCTAAGTCACTTCAGTTGTATCCAACTCTTTGCAACCCCATGAACTATAGCCCACCAGGCTCCTCTGTCTTGGGGACTTTCCAGGCAAGAATACTGGAGAGGGTTGCCACGCCCTCTTCCAGGGGATCTTCCCAACCCAGGGATTGAACCGGCATCTCTTATACCTCCCGCATGGGCAGGTAGGTTCTTTACCAGTAGCGTCACCTGGGAAGCCTTTTATATGTATAAATGGTATGAATTGCCTCACAAATTTAAGGTGCAAGATCACATCTCTTACTGATTAATTGCTCTGTTACTCACACACCTCTTTGGCTGAAGTTTCACTATCATTCTCTTAAGTTTCCCTTACTCCTGAGTAAATCAAGAACTGCGAGTTTCCTGAGTCTTAAGGGCTCTCTCCAGTTCTCATAGCCAAGTCAGCAGAACTCTGGAAACTGGCCCATCCGCTGCAGATGCTCCTCACCCCCCGCAGTCTCACACCCCCGACCCCTGAAGCAGCAGACACCACTGTTGTTCTGTTTTGACGATGCTTGTACTGTTCCTGCAGGGGGCACCTGAGCAGAACCTTAGAGCCAGGCTCCCACCCTCAGGGCTCTGCAGCCACTGCAGGGCTGAGTCAGTGGCCTGTCCTCATTTACCAAGAAACACAAACGCCTGAGTGAGGTCCTCAGAACACGAAGTGCCCTGCCACACCCCCGCTGCCCCCACCACAGGGGCACATGTCCTGCACCTAACCATTCAGATGATGCTAAAACTAATAACGAGGTCTTCTCTCCCACCTTTGTTTTTCTAAGAGAGACAAGGCTTCATGAATCCAAGATGGATTTCTGACATCTGTTTCACTGACAAAGGGAGAACAAAAGTAAAAAATAACAAACACCAGGAACAAAAGTTAATCTTTGAGCATTTCAGTATCTAAGCATTTATCTGAGAAGAGGATCTCCAGCTCTGGTCAGATTTTCAGTGGTATCTGTTGCTCAGAAATAGATGAGAGAGAGATGGAGACAGTGACAGATGGACAGACAGAAGAAACGCCACTGCCGAGAGGGCCTCCGAGAGCCTCTGGGGGCCCTGTGGAGCCAGTGACAGGCACACCTTCTGCCAGCGAGCGCAGCCAGCCTGCTGTGTGGGACAGAGTGGAGGGTGCCTGGAATGTCGCTGTCGCATTCGTGGTGTGCTCAAGAGTGAAAGTGCCTCAACACACGAATGAGTCTCACAGTCATGCTGAGTGAATAAAAACTACAATATTCCATGCATATGAAGTTCAAGACAGGCAAAGCTAACCTACAGTAACATATGTCAAAAGAGTGGTTATCTTGGGGGAAATCAATAGGGGCGGGACATAGGGCTCCCTCTATGTCAGTGAAAGTGAAAGTGTTAGTCATTCAGCTGTGTCTGACTCTGCGACCCCATGGACGGTAGCCCACCAAGCTCACCAGGCTCCTCCATCCATGGGAATTTCCCCAGGCAAGAATATTGGAGTGGATTGCCATTTCCTTCTCCAGGGGATCTTCCCAACCCAGGGATCGAACCCAGGTCTTCTGCATTGCAGGCAGTCCATCTGAGCCACCAGTCAGGGGTCGGCGGATTTTTATTTTGTCTTAAAGGGCCAGCTAGTAAAGATTTCAGGCTTTGAAGCTGAATAGCCATAGACGAGACGCAAACCATAGTGAGGTTGTGTTCTGATAAAATTCTTTTTCACAAAACTGTGGCAGATGCAATTTGGCTTACAGGTCTGAGTTTGCTGACCCCCAGTGGGTGTCTTGCTGTGGGTGGTAGTTACATGGGTGTGTGTAAAAATTCACTGAGCCACACACTTCTATTTTAGGCACTTCGTTGTATGCTGACTAACTCAGTATTATAAAAAGAAAGAAATCCTTTAAAAGATTAATCCAAAAATAAATAAATAAAAGGTTTCACAGATTCTGGGTAAGTAGGGCCTGGAATGAACCAGAATCTGAGATGAGCTGGTCAGAGCTTCTCCTGTCAGGTGTAGAGAGGCTCTGTGAGTATGTTCACATCACCTGCATGGACCCCTCTTGATCTAAGCCAGAGGCAGTGGGCCTCTGCTCTTGGCTGCAGGGAAGCCTTCCCAGAAAACCCCATCACTATCAGTTGGCCAGGTAGTAACATGGAGCTGATGAGACAGCCTCCTGGGGGCTGAATAAACCGGCCCCAGATCACACAACTCGCAGACGTGCCTGGCCCCACACCTCAGTCCTTGAAACCTGAAAACTGTGTTTGTCTTTAAAACCCTCTGGAAATATGTCCCTCTTTCCTCGGGGTGGTTATAATAGAGCTGCATTTCCTAGGACTCGATTCAGCCTCCCTCGGAGTCAGCTCATCGCCATCTGCCCTTTCCATTCTCATGTTCCAGCTCATCAGCGATTGTTTGTTTTTCCTGCTCGACTTGCCAGGAGATGGAGCAAAGCACACAGCCAAGGTCAGAGAGCAGCGGACTGTCCTCCATTAAGTCTGTCTTCATCTCTAAACAGCGCTCGGTCAAAAACGCGTCTGAACCTTTCCCCTGAGCAGCTGGCCAGCAGCAGGAGTGTCCTCCGCGGACTCTGCCCTCCCCTGTCTACAAGCCTGGGCTTCTTCACACAGTCTCACTGGGCCTGGCGTGAGGACACCGGGGAGGAAAGGGATGCCGCCACTAGCGAGGACCTTGAGTGTATCCCAAGGCTGTCTACTAGGCGAAGCAAAAGAGGGGAAGAAACCTTTCCTGGTCTCACTTCAGGTCTCAAGAATCCCACCCACCTGAATAGGAAGAGGGGGGTGGGTGGTAATTGTTGCTTTGGTTTTGTGTTAAAGTGTCTCTATGATGTAGAGGGCTCAACCTGTGTCGGGAAATGCACTTTGTACCTTTTTATTTTGCACCCAAACCTCGAGAAAGGCCCTCAAGTGGCAGGAAGGGTGCTTGGCAGTGCGCACCGGGTCTGTCTGTCACAATCCGAGTGAGCCCCGCAGACCGTCACCTTCCCAGGCCGCACCGTCTCAGCTCCCTGCTCACCTCGCACCATGTTAGTTTCCTCTTACCACTAGCTTAGTGGCTTCAAACAACACACATTTATTTTCCTACAGTCTCAGAAAGCAACGCGGGCCTGACTGCACGAGGCTAACGTCCGGATGTTGGCAGAGCTATCTTCCTTCCTGGAGGATTTACTTCCTTACACTTTCTGGCTTCTAGAAGCTGCCTGCATACCTTAGCCAATGGCTCCCTCCTCCTGTCTTCACAGTCAGCCCTGTTGTGTCTCTCTTCCCTCCTTTTATTCCATAGTCATAGCTTCCTCCGATTCACTCTCCTGTCTCCCTCTTCCGCTCTGAAAGATCCTATGATTACCCCAGGCTCATCTGGATAATGTGGGATAATAAGCAATTCACAACTTTAACTCTATCTGCAACCCAGTTCCCTTTGCCATGTAGCCTACCATAGTCACAGGATCCAAGGGTCAGGACAAGGATATCTTTGGAGGCCATTGTTCTACCTGCCATCCCCCCAACTCCCCTCCATGTGAGTGGGTGTCCAGTCAGTGCATGACACACTCGTCTTCCCTGAACCTGGGCACCAGGGCACGTGGTTGTGAGTTTCCTGCCAATTTCTGAATCAAGATTAACTAAAGCATGTGTTTATTATCATTCAAAGAACAAAACACTGCCAGTGTTGACAGGGTTCAACGTGACCACAGGCCTCTGTTAAGTCCTTCTCATAGCATCTTCTTGTGTCTCACCCAGAATCCCTGAGTCCTGGAAACTGGAGCCGTAGCGTCCAAGTGGAGAGCGTGGAAGAGAATCTCAGGAGAATTGAAGATGGCACTTGTGTGGTCTTGCTGATGAAGAGCACGACTCCGCTGCATTCCCATTTCGGCCCCAGTTTTATCTGGCTCTGACCATTTACTTTGTAGGGGGTGTCTGGAAACACATGAGCTGGAATCTTGTTCCTGCCACTTGTATAAGTTGGACAAATCATAGCAAGTTACATAAACCCTCAGAGCCTTCCTCTTCTCAACTGGAGAATGGGGATGAAATTCCGTTCCCAGAGCACTGTCATGAGGAACAAATGGGGCAAACGTAAAGCCTGAGTCCAGTGCCCAGCCAGGGGCGGTGGAGCCGTGGCCTTCAGGGCATCTCTCGTTCCTTCTCCCCGACTCTGTTCTCCATTATCAGAGCCCTCTCACCTGAACAGGGGCTCACATTTCGTCCTTCCTATTAGGCTGCAGCTGTCTGGGACCTGGGACAGTCTTGCTTAGACAGTGTTAGTAAAATTGGAAAACTGCCAGGCAGTGAGCATAGCACTACAGCACAGAGACATTTGAGTCCAAAAATCTCTGTGACCTTGGTCAATCGACCACACTCTTTACTCTCTTTTAAATGGGGATAGTGGGACGGCGGAGCCTGGTGGGCTGCCGTCTATGGGGTCGCACAGAGTTGGACACGACTGAAGCGACTTAGCAGCAGCAGCAGCAGCAGCAGCAGTGCCCAATTCACAGATTTTTGTGAAGACTTAGGCGAGATTGTGTGAAAGGTCCACGTACATTGTATTGTTACTGCCATCATCACTGATAACGACCAGCTGGTCTCCAGAGGTTGCTGAGGAATAAAACACCTCACTGTTGCTTCACATCCTGGAGGCAGCTGTGAATGCGAAGCAACTCTGTCAGAAATCCGCACCCTCTGATGCTCTAGACTTGAGCTCTCTACTATAGTACCCTCTACCCGACCCCCTGGCCACTTGCGGCTATATAAAATTAAATTTAAAACATAGTTCCTCAGTCACACTAGCCACTTTTCAATGGCTCATAGCCAATTATAGCTGGCGGCTCCTGCATGTGTGTTTATGCTAAGTTGCTCAGTCGTGTCCGACTCTGCGTCTCCACGGACTGTAGCCCACCAGGCTCCTCTGTCCATGGGATTTCCCCAGCAAGAATAATGGAGTGGGTTGCCATATCCTCCTCCAGGGGATCTTCCCGACCCAGGGATCAAACCCACATCTCTTGCACCTCCTGCATTGGCAGGCGAATTCTTTACCACTGTACTACCTGGGAAGCCCTAGTTACTGTATTGTTCAGTACAAATATAGAACATTTCCATCATCCAGAAAGTTCTAGTGACAGCTTCAGTCTAAAGTATGAGCCCCCTTCCCCATCTCTTTGAAGTGTTCCAGAAACCCTTAAGTGAGTTTTGAGGATGCCGGAGAACCTGCAGAGCATGTTTTTAAAGTTAGATCATCCCAAGTACACTCTGCAGAGTTACTGTTAATAAAAGGACATAGAAATGAACATTGTTGCTGTGAAAATGGTGGTTAGAATTGCAGAGACCCTTGAGCCAAGGGGATGCACACTAGTTACTACATACATGAACATTTCTGGGATACTCCTCAGGAAGTGCACATGGGAAGTTAATGTCAGAAAATTACTAGGTTTAAAGCCAAGACCCTCTAGAAACCAAGATGTAACTTTTCTGAGGAAAAAAAAAAAAAATCAAGTTAACCAACATCCCAGAAGCTGACACACAGGAGAAGGTAATTGGCCAGTTCTTAGAGAAGCTATCAGAAGATAACAGGAGATTTGCTGCAGCCTGTCTGCATAACTCCAGGACCCCAAGAGGAACTGGGCAATTACCTTGTGTCACCACGGAGCCTCCTTGAGGAGGAAAGGGCAGGCATCATGTCAGGTGCAATAACCGTTTTATTTGCCCTGGTAAACTGGATTTGAAACATCTGCCTGGTGAGTGCGCTTTGCTCTCCGCTAGAATTTCCTTCTTCAGGGAGGTGAAGATGAGGATGGGGCAAAAATCACCGTGGTTCAGTGCCGTTTTCTACTAGAAGGTCTTCCTGGGTGGCTCAGACCATAAAGAATGCACCTGCAATGAGGGAGACCCAGGTTCAATCCCTGGGTCAGGAAGATCCCCTGGAGAAGGGGATGGCTCCCCACTCCAGCACTCTTGCCTGGGAAATCCCATGGACAGAGGAGCCAGGTGGGCTGCAATCCATGGGGTTGCAGAGTCGGACATGACTGAGCGACTAACACTTTTCCCACTAGAAAGGTCCCAAGGGTGGAACAATGAGTGCAGTTTAAGTTTGTTGATCTTTAAAAATAAATACTGTTATTACTTTATGACATTATTGTCCTTGTTTGTGTTGATAGTATGCATGGAAATGAGGAACGCGGAAGCAAGCAGTCTGCTGTGATGTAACACTATTGCAAAGATTAACTGAGCGGCCTGTGAAAAGCCTTACCCTGCGTATGGCATGTGCTAAACATTAACGGAAACATTAGCTTGAATAATGAACAGTATACACACTTATTAGGAGTCAACATTAATATTTCTTAGCAATTTTGATAAATAGTAGCAATATTTAGTGCCGTTAAATACTAGTTAAAACATTAGTAGTGTTTTTTATTCATTACACAAATATTTACTGCATGCCCACTTGGTGTCAGTCTGTTTTAAGCACCGGGGCAAATCCAGGAGGGGAGACGGCCTAGTAAAATAATTAGGGATGCTGATACATGCTGAGAAAAGTGACTGGGTTGAGGAGGCAGGGAGGTGTGGTGGGGGATAGACATTGGAGGCTGGATGTGATAGTAGATAATGTAGGTGAGGATGTAGAGAAATGGGAACCTGCATGTACTGCTGTGAGAATGCAAGGTGCTGCATCCACCTTGGGAAACAGCCCTTATCATTTCCCTGATGGTATCCTTGAGGGAAAAAATCTTTTCATTTTGATGAAATCCCAAGTTATTTATACATATGCACTTTGGAAGTCCCAGAGGAAAAGAGAGAAGGGGCAGAAAGAACATATGAACAAATAATGGATGAGAATTTCCCCAAACTGATGAAAAGTTTAAACACTGAGTTACTATATGACTCAGTAAATACCACTCCGAGGTATATATCCAAGAGAAATGAAAATGTGTGGCCACATATAATGACATTCATAAGTGTTCACAACAGCACTATTCATAAGGCCAAAAAATAGAAACAATCTCAATGTCATCAACTGATGAATGGATAAAGAAAATATGGTATATCCCTGCAGTGGAATATCATCCAGCTACAAAGAGGAATGAAGTATTGAGATATATATGTATATATATATACACACACAACACTGACAAACCTTAGAAATGCTAAATGAAAGATGGTCACACAAGACCCCATACTGCCCATTTATATGAAATGTTCATAATAGCTCAGTCTATAGAGGCAGAAGGTCAGGGCCTGTGAGGTCAGGAGAAGTGAGGCATGACTGCTAATAGATGCGGTGTTATTTTTTTAGTGTGATAGCAGCTACCTAAAATGGCGGTGATGGTTGCATACATCTGTGAACATACTAAAGACCACTGAATTGTATCCTCTAAATGGGTGAATTGGATGGAACGTGAGTTTTATGTCAATAAGACTGTCATAAAAAGAAAGGTAAGACTGGGGAAGCGGAGGGAAGAGGTGGCCAGGTTCTGCTGGGTTTTGCAGGCTTCATGGGAAGGTTGGATTTACTTCAGGGAAATGGGAGAAGGCTGGAGGTTTCAGAGCAGGGAAATGATGTAATATGATTTATATATTTTTAAAAAATGTCTTCTTACTCCTTGCTCATATTGATAATATTATTACCAATGTTACTGTCCTCTTGACTTTCTGGTTTGGGTGAAGTGAGTTCACTGAATGCCTGTTCTGTGGCTTCCAGGACACCAGTGCCCACTAAGAACACGGCAGCTGAGAGTCCAAGGCCAAGTATGGCTACAGAAGATCCTGAATAAGTATTTAATACCAGCCAGGGCCTCATCTGGCTGGCTAGATGGTGGATCCAAATCAAATGCACCATCTGCTCAGCGTTAATGCAGTTTTAGGGGCAAAGCAGAGATATTCATATAGTAGGAGCATCCCTCTAGGACCCTTTCTAGCCTGACTTTTGCCATCAGCATCTCTGTCTGACCCTGATCAGGGAGGAGAAAACCTCACGCCCCACCTGAGCCACTGCCCAAGTCACATCACTCCACAGTTGAAGAGCATGCCCTCTGGTGAGCTCCCGTGAGTGTGTCCTCAAAGGCTCCTGGACCCTCAAGAATGTGAGCAGTCATTCTCAAAATGAATAAATAGTTCTAAAGGAACATCTCCTCTGTGTGTGTGCGAGAGAGAGACAGAGAGAGAGAGAACAGAGTCTCAAACAGCCTTTTACATGTGAGGCCTGGCAGCCCTGAGCGAGGAAGGAAGTAAATATCTCATTTTGCTGTTGTCTCATTACATCATTTGTTGGCAGCCTCAGATGACGTTAGTTCTGGGAACTGGCCATATGTTTTTGACAAGATAAGGACTCTTTCTCTAGATATATTGATGGCAATGAGATCATGACTTGAGAAGGTGGGGTTGTAATAGTGAAACCAAGGATCAAAAATTCAGACCAGAAGTCAGCTATCCAGTCAGAGCCAGAATGTTAACAGTGTGTAGCTACTTTTCATCAAGACAACAGTGAACTGTGTTTACCTGATAGGTTGTGGCTCAAATACATTCAAATTTAAAAAAAAAAAATCCTTTAATAATTAAATCTAAACCCAACTGTTGAACCCATTGGCCTGTAATTTATAAGTCAATGAGATGGGTTTACTGACTCACGTTTAACCTTGAGACAGTTTTTCAGAATGCTAATCAGCACCCCCACCAAAGTCTACTTCACCATTCATTGTAAACCTAGGCAGTTGCCTCAGGAGTCCCCCTGTGAAAGTAAAAGTGTTAGTTGCTTGGTTGTGTCTGATTCTTTGCGACCCCATGGACTGTAGCCCACCAGGCTCCTCTGTCTATGGAATTCTCCAGGCAAGAATACTGGAGTGGGTAACCGTTTCCTTCTCCAGGGGATCTTCCCAACCCAGGGATTGAACCTGGGTCTCCTGAATTGGCAGGCAGATTCTTTACTTTCTGAGCCACTGGGAAAGCCCAAAGCTAGTCAATTGCCTCAGGATTCCCTCTATAAATTTTGACTAATTTTATTGTAAGTAAGAAACTCTCCTCATGATAAGGTGTCTAATGGTGACAGGAGAGGTTAAAGGTGATGATCCTGAGTATTTTCCATGCACCAGGCACTGTGCTTAGAGCTTTATATCACTGATTGTTGTATGCTGATTTATTTTAATTCTCATGAAACAGAGACTTCTAGAGCCTGGAATTAAACTGAGGCAGTAGCTAAAGTTCAGAGAAGGTAAGAAATTTATTTAAAATCACACAGCTCCACAGCTTCAAAACCTTCCAAAGAAATTCATTATTTTTCATAACATCTGGTCCTTGGAGAAGGAAATGGCAACCCACTCCAGTGTTCTTGCCTGGAGAATCTCAGGGACGGGGAAGCCTGGTGGGCTGCCATCTATGGGGTCGCATAGAGTTGAACATGACTGAAGTGACTTGGCAGCAGCAGCAGCAGCCTGGTCCTTTAATATTAACTTATTTTTGTCTTTCATAATATGTCCCAAGCCTTTACATGAGTTTTAATCTAAATTTTCCAGGCATGCCGATGGATATAAATATTTATTGAAATATGCTTTTAAGGACAATAAATTCACAAGTATCTGTAGAAGACAATAATATATAAGGCAGAATAGGAATTCTATCACTATAACTAAACCTGGACCTTCTAGATATTTGCCTAAAACAGGAGTCAACAAACTGTGGCAAGTGAGCCAAAACCAGTCTGCCAGCTGCTTTCATAAATAAATAAAGCTTTATGGGAACACTCTTTCTTTCTGTATCATCTATGGCTGCTTCCACGCTATAACCACAGAAGTGAGAGGTTGTAACCAAGACTGTATATTCTACAGACCAAAAATATTCTTTATCTGGCCCTGTACAGAAAAAAGTTTGTCTACCTTTGGTTTAAAAACCACAATAGCATAAACATAGTACATGTAACTCCCACCAATTCGATAATCGTGCCTGCTGTGTTTACCCAGATTTTGGCTAAGAAGCAAACTACCAGGGCAAGTAAATACCTTGGTGAAATTTCCATCTCAGCCCCTGAAATGGGTACAGACCTTCTTCTTTTCTTTCTACTGGGAAGAGTGAACCAGCATTAGGGAGGCCAAGCCACTTGCCCAGGTCACAGGGCAGGTGGGGGACAGCTTGAATAATGCAGGCGTCAGTGAACACAAACCTGCTCATCCTGATGCCATGCTAGGACACTCCGCTCTGTGCTTTGTGGCGGCATCTCCCTGAATCTCTGTTAACAACCTTCTCGAGTGATTACTATTATTACATCTGCCTGAGAGATGAGCAAAGTGGGGCTTGGCTAGGAAATTCCCCAAGATCATACAGCTTACTGCTGACTTCAAAGAATGCTTTCATGGCAATGTATTGGGTGGCCAAAAAGTTCATTCAGATTTTTCCATAAGCCCTGATGGAAAAACCCGAAGGAAACTTTGTCCAACCCAGATACTATCAAAGCATACCGAGTGAGAGCTCCGCCTGCAGGCCCCCCTCGGGGACTTGGTGGCCTCAGAAACAACAGGTGTGGCCACCCTTGTGGCTGCCAAGCCCACATTCATACTACTTGCCCACGCAACAGGCCAGTAAGTGGAAAGACAAGGTGTTAGGGAGCAAAAAGCAGCTTTATTCGGAAAGTCAACAAGCCAAGAAGACAGTGAACTAATGTCAGAAGTAACCATTTAAATCTGGGCTTGAATCCAAACTTCTTTTATGCCAGGAAAGGAGGAGGCAGGAAGGGGTTAAAGTCAGGAGGTGACAGGTGGCAGCAGGCGTCTGGGCACCAGCAAGGGTCAGAGGAGGGTCGCGAAAACCCTTTGTCCTTGTCAGTTGACTCTAACCAATGGGGGTCTGGCCGACAAGTTCCTATAAATCTTGACAAGACAATCGTTATTTTTGTTCATACTTCCTTATCTCCCCACGGGAGGCAAATTTCGGGTAAGGAGCTGCGTGCATGAACCTTAAGCTGAAAGCAGAATTCCTTTCATGACTGACGTGTCTGCGTGCAGGGTTAAGCAGCGGCTTGCGACCCAGGTTAAAGCAGTAGAAGAGACAGACAAAATAAGAGCTCAGAGACGCCAAGCTTCTTTCCTATTGTGAGGAAATGAGTCTTTGGTGGCCACAAAAGAAGAAGTAGGGAAAGGCGAGAGCCTTCGGACAGAGGATCATCTGCCAGGGTGGGGGTCTCCTAAAACCATTGAACCCTAGTCGCTCCCAGCACGCTCGGGGCAGTAGAACTTCTCAAGCCATCTGCTCCCAGTTCACTGAACACCAGGTGAAGCCAACCTCCAGTAGCAGCCCAGCAGAAGTAGATTTCCAGTGGGGATGCATATACCCGCAGGTGATTCTGATGTGCACCGACGCCCTTCCTGGGAAAACGCTGAAAAGACCATTTCACCCAGAGAAATCTGGGTGGACGCCGGGCGGCGACGGGAGCTTATCCTCCTGACTGTCTCCACCGAGAGCTCTGCAGCCAGATGGTCTGTTTGAGAATGGGAATGTGGTGAGTAGCCAGATTTTGCTTTCAGAGTAGAGAAGGGAGGTATCAGGACAGAGGAGGGAAAGGAAAGGGAGAAAATAAACAGTCAGGTCTTCTCTCTTCTTCCATTCTTAGCAGTGGCCCCTCCAGTTTGAGCCCTGCTCCTAGGTAGTAGCTGAATAACGCACACCACCCACTGCCCACCAGTGATGACCACTGTTGAATCCCTGGAACCTAGAAACATGTTACCTTAGAAAAGGGATTTGGTAGATGTGATTAATTATTATTATTATTTTGGCTGCGCTAGGTCTTCGTTGCTGAGAGGGCTTTTCTCCAGCTGTGGCAAGAGTGGGCTACTCTCTTGGGGTGCACGGGCCTCTCATCATGCTGGCTTCTTTTGTTACAGAGCATGAGTTCTAGGGCACACGGATTTCAGTGGTTGCAACACTTGGGCTCAATAGTTATGGCACACCGGCTTAGTTGCTCCGAGACAAGTGGGGCATCTTCCCAGATCAGGGATTGAACTCGTTGCTTCTGCATTAACAGATAGGTTCTTTACCCCTGAGCCATCAGGGAAGGCCCTGCAGATGTGGCTGAGGTAATAAATCTCGGGATGGTAAGATTACCCTAGATTATCCGGGTGCACCCAATGTAATCAGACAAACCCTTAAAAGCAGAAAGACTTTCTTGGCTAAATCGGGAGAGATGCCACAAAGAAGTGCCAGAAGAGGCAGGAGGGATTTGAAGCATGTGAGCCTGTGCTACTGGTTTTAAGAAGTGGAAAGCAGCACAACCTGAGAGATGCAGGGAGGAAACCCAGATCTCAGTCCTCAGACTGCAAGGAGCTGAATTCTCCAACTACCTGCACCAGCAAGGACGCGGGCTCTCTTCTGGAGCCTAGTGGTGTGGACAGTCCTGCCCACACCTTGATTTTGGCTTACTGAGCCTGAATTCCACTTCTGACGCATAGAAGTGTAAAATAAGAAACTTGAATTGTTTTAGCCTCTAAGTTTGCATTGGTTTGTTAGGGCAGCAATAGAAAATAGCATTAAGCTCTGCTGGCTGTAGCTGGAATGTGGTGCAGGTTGGAGGAATTTGGGGAGAAAGAAAATGGAAGAGAAGCTTGATTTTTGAGTCCCTTGTGAAGAAAGTATATATACCTATTATCTAATCTAGTGACA
Source organism: Ovis aries (assembly GCF_016772045.2). Lineage (NCBI taxonomy): Eukaryota > Metazoa > Chordata > Mammalia > Artiodactyla > Bovidae > Ovis > Ovis aries. Next base: position 42,056,212 of record NC_056072.1, on the reverse strand, counting down.
AACCATCAGCCCAGTTTAACCTGTCCCTAACCCCTGAAATGGGAAATAGGAAGAAATCTGAGAGAGATTGAGTGCTGTAAGGGAAGCTTTCCTGGACTCACCCTCAGAACGTTTAGGAGAGAGAAGAATCCCTCCCAGACTAGAGGCCATCAGTGTCAGGACTCAGAACTTCTACTCCTTTGGGGCATCAAATCGTTTGGTTACAGTCACACCAGACAGGCGCAGGTCCTGACCTCTTAGCTCTCTGGTACAACTGAGGGATTTCTTTGTCACAAGGTGGAACTCCAGCCCCTAACACTCAGAGTGCACCATCTGCCCATCCTTCACCTCGCCCAGGAACTCTCAGCAATGCCAGAGGGAAGGGTGGCCAAAGGCGACATGGTCTGTGTCCTTGGGCTTCTTCCTCTCTCGTCTCCAATCCTCTTGAGCTGCTCTTGACATCATTGTCTCCGTTTCTCCTCTACCTTGTCTTTATCCTGTGGTGTTCTTTTTCCAAGAAGGGAAATAAATGTATTGTTTAATTTATGAGGACATAATAATAGTATATCCCTCTGCCTGAAATGTATTCTTAAGTATTACCTTGGTCTGTACGTTAATTGAATTGGATAGAGAGGCATGTCGCCATGGTAAGGTTAACAACCCAATGATTTACAAGACAAGGCACATTTACTGGCAAATAGATTTTAGTAATTGTTCCGCTCCACAATGAGAAGAACGGTTTGTGCATTGATTTGTCATGACCAGCTTTGTGTATTGATTGGACATGTTGGTTAAAGCCAAGACCTAGAGGAGACAGAAGATCAAGGTTCTGAAACCCACAGCCTAGGATGGATAAGATTAGTAGGCCTCATAAACTCTTTCTGCTAAGAGGACTTTTGCTCGGGGAGAGACTCAGTTGCCCTCAGGTGGAGGCAATGATGGTCCCAACGTGATAATGGCTTACAGGTGATACAGGTGCCAGAATTAAAATACAGACCCAAGCAACACAGGTTTATTTTTGTTTTAACCTAAGGAAGATGACTTATGCCTGATACTCTGAATGTTTCTAACAGAGATTCAATTTGACATTTCTAAGGGAAAGGGGACAAAATAGGAGACTTGAGGGAAAGTATGTGCTAGGGTGGTTTGACTTCTTTAACAACAACAACAAAAAAAACCAACTCATTCAATGGTTTCAGCATCAAGCTAGAGGTCCGGTTTGCAAGTGGACTAAATAAACCTGCTTTCGCCACCCTGGACTCAGTGTGGGTTGAGAGCTGCAGAATCCCCTGGAAACGTGGCCATTCTGAAGAAACCTCAGGAAGTCTGTCACTTTTAATTTTCTTACCTCTCTCCAAGAGTATGAGTCCAGGAGTTCTGTTGCAAGAGGACGCAGAGGGCTTACAAGATAGAGGGCTGGGCCCCTCAGGCCGCCCGCTCCCCCAGGTCCTTGAGCTCCGTGGCTATGGACTGCAGGTCCTGCTTTCCCTTCGGTCTGTGCCCCACGCAGAGAAAGTGACTGAGATGAGTCAAACACAACAAGGACACTCCTTATTTTATTTCTCCAAGGATGATATTCATGTCATAGGTAACATATGTAACCTAGAGATCACGTAGGACAGGATATGAGACAGGAGCCGAGCTGTAGAGAAAAGATCAACAGAACATGGTCCCACTTGAGAGGGCTCAGGGTTAAAAAGCAAGTGAAAGGCTGTGCTTTTGAATGAACGCAATATCACACATGCACAGAGTAACTTTTTTTTTTTTCTTTCCAAAAGCCCTTTAAATTGTGAAATAGTATGCTTAAACATCAGGACATACAATGTATATTTATAATTTAAGTTAGAGGAAAAAAAGCCCCTGGGAATCTACCACCCAGCTTAAGAAAACAGAACCTGAATCCTATTCCCCAGGATTCCCTCCCCAGGCATACTCACATCCCACCATCAGAGAGAAAGTGCCCACTGAAGTTTGTGTGATCATTTAACTTTTAGGAGATAACCTCTTCATATTGCTAATATTGTTTAGTTGAATGTAGCTTCAGTTCATTCTTCTTACATGTCCTGTATAGTTTTTCACAACTGATTTAACCCCCTCTGGTGTGAATAGAAACTTGGATCATTTCTGGTTTCTGGTATCTTAAATGAGGCTGTTAAAAGCATTGCTGTGCCTGTCTCCCATCATACACAGGCAAGAGTTTTCTAGGGTAGATAACCCTGTGAACTGGCTAACTCACTCTTCATTATGGGCATGCTCAGTCTTAACTGCCTAATGCCAAACTTTTTTCTAGAAGTGGCTGTACCAACTTTTACTCTACCAGCAATGAACGAGAGCTTTCATTGCTGCATACCCTTGCCAATAGTTGATACTATTAGAGTTCTTACATTTTCCTAACCTGGTGGCATAAGATATGTTTCAGTGCAGTTTTAGTTTATAATTAATTTGGATTACTTAAGGTTGAGCATCTTCTGTTGGCTATTTGTTTCTTCTGTGAAATATCTCTAACCTTTTTCCTTTTTTTTAAATCAAGGTTTGATCTTTGTTATTAACTTATTTGCTGTTCAGTCACTAAGTCGTGTCTGCTGCTTTTGCAACCCCATGGACTGTATCCCACCAGGCTCCTCTAATTTCCCAGGCAAGAATACTGGAGTGGGTTGCCATTTCCATCTGCACTGATTATATGTTCTAGATCAGTGCTGCCCAATAGAAATGATACAAGCTACATATGTAATTTAATCATTTCTAGTAACCACATTAAAAAAGTAAGAAACTGGTAAAATTGGTTTTAATAACTTGTTATTTCATTTACCTTAGTTTACATTATCCACATGTACCTGAAATATTATCATATAAAATTACGGATGAAGATTTGAAATCTGGTGTGTATTTTAAACTTAGGGTAAATCTCAATTCATCCTAGTCACATTTTTCTTGCTCAAAAGCCCACATGTGTGTCACAGCTGCTGTACAGAACAGTGGGTGTCCAGAGAGAATCCCTCGTGAACCATGCTCTTGTCCAACCTGTATCTTTTCACCTTGTGGTTTCTTTTTACAAGCAAAAATTCTTCACTGTACTGTAGTCACATTTGATCGATCTTTTTTTTAGTGTTATTTTGCATCTTGTATAAGAAATCTTTCTCTCTGGTGAAGTGATAGATAGTTCTTTATTTTTTTCATCTATTAAGGTTTTCAAGTCATGTCCTTCATATTTAAGGTTTTGATGTGTGCAGACTCGGGCATGCAGGCTAGGTGTTTGTTTTTTAAGATACTCAATTTTACTTCTTCATGTAATCAGCTCTTCTTTGAAGAACCCTCTACTGGTCTGCATATCAGCCCTGTTATATTCCAGTCCCCATTACAAGCATTGGTATGTTTCTGAATTCTCTCTTTACTTCCATTTCTCTTTTTGTCTTCTTTTCAAATACCAAATGTCTCAATTACAGTAACTTTAAAATAAACCTTATCTGGTGGGACAAAAGTCCCTTGGCTTGCTTTTTCCTTAGGAATTTCTTGGTATATTTGGAAGTTTGCTTTCAGATATAGTTTAAAATCACTTTGTCATGATCTGTGAAAATCCTTTAGCAGTCCCTTCATTTTCATGGTCAAGCTTCCATTTTCAGATGAATCATGTTGCACTTCCGGTCTGCCTTTTCATCTATAAAGTGGGAATCTGTAGTCTCATTTTTATAAGATTATTTCTAAGATTAAATGAAACAATGCACATATAGTATCCAGCACAGTACCTGAAACTTGGGAAATTTCCAGTAACTGAACAAGTAGTCTTATTATTGTTAGAGCTGAGACATGGTCACCCCATTGTGTAGAGTGGTGGAATTCTCAGGAAGGCTGGCTTTTAATTGTGCAGGACTGCGGTACAGGAACTGCAGACTTGTTGCCGACCTGTCGTCACATTCTGATGCGGGCTTTCATTCTTACTAATACACATGTGTGGTACTTGACACTTTTTAAAGTATTTTCCCTCATTTGGTCACATTGGATTGTTCAGGAACCTTGAGAAGCAAGTAGGCATACACATATTTAGAAATACTTGAGGCTAGATCTTCAACCAAGTGTTAGGGGCTCTATCAGAGAATTGAGTATAAGTAATGAGAAACAAAATCTTCTACTCAGCCACCTACTTGCCAGCCATCAGCTGAGATAATGTGTAGGCAGAGGTGAGAGTCGGATGGCCAAATAAAATAGAGAACACCTGTTACAGCTGAATTTGAGATAAACAATAAATTTTCAGTGTAAGTATGTCCCAAATGTTGCACAAGATATATTAAAACTTATTTACTCATCTGAGATTCAAATATAACTGAACATTTTATGTTTTGTTTTGCTGAGTCTGGCAATCCTAACTGTGTGTGTTGGGCGTGGTGGGAGGGGATTGTTACCGTGACTACTTCAAATTGGGACTGTGCTCTAGTGACTTACTGCAGCAGTTGCCTTTAGATGGCATGAGGTCCTACTCCTACTTTTGGCAAATGTAGAAATTGAGATCCAGAGGCTTAGAGCTGGTTAACTGCAAAAAAAAAAAAAAAAAAGGATTCTTCTCAACTCTCAACTCTGGGTTTTTTCTAATGCTTCTAAATGGACAAATACACACAGCCAAATTTTCTTTATCTTCCAAATCATAGAGAGGTAGGGGCCTTTACCACACTGACCACAGACCTTTGCCCATATATGCGTTCTGTGACAGGTCCTGCTCCCCAGACCAGTATCTGGTGACCCATGGAATTAATCCAGGTCTGAAATGCTCAGGATTCTAGAAAGTACCATGCTGCATGGGAGTTGAAGGGCAGGAGGGTAAGTGACTTTGAAATGATAGCCTTGTCAAAGTCTTAGTTACCATGGTGATGGGGAATCAGAGATACCGATAAAAGCATAGAAATCTTCAGATACAAAAGGGGAATAAAAAATGATGAAGGAGAAGGACAGAGTAACTGATGAGGAAAGATAATTCTTCTTCCTAGCATCTGGAGGGGCTGAAGGACAGATTGGCAGAGAAGAAGTGGGGCTCCACTGGGAGAGGCAAGTGGTATAACAAGACTTGATATCAGAATATTCTTTTCTCAAATGAAGGCTCTTAGACTGAGAAAGGGCTCCCATGGGCCTCTTAGACTGATGAAGAGTCCCATTGCCGAAGTCATTTAAAACCAGAGCTGAACGAGGCAATGGAAAGTGAATCGCAGGAAAAAGTCCCCTGGATGTCTTTTGGGATGGACTTGATAATCTAATAGGTCTCTTTCTTCTCTCAATTCCTGTGAATCACTGGCTCGTTTGAAAACATGATGCTTAAAACTCTCAGGGAACCAGAAATTGAGAATTTAATTGAAAGTAATTTTTATACAAGTGAAGCATGGTCCAGAAATGTATTGTGTGTATGTGTCAATTTTTTCTCTTAAATTCAGGATAAGGTGAGAAACTACTCACTCACACATCTTTACCAGGTCAAGGCTTAATTTTCAAGCTTGATGAGTTGTTACTATTCCTAACCTCTAGTTTCAAATTATTCTTTGTGACACTTGACTGATTATGTCTGTTTGACTTCATTTTTCTAACTAAATAGTCTCTTTAGGAAATAGATCTTCCAGCTTACTTCCAAGCTCTAAATAAACATCCAGAGTATCTGTGTGCTGTAAAACCACCTCGTCTATGATGCTGATCCAAGGCATGAAAATTGCCCTCCCGGTGCTAGATGCCAAGCCTGGGTGACCTTCTCAATTTCTCTGCCGCACATCTGAAAAACAGACCCAGCGGTTGTGGAGGAACATCAGGAGTAGACACCCACTATATAAACTTTCATGTTTTCCTTCCATTGCAGATGGCCTCAAAGGAGCTGAATTACATAAAAACTCAACCTGTTAGCAGCCCTTGATTGCTGCCATGCTCTTTTCCTTACATCATTTCTTAAGATCCCTGGCAATAGATGTCTTTTAAAGGCAATTTTGGTAGCAGCTATTATCTTTTGCCTCGTATCTTGCTTGCCCTCCGTGAAATGAACGAACCAATACTGCTGATTCTACCCTCTCTCCTCTGACTCTTCCCCTCCATGCCAACGGCTGCAGCCCATTGTCACAGCCTGAAGGCCTTGCTTCTGCCTTGCTGCTGACAGCTACATGGAGTTTCCCAAAGCAGAACCTGATCCTATCTCTTCCCTGCTCAAAAATTGTCAGTAGCTCCCAGTTTTCTTTCTATGAGACATTTTCCAAACACTAATCTTTCCAATACCACCTCCATTGTTGGTCTGCTATTTTTCCTTCTATCTGTGCTGTTGTCTACTTCATATTTATCTTTAAATGGAACTTTTTTACTTAAATGTATTCTAAAAGGAAACTTTATCTGTAAGTAAATGGAAAACCAGTATTATCTATCATAAAAGAAGCTAACAATACATACAATGAAAGCAAAACAAAATGGAAATAGTATCTCCTGAGACAGAGCTGCCTGAGGCTATAAGCCTGAAGCCTGCTCTCTCTGTGTTTACAGGACTACATTTATTCCTCCAGATCTGTTTTCCTCCCTTCTCTTTGCTCCCTGTCCCAGGAGGCTGAAGCCTATGAACTAACCTGGGAGCTCTGTCAGGATCTTGTTTCCAGTTGGGCTTTGAGAGCCCAGTGGGGTCTTGGAGGGAGGGAAGATTTCTGTAAAGTCTGCCTCATCTTCTGCCTTGACATCTAGAGATCGTGACATCTGGGCCTTTACTAACCCTGGGTTACTGCCCTTGTGATGAGCTATTCATGTGTGTCGTCAATAGCCCCTTTGTTAACCCTTGCTGGATTCTCCTACTTTTGATAGTGACATCTCTCTCTCCTTGTGAAACTGTTCACCTCAGATTGGGACTTGAACCCATGTGCTGGGACTCAAACCCAGGCAAAACCGTGCTTGGGACTTGTATTGTCTCCACTTCACAAACCCTGTGTGTCATTGGCTCCATGTCTCCCATGAAGCACACAGTTAAATTCCTCAGTCTCCTGGCTGAGCTGACACTTCTGTGCAGGCTTTCTGGCCACTTGCACCCACCTCCGACACCAACTGGTTATTCTTCCATGAAGTACATTGTGTTGTAGCTTGTTTTACCATCAGGCCTTCTCTCTGTTTATGAGCCTCCATTCATTCACTTAGCAAAGTGGTTAAAACCTGCAAACTTTCAGGTACATGCTAGGTATTGAGCATACAGTGATGGGTAAAACATCCCTGTCTCACAGAGATAAAAGGCCTAAAGAGGACTGCAGAAACCCTTATAAGAAAGCCATTACCTTGAGACTCCTCACTGGTAATTTATGTACACACAGACACACATGGGCAACATGCAGCCATTGGTTTACCATTTGGGATGAAATTGTCCTGTTTGGAGGTTACCCTTACTTGGGAGACAGTTGCCATCACACACGCTCCTCAGAGTAAGTCAGAGGGTAAAGATGCCACATATAAAAGCTCATCAGGGCTTCCCTGATAGCTCAGTTGGTAAAGAATCCGCCTGAAATGCAGGAGGAGGTTTAGTCGTTAAGTCGTGTCTGACTCTTGCGGCCCCATGGACTATAGCCTTCCAGGTTCCTCTGTCCATGGGACTGTCCAGGCAAGAATGCTGGAATGGGTTGCCATTTCCTTCTCCAGGAGAATGAGGAGACCCCAGTTCAATTCCTGGGTCAGGAAGATCTGCTGGAGAAGGGATAGGCTACCCACTCCAGTATTCTTGGGCTTCCCCTGTGGCTCAGCTGGTAAAGAATCCTCCTGAAATGCAGGAGACCTGGGTTTGACCCCTGGGTTGGGAAGATCCCCTGGAGAAGGGAAAGGCTACCCATTCCAGTATTCTTGCCTGGAGAATTCCATGGACTGGCAGGCTACAGTCCATGGGGTCACAAAGAGTTGGACATGACTGAGTGACTCACTAAAATTTAAAAAAAAAAATCCAGTTTGGGTACAAAATGTTCCCAACCCAATTTGAGGATAGCAATGAGGATAGCAATGAGTGCAATCTATATTTTAAATATGTCTTCCCTGAGATAACTTACAATTGACCCATTGACATAGCTCATCTTTTTGTTTTGATCGAAAGAATGTAACATGAGGAAGATTGTAGAAGTAACTCTGGCTTCTCTATTATTTTAGTGGACAGAAGAGCATGTGGGGTTACCTTGGGTCATTCATCTTGGGTGGCTAGATATCCCTGTTTGTGTCCAGGAGAGGAGGAGGAAGTGGAGAATCCCTATCCTGGTTTCCAGAGAGAGCCTGCCTTTATGGAAGCCTATGGGTACCTTTCAACTCTGAAGTTGGCACACTTGTTGCATTTACATATGACGAATCTCAGGCTCACTGAGCTCAGGTGCCTTGCCCAGAGGACACTGAGCTGGCGAGTACCCAGGTCCCTGATGCCCAAGCTTGTGCTTCCTATTGTCTCACACTGCTTATCAAGACACTGTGTTCATGGTATTTGGTTAGGCTGACCTGACCTTGTGAGTATCTGATAGCTTAATACCTGGGCTAACCTCTCTAGCCATTGCCTTGTTGGTACAATGAGTGATATTCTAAAAATAAGTCAGGCCCACTGCTATAACCTGAAGAGAGATATTGGAGCACTGCTGCTGCTGCTGCTGCTGCTAAGTCACTTCAGTCGTGTCCGACTCTGTGCGGCCCCATAGACGGCAGCCCACCAGGCTCCCCCGTCCCTGGGATTCTCCAGGCAAGAACACTGGAGTGGGTTGCCATTTCCTTCTCCAATGCATGAAAGTGAAAAGTGAAAGTGAAGTCGCTCAGTTGTGTTTGATTCTTAGTGACCCCATGGACTGCAGCCCACCAGGCTCCTCTGTCCCTGGGATTTTCCAGGCAAGAGTGCTGGAGTGGGGTGCCATCGCCTTCTCCACTGGAGCACTGAGAGAAGTCCATAAGAAGGGACTCTGAAACTTGCCCCTGCACGTGCTACCATTCCTGTTTGTTTGTCCATCTGTTTGCTAACCACCTCTCTGTCCAGACCATAAATTCCACAGGAAACGGTCATAATTGTGATGTACACCCTTCTATTCCTGGTGCCAGCAATAAATACTATTGCATGAATGAATCGCATAAATGAATTCTGTCTAAATTATCCAGGTATAATACATGTTATTCAATTCTATTTATCAGAATTTTTCAGCAAAGAGTTCTGTCCTTATTGACACAGCATATTACAATTTGTATAATTTATTCATAAAATCCTTCATAGACTACTAATTCCTGTGGGACACAGTCCCTTTGTATGCTATGGGATCTACCACCATAAAGTGTTCACAAGAAATAACTTTAAAAACTCTTCTTTGAGGCTATGCTGACTATGGATTTCTGAATAGCTGTGTCTGGGTATCTCTTTGTGTCAGAATATCCAGTGTGGGATGTTGGCATCTCTTTGTCTAGGACACTTAAAGATTCTGTGTTAAATGATGGTTGGGAGGTAGCAGAGGAGAGAAATGAGAAATCTCCACTCCCTGAAGTACACACACTTCATACACCCAGGAGGTAAATTCCTGGTATGGATTTTAACACACATGTAGCATCTGAACACAGTATGCTTATGTGTCTAGATGACAGGATGATCTCTGAACAGAGGCACCACATCTCTTATAGGCAGGAAATCCAACCCTGTGTCTTGTGGCTGCCATGAAACCCAGGGCGCTATAAAGTTTGTTTTCATCCCCAGATAAAATTGAGGCAAACCCACACATCGACTGAGACCTCAGGTTGTCTGTGAGCTTGCAGCCCCCCTCCCCGACTCTATGGCATCCCTCCACTCAGCAGATGGGGAACAGGAAAAGGGCCCCTAGAGAGTCAGCATTCCACCGCTTTCTTTGAGTTTTGCCAAATGGCTTTGCAAGTGCTCTCAAAAGTCACTTATTACCTCTGCGGGTATGAAAATACCCTGTGAAGTTCAAGG